>NW_028232051.1:0-365360 GCF_054491065.1 Syngnathus leptorhynchus
AGCCCCCAACAGCCTTTTTTTTCATAACACTTTAACCAGAGTGACGGGAGAGCGGCATTTCAGAAAACGTGCTTATCTCGGCGAGAAAAAGCGATTTCGGCAATAAAATTTAAAACGCGTGTAAAACATAAACCAAACGATGAAATTGGTTATTTCTTCATGTATAATGATCAACTCGATACTCCCTAGCCCCCAACAGCCTTTTTTTTCATAACACTTTAACCAGAGTGACGGGAGAGCGGCATTTCAGAAAACGTGCTTATCTCGGCGAGAAAAAGCGATTTCGGCAATAAAATTTAAAACGCGTGTAAAACATAAACCAAACGATGAAATTGGTTATTTCTTCATGTATAATGATCAACTCGAGTCGAGCTCCAGGGAGAGAGGCTGATTTTTCGCTTTTTGAGGCCGACCGACGAACCGGCGCGGGGCGGACTCAAAAGCCCGCAGAGCCGTAGGCACTTAGAAAAGTTTCACCTTTGGCTGTGAGCTCCAGGGGGAGAGGCTGGTTTTGCGTTATTTTAGGCCGGCTGGAGAACCGGCGCGGGTCGGACGCACAATCCCCGCAGAGCCGTGGGCACTTAGAAAATTTTTGCCAAGTTGGCTCTGAGCGCCTGGTACCTAATATGGAAGTATAGAGGCCGACTTTCGGGCAAGATCATGCCGCGTTAGGCTTCCAGGACCCCGGCTAAGCAATTTTACCGGGCCGCCCGGTTCTTTTTTTGAACCAGCCCGGTTCTTTTTACACTTCCAGCTGGAGCTCAGCAGCGGCTTTTTGCGCAAGATCACGCCGGGTTAGGCTTCCAGGACCTCGGCTAAGCAATTCTACCGGGCCGCCCGGTTCTTTTTTTGAACCAGCCCGGTTCTTTTTACACTTCCAGCTGGAGCTCACGAGCGGCTTTTTGGACAAGATCACGCCGTGTTAGGCTTCCAGAGCCCCGGCTAAGCAATTTTACCGGCCCGCCCGGTTCTTTTTTTTAACCAGCCCGGTTCTTTTTACACTTCCAGCTGGAGCTCAGCAGCGGGTTTTTGGACAAGATCACACCGTGTTAGGCTTCCAGAGCCCCGGCTAAGCAATTTTACAGGGTCGCCCGGTTCTTTTTTTTAACCAGCCCGGTTTTTTTTACACTTCCAGCTGGAGCTCAGCAGCGGCTTTTTGCACAGTATCACGCCGGGTTAGGCTTCCAGAGCCCCGGCTAAGCAATTTTACCGGGCCGCCCGGTTCTTTTTTTTAACCAGCCCGGTTCTTTTTACACTTCCAGCTGGAGCTCAGCAGCGGCTTTTTGGACAAGATCACGCCGTGTTAGGCTTCCAGAGCCCCGGCTAAGCAATTTTACCGGGTCGCCCGGTTCTTTTTTTTAACCAGCCCGGTTCTTTTTACACTTCCAGCTGGAGCTCAGCAGCGGCTTTTTGGACAAGATCACGCCGTATTAGGCTTCCAGAGCCCCGGCTAAGCAATTTTACCGGGTCGCCCGGTTCTTTTTTTAACCAGCCCGGTTCTTTTTACACTTCCAGCTGGAGCTCAGCATCGTGTAAAACATAAACCAAACGATGAAATTGGTTATTTCTTCATGTATAATGATCAACTCGATACTCCCTAGCCCCCAACAGCCTTTTTTTTCATAACACTTTAACCAGAGTGACGGGAGAGCGGCATTTCAGAAAACGTGCTTATCTCGGCGAGAAAAAGCGATTTCGGCAATAAAATTTAAAACGCGTGTAAAACATAAACCAAACGATGAAATTGGTTATTTCTTCATGTATAATGATCAACTCGATACTCCCTAGCCCCCAACAGCCTTTTTTTTCATAACACTTTAACCAGAGTGACGGGAGAGCGGCATTTCAGAAAACGTGCTTATCTCGGCGAGAAAAAGCGATTTCGGCAATAAAATTTAAAACGCGTGTAAAACATAAACCAAACGATGAAATTGGTTATTTCTTCATGTATAATGATCAACTCGATACTCCCTAGCCCCCAACAGCCTTTTTTTTCATAACACTTTAACCAGAGTGACGGGAGAGCGGCATTTCAGAAAACGTGCTTATCTCGGCGAGAAAAAGCGATTTCGGCAATAAAATTTAAAACGCGTGTAAAACATAAACCAAACGATGAAATTGGTTATTTCTTCATGTATAATGATCAACTCGATACTCCCTAGCCCCCAACAGCCTTTTTTTTCATAACACTTTAACCAGAGTGACGGGAGAGCGGCATTTCAGAAAACGTGCTTATCTCGGCGAGAAAAAGCGATTTCGGCAATAAAATTTAAAACGCGTGTAAAACATAAACCAAACGATGAAATTGGTTATTTCTTCATGTATAATGATCAACTCGATACTCCCTAGCCCCCAACAGCCTTTTTTTTCATAACACTTTAACCAGAGTGACGGGAGAGCGGCATTTCAGAAAACGTGCTTATCTCGGCGAGAAAAAGCGATTTCGGCAATAAAATTTAAAACGCGTGTAAAACATAAACCAAACGATGAAATTGGTTATTTCTTCATGTATAATGATCAACTCGATACTCCCTAGCCCCCAACAGCCTTTTTTTTCATAACACTTTAACCAGAGTGACGGGAGAGCGGCATTTCAGAAAACGTGCTTATCTCGGCGAGAAAAAGCGATTTCGGCAATAAAATTTAAAACGCGTGTAAAACATAAACCAAACGATGAAATTGGTTATTTCTATATGTATAATGATCAACTCGATACTCCCTAGCCCCCAACAGCCTTTTTTTTCATAACACTTTAACCAGAGTGACGGGAGAGCGGCATTTCAGAAAACGTGCTTATCTCGGCGAGAAAAAGCGATTTCGGCAATAAAATTTAAAACGCGTGTAAAACATAAACCAAACGATGAAATTGGTTATTTCTTCATGTATAATGATCAACTCGATACTCCCTAGCCCCCAACAGCCTTTTTTTTCATAACACTTTAACCAGAGTGACGGGAGAGCGGCATTTCAGAAAACGTGCTTATCTCGGCGAGAAAAAGCGATTTCGGCAATAAAATTTAAAACACGTGTAAAACATAAACCAAACGATGAAATTGGTTATTTCTTCATGTATAATGATCAACTCGATACTCCCTAGCCCCCAACAGCCTTTTTTTTCATAACACTTTAACCAGAGTGACGGGAGAGCGGCATTTCAGAAAACGTGCTTATCTCGGCGAGAAAAAGCGATTTCGGCAATAAAATTTAAAACGCGTGTAAAACATAAACCAAACGATGAAATCGGTTATTTCTTCATGTATAATGATCAACTCGATACTCCCTAGCCCCCAACAGCCTTTTTTTTCATAACACTTTAACCAGAGTGACGGGAGAGCGGCATTTCAGAAAACGTGCTTATCTCGGCGAGAAAAAGCGATTTCGGCAATAAAATTTAAAACGCGTGTAAAACATAAACCAAACGATGAAATTGGTTATTTCTTCATGTATAATGATCAACTCGATACTCCCTAGCCCCCAACAGCCTTTTTTTTCATAACACTTTAACCAGAGTGACGGGAGAGCGGCATTTCAGAAAACGTGCTTATCTCGGCGAGAAAAAGCGATTTCGGCAATAAAATTTAAAACGCGTGTAAAACATAAACCAAACGATGAAATTGGTTATTTCTTCATGTATAATGATCAACTCGATACTCCCTAGCCCCCAACAGCCTTTTTTTTCATAACACTTTAACCAGAGTGACGGGAGAGCGGCATTTCAGAAAACGTGCTTATCTCGGCGAGAAAAAGCGATTTCGGCAATAAAATTTAAAACGCGTGTAAAACATAAACCAAACGATGAAATTGGTTATTTCTTCATGTATAATGATCAACTCGATACTCCCTAGCCCCCAACAGCCTTTTTTTTCATAACACTTTAACCAGAGTGACGGGAGAGCGGCATTTCAGAAAACGTGCTTATCTCGGCGAGAAAAAGCGATTTCGGCAATAAAATTTAAAACGCGTGTAAAACATAAACCAAACGATGAAATTGGTTATTTCTTCATGTATAATGATCAACTCGATACTCCTTAGCCCCCAACAGCCTTTTTTTTCATAACACTTTAACCAGAGTGACGGGAGAGCGGCATTTCAGAAAACGTGCTTATCTCGGCGAGAAAAAGCGATTTCGGCAATAAAATTTAAAACGCGTGTAAAACATAAACCAAACGATGAAATTGCTTATTTCTTCATGTATAATGATCAACTCGATACTCCCTAGCCCCCAACAGCCTTTTTTTTCATAACACTTTAACCAGAGTGACGGGAGAGCGGCATTTCAGAAAACGTGCTTATCTCGGCGAGAAAAAGCGATTTCGGCAATAAAATTTAAAACGCGTGTAAAACATAAACCAAACGATGAAATTGGTTATTTCTTCATGTATAATGATCAACTCGATACTCCCTAGCCCCCAACAGCCTTTTTTTTCATAACACTTTAACCAGAGTGACGGGAGAGCGGCATTTCAGAAAACGTGCTTATCTCGGCGAGAAAAAGCGATTTCGGCAATAAAATTTAAAACGCGTGTAAAACATAAACCAAACGATGAAATTGGTTATTTCTTCATGTATAATGATCAACTCGATACTCCCTAGCCCCCAACAGCCTTTTTTTTCATAACACTTTAACCAGAGTGACGGGAGAGCGGCATTTCAGAAAACGTGCTTATCTCGGCGAGAAAAAGCGATTTCGGCAATAAAATTTAAAACGCGTGTAAAACATAAACCAAACGATGAAATTGGTTATTTCTTCATGTATAATGATCAACTCGATACTCCCTAGCCCCCAACAGCCTTTTTTTTCATAACACTTTAACCAGAGTGACAGGAGAGCGGCATTTCAGAAAACGTGCTTATCTCGGCGAGAAAAAGCGATTTCGGCAATAAAATTTAAAACGCGTGTAAAACATAAACCAAACGATGAAATTGGTTATTTCTTCATGTATAATGATCAACTCGATACTCCCTAGCCCCCAACAGCCTTTTTTTTCATAACACTTTAACCAGAGTGACGGGAGAGCGGCATTTCAGAAAACGTGCTTATCTCGGCGAGAAAAAGCGATTTCGGCAATAAAATTTAAAACGCGTGTAAAACATAAACCAAACGATGAAATTGGTTATTTCTTCATGTATAATGATCAACTCGATACTCCCTAGCCCCCAACAGCCTTTTTTTTCATAACACTTTAACCAGAGTGACGGGAGAGCGGCATTTCAGAAAACGTGCTTATCTCGGCGAGAAAAAGCGATTTCGGCAATAAAATTTAAAACGCGTGTAAAACATAAACCAAACGATGAAATTGGTTATTTCTTCATGTATAATGATCAACTCGATACTCCCTAGCCCCCAACAGCCTTTTTTTTCATAACACTTTAACCAGAGTGACGGGAGAGCGGCATTTCAGAAAACGTGCTTATCTCGGCGAGAAAAATCGATTTCGGCAATAAAATTTAAAACGCGTGTAAAACATAAACCAAACGATGAAATCGGTTATTTCTTCATGTATAATGATCAACTCGATACTCCCTAGCCCCCAACAGCCTTTTTTTTCATAACACTTTAACCAGAGTGACGGGAGAGCGGCATTTCAGAAAACGTGCTTATCTCGGCGAGAAAAAGCGATTTCGGCAATAAAATTTAAAACGCGTGTAAAACATAAACCAAACGATGAAATTGGTTATTTCTTCATGTATAATGATCAACTCGATACTCCCTAGCCCCCAACAGCCTTTTTTTTCATAACACTTTAACCAGAGTGACGGGAGAGCGGCATTTCAGAAAACGTGCTTATCTCGGCGAGAAAAAGCGATTTCGGCAATAAAATTTAAAACGCGTGTAAAACATAAACCAAACGATGAAATTGGTTATTTCTTCATGTATAATGATCAACTCGATACTCCCTAGCCCCCAACAGCCTTTTTTTTCATAACACTTTAACCAGGGTGACGGGAGAGCGGCATTTCAGAAAACGTGCTTATCTCGGCGAGAAAAAGCGATTTCGGCAATAAAATTTAAAACGCGTGTAAAACATAAACCAAACGATGAAATTGGTTATTTCTTCATGTATAATGATCAACTCGATACTCCCTAGCCCCCAACAGCCTTTTTTTTCATAACACTTTAACCAGAGTGACGGGAGAGCGGCATTTCAGAAAACGTGCTTATCTCGGCGAGAAAAAGCGATTTCGGCAATAAAATTTAAAACGCGTGTAAAACATAAACCAAACGATGAAATTGGTTATTTCTTCATGTATAATGATCAACTCGATACTCCCTAGCCCCCAACAGCCTTTTTTTTCATAACACTTTAACCAGAGTGACGGGAGAGCGGCATTTCAGAAAACGTGCTTATCTCGGCGAGAAAAAGCGATTTCGGCAATAAAATTTAAAACGCGTGTAAAACATAAACCAAACGATGAAATTGGTTATTTCTTCATGTATAATGATCAACTCGATACTCCCTAGCCCCCAACAGCCTTTTTTTTCATAACACTTTAACCAGAGTGACAGGAGAGCGGCATTTCAGAAAACGTGCTTATCTCGGCGAGAAAAAGCGATTTCGGCAATAAAATTTAAAACGCGTGTAAAACATAAACCAAACGATGAAATTGGTTATTTCTTCATGTATAATGATCAACTCGATACTCCCTAGCCCCCAACAGCCTTTTTTTTCATAACACTTTAACCAGAGTGACGGGAGAGCGGCATTTCAGAAAACGTGCTTATCTCGGCGAGAAAAAGCGATTTCGGCAATAAAATTTAAAACGCGTGTAAAACATAAACCAAACGATGAAATTGGTTATTTCTTCATGTATAATGATCAACTCGATACTCCCTAGCCCCCAACAGCCTTTTTTTTCATAACACTTTAACCAGAGTGACGGGAGAGCGGCATTTCAGAAAACGTGCTTATCTCGGCGAGAAAAAGCGATTTCGGCAATAAAATTTAAAACGCGTGTAAAACATAAACCAAACGATGAAATTGGTTATTTCTTCATGTATAATGATCAACTCGATACTCCCTAGCCCCCAACAGCCTTTTTTTTCATAACACTTTAACCAGAGTGACGGGAGAGCGGCATTTCAGAAAACGTGCTTATCTCGGCGAGAAAAAGCGATTTCGGCAATAAAATTTAAAACGCGTGTAAAACATAAACCAAACGATGAAATTGGTTATTTCTTCATGTATAATGATCAACTCGATACTCCCTAGCCCCCAACAGCCTTTTTTTTCATAACACTTTAACCAGAGTGACGGGAGAGCGGCATTTCAGAAAACGTGCTTATCTCGGCGAGAAAAATCGATTTCGGCAATAAAATTTAAAACGCGTGTAAAACATAAACCAAACCATGAAATCGGTTATTTCTTCATGTATAATGATCAACTCGATACTCCCTAGCCCCCAACAGCCTTTTTTTTCATAACACTTTAACCAGAGTGACGGGAGAGCGGCATTTCAGAAAACGTGCTTATCTCGGCGAGAAAAAGCGATTTCGGCAATAAAATTTAAAACGCGTGTAAAACATAAACCAAACGATGAAATTGGTTATTTCTTCATGTATAATGATCAACTCGATACTCCCTAGCCCCCAACAGCCTTTTTTTTCATAACACTTTAACCAGAGTGACGGGAGAGCGGCATTTCAGAAAACGTGCTTATCTCGGCGAGAAAAAGCGATTTCGGCAATAAAATTTAAAACGCGTGTAAAACATAAACCAAACGATGAAATTGGTTATTTCTTCATGTATAATGATCAACTCGATACTCCCTAGCCCCCAACAGCCTTTTTTTTCATAACACTTTAACCAGAGGTGACGGGAGAGCGGCATTTCAGAAAACGTGCTTATCTCGGCGAGAAAAAGCGATTTCGGCAATAAAATTTAAAACGCGTGTAAAACATAAACCAAACGATGAAATTGGTTATTTCTTCATGTATAATGATCAACTCGATACTCCCTAGCCCCCAACAGCCTTTTTTTTCATAACACTTTAACCAGAGTGACGGGAGAGCGGCATTTCAGAAAACGTGCTTATCTCGGCGAGAAAAAGCGATTTCGGCAATAAAATTTAAAACGCGTGTAAAACATAAACCAAACGATGAAATTGGTTATTTCTTCATGTATAATGATCAACTCGATACTCCCTAGCCCCCAACAGCCTTTTTTTTCATAACACTTTAACCAGAGTGACGGGAGAGCGGCATTTCAGAAAACGTGCTTATCACGGCGAGAAAAAAGCGATTTCGGCAATAAAATTTAAAACGCGTGTAAAACATAAACCAAACGATGAAATTGGTTATTTCTTCATGTATAATGATCAACTCGATACTCCCTAGCCCCCAACAGCCTTTTTTTTCATAACACTTTAACCAGAGTGACGGGAGAGCGGCATTCAGAAAACGTGCTTATCTCGGCGAGAAAAGCGATTTCGGCAATAAAATTTAAAACGCGTGTAAAACATAAACCAAACGATGAAATTGGTTATTTCTTCATGTATAATGATCAACTCGATACTCCCTAGCCCCCAACAGCCTTTTTTTTCATAACACTTTAACCAGAGTGACGGGAGAGCGGCATTTCAGAAAACGTGCTTATCTCGGCGAGAAAAAGCGATTTCGGCAATAAAATTTAAAACGCGTGTAAAACATAAACCAAACGATGAAATTGGTTATTTCTTCATGTATAATGATCAACTCGATACTCCCTAGCCCCCAACAGCCTTTTTTTTCATAACACTTTAACCAGAGTGACGGGAGAGCGGCATTTCAGAAAACGTGCTTATCTCGGCGAGAAAAAGCGATTTCGGCAATAGAATTTAAAACGCGTGTAAAACATAAACCAAACGATGAAATTGGTTATTTCTTCATGTATAATGATCAACTCGATACTCCCTAGCCCCCAACAGCCTTTTTTTCATAACACTTTAACCAGAGTGACGGGAGAGCGGCATTTCAGAAAACGTGCTTATCTCGGCGAGAAAAGCGATTTCGGCAATAAAATTTAAAACGCGTGGTAAAACATAAACCAAACGATGAAATTGGTTATTTCTTCATGTATAATGATCAACTCAATACTCCCTAGCCCCCAACAGCCTTTTTTTTCATAACACTTTTAACCAGAGTGACGGGAGAGCGGCATTTCAGAAAACGTGCTTATCTCGGCGAGAAAAAGCGATTTCGGCAATAAAATTTAAAACGCGTGTAAAACATAAACCAAACGATGAAATTGGTTATTTCTTCATGTATAATGATCAACTCGATACTCCCTAGCCCCCAACAGCCTTTTTTTTCATAACACGTTAACCAGAGTGACGGGAGAGCGGCATTTCAGAAAACGTGCTTATCTCGGCGAGAAAAAGCGATTTCGGCAATAAAATTTAAAACGCGTGTAAAACATAAACCAAACGATGAAATTGGTTATTTCTTCATGTATAATGATCAACTCGATACTCCCTAGCCCCCAACAGCCTTTTTTTTCATAACACTTAAACCAGAGTGACGGGAGAGCGGCATTTCAGAAAACGTGCTTATCTCGGCGAGAAAAAGCGATTTCGGCAATAAAATTTAAAAAGCGTGTAAAACATAAACCAAACGATGAAATTGGTTATTTCTTCATGTATAATGATCAACTCGATACTCCCTAGCCCCCAACAGCCTTTTTTTTTCATAACACTTTAACCAGAGTGACGGAGAGAGCGGCATTTCAGAAAACGTGCTTATCTCGGCGAGAAAAAGCGATTTCGGCAATAAAATTTAAAACGCGTGTAAAACATAAACCAAACGATGAAATTGGTTATTTCTTCATGTATAATGATCAACTCGATACTCCTAGCCCCCAACAGCCTTTTTTTTCATAACACTTTAACCAGAGTGACGGGAGAGCGGCATTTCAGAAAACGTGCTTATCTCGGCGAGAAAAAGCGATTTCGGCAATAAAATTTAAAACGCGTGTAAAACATAAACCAAACGATGAAATTGGTTATTTCTTCATGTATAATGATCAACTCGATACTCCCTAGCCCCCAACAGCCTTTTTTTTCATAACACTTTAACCAGAGTGACGGGAGAGCGGCATTTCAGAAAACGTGCTTATCTCGGCGAGAAAAAGCGATTTCGGCAATAAAATTTAAAACGCGTGTAAAACATAAACCAAACGATGAAATTGGTTATTTCTTCATGTATAATGATCAACTCGATACTCCCTAGCCCCCAACAGCCTTTTTTTTCATAACACTTTAACCAGAGTGACGGGAGAGCGGCATTTCAGAAAACGTGCTTATCTCGGCGAGAAAAAGCGATTTCGGCAATAAAATTTAAAACGCGTGTAAAACATAAACCAAACGATGAAATTGGTTATTTCTTCATGTATAATGATCAACTCGATACTCCCTAGCCCCCAACAGCCTTTTTTTTCATAACACTTTAACCAGAGTGACGGGAGAGCGGCATTTCAGAAAACGTGCTTATCTCGGCGAGAAAAAGCGATTTCGGCAATAAAATTTAAAACGCGTGTAAAACATAAACCAAACGATGAAATTGGTTATTTCTTCATGTATAATGATCAACTCGATACTCCCTAGCCCCCAACAGCCTTTTTTTTCATAACACTTTAACCAGAGTGACGGGAGAGCGGCATTTCAGAAAACGTGCTTATCTCGGCGAGAAAAAGCGATTTCGGCAATAAAATTTAAAACGCGTGTAAAACATAAACCAAACGATGAAATTGGTTATTTCTTCATGTATAATGATCAACTCGATACTCCCTAGCCCCCAACAGCCTTTTTTTTCATAACACTTTAACCAGAGTGACGGGAGAGCGGCATTTCAGAAAACGTGCTTATCTCGGCGAGAAAAAGCGATTTCGGCAATAAAATTTAAAACGCGTGTAAAACATAAACCAAACGATGAAATTGGTTATTTCTTCATGTATAATGATCAACTCGATACTCCCTAGCCCCCAACAGCCTTTTTTTTCATAACACTTTAACCAGAGTGACGGGAGAGCGGCATTTCAGAAAACGTGCTTATCTCGGCGAGAAAAAGCGATTTCGGCAATAAAATTTAAAACGCGTGTAAAACATAAACCAAACGATGAAATTGGTTATTTCTTCATGTATAATGATCAACTCGATACTCCCTAGCCCCCAACAGCCTTTTTTTTCATAACACTTTAACCAGAGTGACGGGAGAGCGGCATTTCAGAAAACGTGCTTATCTCGGCGAGAAAAAGCGATTTCGGCAATAAAATTTAAAACGCGTGTAAAACATAAACCAAACGATGAAATTGGTTATTTCTTCATGTATAATGATCAACTCGATACTCCCTAGCCCCCAACAGCCTTTTTTTTCATAACACTTTAACCAGAGTGACGGGAGAGCGGCATTTCAGAAAACGTGCTTATCTCGGCGAGAAAAAGCGATTTCGGCAATAAAATTTAAAACGCGTGTAAAACATAAACCAAACGATGAAATTGGTTATTTCTTCATGTATAATGATCAACTCGATACTCCCTAGCCCCCAGACAGCCTTTTTTTTCATAACACTTTAACCAGAGTGACGGGAGAGCGGCATTTCAGAAAACGTGCTTATCTCGGCGAGAAAAAGCGATTTCGGCAATAAAATTTAAAACGCGTGTAAAACATAAACCAAACGATGAAATTGGTTATTTCTTCATGTATAATGATCAACTCGATACTCCCTAGCCCCCAACAGCCTTTTTTTTCATAACACTTTAACCAGAGTGACGGGAGAGCGGCATTTCAGAAAACGTGCTTATCTCGGCGAGAAAAAGCGATTTCGGCAATAAAATTTAAAACGCGTGTAAAACATAAACCAAACGATGAAATTGGTTATTTCTTCATGTATAATGATCAACTCGATACTCCCTAGCCCCCAACAGCCTTTTTTTTTCATAACACTTTAACCAGAGTGACGGGAGAGCGGCATTTCAGAAAACGTGCTTATCTCGGCGAGAAAAAGCGATTTCGGCAATAAAATTTAAAACGCGTGTAAAACATAAACCAAACGATGAAATTGGTTATTTCTTCATGTATAATGATCAACTCGATACTCCCTAGCCCCCAACAGCCTTTTTTTTCATAACGCTTTAACCAGAGTGACGGGAGAGCGGCATTTCAGAAAACGTGCTTATCTCGGCGAGAAAAAGCGATTTCGGCAATAAAATTTAAAACGCGTGTAAAACATAAACCAAACGATGAAATTGGTTATTTCTTCATGTATAATGATCAACTCGATACTCCCTAGCCCCCAACAGCCTTTTTTTTCATAACACTTTAACCAGAGTGACGGGAGAGCGGCATTTCAGAAAACGTGCTTATCTCGGCGAGAAAAAGCGATTTCGGCAATAAAATTTAAAACGCGTGTAAAACATAAACCAAACGATGAAATTGGTTATTTCTTCATGTATAATGATCAACTCGATACTCCCTAGCCCCCAACAGCCTTTTTTTTCATAACACTTTAACCAGAGTGACGGGAGAGCGGCATTTCAGAAAACGTGCTTATCTCGGCGAGAAAAAGCGATTTCGGCAATAAAATTTAAAACGCGTGTAAAACATAAACCAAACGATGAAATTGGTTATTTCTTCATGTATAATGATCAACTCGATACTCCCTAGCCCCCAACAGCCTTTTTTTTCATAACACTTTAACCAGAGTGACGGGAGAGCGGCATTTCAGAAAACGTGCTTATCTCGGCGAGAAAAAGCGATTTCGGCAATAAAATTTAAAACGCGTGTAAAACATAAACCAAACGATGAAATTGGTTATTTCTTCATGTATAATGATCAACTCGATACTCCCTAGCCCCCAACAGCCTTTTTTTTCATAACACTTTAACCAGAGTGACGGGAGAGCGGCATTATTTCTTCATGTATAATGATCAACTCGAGTCGAGCTCCAGGGAGAGAGGCTGATTTTTCGCTTTTTGAGGCCGACCGACGAACCGGCGTGGGGCGGACTCAAAAGCCCGCAGAGCCGTAGGCACTTAGAAAAGTTTCGCCTTTGGCTGTGAGCTCCAGGGGGAGAGGCTGGTTTTGCGTTATTTCAGGCCGGCTGGAGAACCGGCGCGGGTCGGGTGCACAATCCCCGCAGAGCCGTGGGCACTTAGAAAATTTTCGCCAAGTTGGCTCTGAGCGCCTGGTACCTAATATGGAAGTATAGAGGCCGACTTTCGGGCAAGATCACGCCGCGTTAGGCTTCCAGGACCCCGGCTAAGCAATTTTACCGGGCCGCCCGGTTCTTTTTTTGAACCAGCCCGGTTCTTTTTACACTTCCAGCTGGAGCTCAGCAGCGGCCTTTGGCGCAAGATCACGCGGGTTAGGCTTCCAGGACCTCGGCTAAGCAATTCTACCGGTCCGCCCGGTTCTTTTTTTGAACCAGCCCGGTTCTTTTTACACTTCCAGCTGGAGCTCACGAGCGGCTTTTGGGACAAGATCACGCCGTGTTAGGCTTCCAGAGCCCCGGCTAAGCAATTTTACAGGCCCGCCCGGTTCTTTTTTTTTAACCAGCCCGGTTCTTTTTACACTTCCAGCTGGAGCTCAGCAGCGGCTTTTTGGACAATGTCACGCCGGGTTAGGCTTCCAGGACCCCGGCTAAGCAATTTTACCGGGCCGCCCGGTTCTTTTTTTTAACCAGCCCGGTTCTTTTTACACTTCCAGCTGGAGTTCACGAGCGGCTTTTTGGACAAGATCACGCCTGGTTAGGCTTCCAGAGCCCCGGCTAAGCAATTTTAACGGGCCGCCCGGTTCTTTTTTTTAACCAGCCCGGTTCTTTTTACACTTCCAGCTGGAGCTCAGCAGCGGCTTTTTGGACAAGATCACGCCGTGTTAGGCTTCCAGAGCCCCGGCTAAGCAATTTTACCGGGTCGCCCGGTTCTTTTTTTAACCAGCCCGGTTCTTTTTACACTTCCAGCTGGAGCTCAGCAGCGGCTTTTTGCACAGTATCACGCCGGGTTAGGCTTCCAGGACCCCGGCTAGGCAATTTTACCGGGCCGCCCGGTTCTTTTTTTAACCAACCCGGTTCTTTTTACACATCCAGCTGGAGCTCAGCAGCGTGTAAAACATAAACCAAACGATGAAATTGGTTATTTCTTCATGTATAATGATCAACTCGATACTCCCTAGCCCCCAAGAGCCTTTTTTTTTTCATAACACTTTAACCAGAGTGACGGGAGAGCGGCATTTCAGAAAACGTGCTTATCTCGGCGAGAAAAAGCGATTTCGGCAATAAAATTTAAAACGCGTGTAAAACATAAACCAAACGATGAAATTGGTTATTTCTTCATGTATAATGATCAACTCGATACTCCCTAGCCCCCAACAGCCTTTTTTTTCATAACACTTTAACCAGAGTGACGGGAGAGCGGCATTTCAGAAAACGTGCTTATCTCGGCGAGAAAAAGCGATTTCGGCAATAAAATTTAAAACGCGTGTAAAACATAAACCAAACGATGAAATTGGTTATTTCTTCATGTATAATGATCGACTCGATACTCCCTAGCCCCCAACAGCCTTTTTTTTTCATAACACTTTAACCAGAGTGACGGGAGAGCGGCATTTCAGAAAACGTGCTTATCTCGGCGAGAAAAAGCGATTTCGGCAATAAAATTTAAAACGCGTGTAAAACATAAACCAAACGATGAAATTGGGTATTTCTTCATGTATAATGATCAACTCGATACTCCCTAGCCCCCAACAGCCTTTTTTTTCATAACACTTTAACCAGAGTGACGGGAGAGCGGCATTTCAGAAAACGTGCTTATCTCGGCGAGAAAAAGCGATTTCGGCAATAAAATTTAAAACGCGTGTAAAACATAAACCAAACGATGAAATTGGTTATTTCTTCATGTATAATGATCAACTCGATACTCCCTAGCCCCCAACAGCCTTTTTTTTCATAACACTTTAACCAGAGTGACGGGAGAGCGGCATTTCAGAAAACGTGCTTATCTCGGCGAGAAAAAGCGATTTCGGCAATAAAATTTAAAACGCGTGTAAAACATAAACCAAACGATGAAATTGGTTATTTCTTCATGTATAATGATCAACTCGATACTCCCTAGCCCCCAACAGCCTTTTTTTTCATAACGCTTTAACCAGAGTGACGGGAGAGCGGCATTTCAGAAAACGTGCTTATCTCGGCGAGAAAAAGCGATTTCGGCAATAAAATTTAAAACGCGTGTAAAACATAAACCAAACGATGAAATTGGTTATTTCTTCATGTATAATGATCAACTCGATACTCCCTAGCCCCCAACAGCCTTTTTTTTCATAACACTTTAACCAGAGTGACGGGAGAGCGGCATTTCAGAAAACGTGCTTATCTCGGCGAGAAAAAGCGATTTCGGCAATAAAATTTAAAACGCGTGTAAAACATAAACCAAACGATGAAATTGGTTATTTCTTCATGTATAATGATCAACTCGATACTCCCTAGCCCCCAACAGCCTTTTTTTTCATAACACTTTAACCAGAGTGACGGGAGAGCGGCATTTCAGAAAACGTGCTTATCTCGGCGAGAAAAAGCGATTTCGGCAATAAAATTTAAAACGCGTGTAAAACATAAACCAAACGATGAAATTGGTTATTTCTTCATGTATAATGATCAACTCGATACTCCCTAGCCCCCAACAGCCTTTTTTTTCATAACACTTTAACCAGAGTGACGGGAGAGCGGCATTTCAGAAAACGTGCTTATCTCGGCGAGAAAAAGCGATTTCGGCAATAAAATTTAAAACGCGTGTAAAACATAAACCAAACGATGAAATTGGTTATTTCTTCATGTATAATGATCAACTCGATACTCCCTAGCCCCCAACAGCCTTTTTTTTTATAACACTTTAACCAGAGTGACGGGAGAGCGGCATTTCAGAAAACGTGCTTATCTCGGCGAGAAAAAGCGATTTCGGCAATAAAATTTAAAACGCGTGTAAAACATAAACCAAACGATGAAATTGGTTATTTATTCATGTATAATGATCAACTCGATACTCCCTAGCCCCCAACAGCCTTTTTTTTCATAACACTTTAACCAGAGTGACGGGAGAGCGGCATTTCAGAAAACGTGCTTATCTCGGCGAGAAAAAGCGATTTCGGCAATAAAATTTAAAACGCGTGTAAAACATAAACCAAACGATGAAATTGGTTATTTCTTCATGTATAATGATCAACTCGATACTCCCTAGCCCCCAACAGCCTTTTTTTTCATAACACTTTAACCAGAGTGACGGGAGAGCGGCATTTCAGAAAACGTGCTTATCTCGGCGAGAAAAAGCGATTTCGGCAATAAAATTTAAAACGCGTGTAAAACATAAACCAAACGATGAAATTGGTTATTTCTTCATGTATAATGATCAACTCGATACTCCCTAGCCCCCAACAGCCTTTTTTTTCATAACGCTTTAACCAGAGTGACGGGAGAGCGGCATTTCAGAAAACGTGCTTATCTCGGCGAGAAAAAGCGATTTCGGCAATAAAATTTAAAACGCGTGTAAAACATAAACCAAACGATGAAATTGGTTATTTCTTCATGTATAATGATCAACTCGATACTCCCTAGCCCCCAACAGCCTTTTTTTTCATAACGCTTTAACCAGAGTGACGGGAGAGCGGCATTTCAGAAAACGTGCTTATCTCGGCGAGAAAAAGCAATTTCGGCAATAAAATTTAAAACGCGTGTAAAACATAAACCAAACGATGAAATTGGTTATTTCTTCATGTATAATGATCAACTCGATACTCCCTAGCCCCCAACAGCCTTTTTTTTCATAACACTTTAACCAGAGTGACGGGAGAGCGGCATTTCAGAAAACGTGCTTATCTCGGCGAGAAAAAGCGATTTCGGCAATAAAATTTAAAACGCGTGTAAAACATAAACCAAACGATGAAATTGGTTATTTCTTCATGTATAATGATCAACTCGATACTCCCTAGCCCCCAACAGCCTTTTTTTTCATAACACTTTAACCAGAGTGACGGGAGAGCGGCATTTCAGAAAACGTGCTTATCTCGGCGAGAAAAAGCGATTTCGGCAATAAAATTTAAAACGCGTGTAAAACATAAACCAAACGATGAAATTGGTTATTTCTTCATGTATAATGATCAACTCGATACTCCCTAGCCCCCAACAGCCTTTTTTTTCATAACACTTTAACCAGAGTGACGGGAGAGCGGCATTTCAGAAAACGTGCTTATCTCGGCGAGAAAAAGCGATTTCGGCAATAAAATTTAAAACGCGTGTAAAACATAAACCAAACGATGAAATTGGTTATTTCTTCATGTATAATGATCAACTCGATACTCCCTAGCCCCCAACAGCCTTTTTTTTCATAACACTTTAACCAGAGTGACGGGAGAGCGGCATTTCAGAAAACGTGCTTATCTCGGCGAGAAAAAGCGATTTCGGCAATAAAATTTAAAACGCGTGTAAAACATAAACCAAACGATGAAATTGGTTATTTCTTCATGTATAATGATCAACTCGATACTCCCTAGCCCCCAACAGCCTTTTTTTTCATAACACTTTAACCAGAGTGACGGGAGAGCGGCATTTCAGAAAACGTGCTTATCTCGGCGAGAAAAAGCGATTTCGGCAATAAAATTTAAAACGCGTGTAAAACATAAACCAAACGATGAAATTGGTTATTTCTTCATGTATAATGATCAACTCGATACTCCCTAGCCCCCAACAGCCTTTTTTTTCATAACACTTTAACCAGAGTGACGGGAGAGCGGCATTTCAGAAAACGTGCTTATCTCGGCGAGAAAAAGCGATTTCGGCAATAAAATTTAAAACGCGTGTAAAACATAAACCAAACGATGAAATTGGTTATTTCTTCATGTATAATGATCAACTCGATACTCCCTAGCCCCCAACAGCCTTTTTTTTCATAACACTTTAACCAGAGTGACGGGAGAGCGGCATTTCAGAAAACGTGCTTATCTCGGCGAGAAAAAGCGATTTCGGCAATAAAATTTCAAACGCGTGTAAAACATAAACCAAACGATGAAATTGGTTATTTCTTCATGTATAATGATCAACTCGATACTCCCTAGCCCCCAACAGCCTTTTTTTTCATAACACTTTAACCAGAGTGACGGGAGAGCGGCATTTCAGAAAACGTGCTTATCTCGGCGAGAAAAAGCGATTTCGGCAATAAAATTTAAAACGCGTGTAAAACATAAACCAAACGATGAAATTGCTTATTTCTTCATGTATAATGATCAACTCGATACTCCCTAGCCCCCAACAGCCTTTTTTTTCATAACACTTTAACCAGAGTGACGGGAGAGCGGCATTTCAGAAAACGTGCTTATCTCGGCGAGAAAAAGCGATTTCGGCAATAAAATTTAAAACGCGTGTAAAACATAAACCAAACGATGAAATTGGTTATTTCTTCATGTATAATGATCAACTCGATACTTCCTAGCCCCCAACAGCCTTTTTTTTCATAACACTTTAACCAGAGTGACGGGAGAGCGGCATTTCAGAAAACGTGCTTATCTCGGCGAGAAAAAGCGATTTCGGCAATAAAATTTAAAACGCGTGTAAAACATAAACCAAACGATGAAATTGGTTATTTCTTCATGTATAATGATCAACTCGATACTCCCTAGCCCCCAACAGCCTTTTTTTTCATAACACTTTAACCAGAGTGACGGGAGAGCGGCATTTCAGAAAACGTGCTTATCTCGGCGAGAAAAAGCGATTTCGGCAATAAAATTTAAGACGCGTGTAAAACATAAACCAAACGATGAAATTGGTTATTTCTTCATGTATAATGATCAACTCGATACTCCCTAGCCCCCAACAGCCTTTTTTTTCATAACACTTTAACCAGAGTGACGGGAGAGCGGCATTTCAGAAAACGTGCTTATCTCGGCGAGAAAAAGCGATTTCGGCAATAAAATTTAAAACGCGTGTAAAACATAAACCAAACGATGAAATTGGTTATTTCTTCATGTATAATGATCAACTCGATACTCCCTAGCCCCCAACAGCCTTTTTTTTCATAACACTTTAACCAGAGTGACGGGAGAGCGGCATTTCAGAAAACGTGCTTATCTCGGCGAGAAAAAGCGATTTTTAACCAGAGTGACGGGAGAGCGGCATTTCAGAAAACGTGCTTATCTCGGCGAGAAAAAGCGATTTCGGCAATAAAATTTAAAACGCGTGTAAAACATAAACCAAACGATGAAATTGGTTATTTCTTCATGTATAATGATCAACTCGATACTCCCTAGCCCCCAACAGCCTTTTTTTTCATAACACTTTAACCAGAGTGACGGGAGAGCGGCATTTCAGAAAACGTGCTTATCTCGGCGAGAAAAAGCGATTTCGGCAATAAAATTTAAAACGCGTGTAAAACATAAACCAAACGATGAAATTGGTTATTTCTTCATGTATAATGATCAACTCGATACTCCCTAGCCCCCAACAGCCTTTTTTTTCATAACACTTTAACCAGAGTGACGGGAGAGCGGCATTTCAGAAAACGTGCTTATCTCGGCGAGAAAAAGCGATTTCGGCAATAAAATTTAAAACGCGTGTAAAACATAAACCAAACGATGAAATTGGTTATTTCTTCATGTATAATGATCAACTCGATACTCCCTAGCCCCCAACAGCCTTTTTTTTCATAACACTTTAACCAGAGTGACGGGAGAGCGGCATTTCAGAAAACGTGCTTATCTCGGCGAGAAAAAGCGATTTCGGCAATAAAATTTAAAACGCGTGTAAAACATAAACCAAACGATGAAATTGGTTATTTCTTCATGTATAATGATCAACTCGATACTCCCTAGCCCCCAACAGCCTTTTTTTTCATAACACTTTAACCAGAGTGACGGGAGAGCGGCATTTCAGAAAACGTGCTTATCTCGGCGAGAAAAAGCGATTTCGGCAATAAAATTTAAAACGCGTGTAAAACATAAACCAAACGATGAAATTGGTTATTTCTTCATGTATAATGATCAACTCGATACTCCCTAGCCCCCAACAGCCTTTTTTTTCATAACACTTTAACCAGAGTGACGGGAGAGCGGCATTTCAGAAAACGTGCTTATCTCGGCGAGAAAAAGCGATTTCGGCAATAAAATTTAAAACGCGTGTAAAACATAAACCAAACGATGAAATTGGTTATTTCTTCATGTATAATGATCAACTCGATACTCCCTAGCCCCCAACAGCCTTTTTTTTCATAACACTTTAACCAGAGTGACGGGAGAGCGGCATTTCAGAAAACGTGCTTATCTCGGCGAGAAAAAGCGATTTCGGCAATAAAATTTAAAACGCGTGTAAAACATAAACCAAACGATGAAATTGGTTATTTCTTCATGTATAATGATCAACTCGATACTCCCTAGCCCCCAACAGCCTTTTTTTTCATAACACTTTAACCAGAGTGACGGGAGAGCGGCATTTCAGAAAACGTGCTTATCTCGGCGAGAAAAAGCGATTTCGGCAATAAAATTTAAAACGCGTGTAAAACATAAACCAAACGATGAAATTGGTTATTTCTTCATGTATAATGATCAACTCGATACTCCCTAGCCCCCAACAGCCTTTTTTTTCATAACACTTTAACCAGAGTGACGGGAGAGCGGCATTTCAGAAAACGTGCTTATCTCGGCGAGAAAAAGCGATTTCGGCAATAAAATTTAAAACGCGTGTAAAACATAAACCAAACGATGAAATTGGTTATTTCTTCATGTATAATGATCAACTCGATACTCCCTAGCCCCCAACAGCCTTTTTTTTCATAACACTTTAACCAGAGTGACGGGAGAGCGGCATTTCAGAAAACGTGCTTATCTCGGCGAGAAAAAGCGATTTCGGCAATAAAATTTAAAACGCGTGTAAAACATAAACCAAACGATGAAATTGGTTATTTCTTCATGTATAATGATCAACTCGATACTCCCTAGCCCCCAACAGCCTTTTTTTTCATAACACTTTAACCAGAGTGACGGGAGAGCGGCATTTCAGAAAACGTGCTTATCTCGGCGAGAAAAAGCGATTTCGGCAATAAAATTTAAAACGCGTGTAAAACATAAACCAAACGATGAAATTGGTTATTTCTTCATGTATAATGATCAACTCGATACTCCCTAGCCCCCAACAGCCTTTTTTTTCATAACACTTTAACCAGAGTGACGGGAGAGCGGCATTTCAGAAAACGTGCTTATCTCGGCGAGAAAAAGCGATTTCGGCAATAAAATTTAAAACGCGTGTAAAACATAAACCAAACGATGAAATTGGTTATTTCTTCATGTATAATGATCAACTCGATACTCCCTAGCCCCCAACAGCCTTTTTTTTCATAACACTTTAACCAGAGTGACGGGAGAGCGGCATTTCAGAAAACGTGCTTATCTCGGCGAGAAAAAGCGATTTCGGCAATAAAATTTAAAACGCGTGTAAAACATAAACCAAACGATGAAATTGGTTATTTCTTCATGTATAATGATCAACTCGATACTCCCTAGCCCCCAACAGCCTTTTTTTTCATAACACTTTAACCAGAGTGACGGGAGAGCGGCATTTCAGAAAACGTGCTTATCTCGGCGAGAAAAAGCGATTTCGGCAATAAAATTTAAAACGCGTGTAAAACATAAACCAAACGATGAAATTGGTTATTTCTTCATGTATAATGATCAACTCGATACTCCCTAGCCCCCAACAGCCTTTTTTTTCATAACACTTTAACCAGAGTGACGGGAGAGCGGCATTTCAGAAAACGTGCTTATCTCGGCGAGAAAAAGCGATTTCGGCAATAAAATTTAAAACGCGTGTAAAACATAAACCAAACGATGAAATTGGTTATTTCTTCATGTATAATGATCAACTCGATACTCCCTAGCCCCCAACAGCCTTTTTTTTCATAACACTTTAACCAGAGTGACGGGAGAGCGGCATTTCAGAAAACGTGCTTATCTCGGCGAGAAAAAGCGATTTCGGCAATAAAATTTAAAACGCGTGTAAAACATAAACCAAACGATGAAATTGGTTATTTCTTCATGTATAATGATCAACTCGATACTCCCTAGCCCCCAACAGCCTTTTTTTTCATAACACTTTAACCAGAGTGACGGGAGAGCGGCATTTCAGAAAACGTGCTTATCTCGGCGAGAAAAAGCGATTTCGGCAATAAAATTTAAAACGCGTGTAAAACATAAACCAAACGATGAAATTGGTTATTTCTTCATGTATAATGATCAACTCGATACTCCCTAGCCCCCAACAGCCTTTTTTTTCATAACACTTTAACCAGAGTGACGGGAGAGCGGCATTTCAGAAAACGTGCTTATCTCGGCGAGAAAAAGCGATTTCGGCAATAAAATTTAAAACGCGTGTAAAACATAAACCAAACGATGAAATTGGTTATTTCTTCATGTATAATGATCAACTCGATACTCCCTAGCCCCCAACAGCCTTTTTTTTCATAACACTTTAACCAGAGTGACGGGAGAGCGGCATTTCAGAAAACGTGCTTATCTCGGCGAGAAAAAGCGATTTCGGCAATAAAATTTAAAACGCGTGTAAAACATAAACCAAACGATGAAATTGGTTATTTCTTCATGTATAATGATCAACTCGATACTCCCTAGCCCCCAACAGCCTTTTTTTTCATAACACTTTAACCAGAGTGACGGGAGAGCGGCATTTCAGAAAACGTGCTTATCTCGGCGAGAAAAAGCGATTTCGGCAATAAAATTTAAAACGCGTGTAAAACATAAACCAAACGATGAAATTGGTTATTTCTTCATGTATAATGATCAACTCGATACTCCCTAGCCCCCAACAGCCTTTTTTTTCATAACACTTTAACCAGAGTGACGGGAGAGCGGCATTTCAGAAAACGTGCTTATCTCGGCGAGAAAAAGCGATTTCGGCAATAAAATTTAAAACGCGTGTAAAACATAAACCAAACGATGAAATTGGTTATTTCTTCATGTATAATGATCAACTCGATACTCCCTAGCCCCCAACAGCCTTTTTTTTCATAACACTTTAACCAGAGTGACGGGAGAGCGGCATTTCAGAAAACGTGCTTATCTCGGCGAGAAAAAGCGATTTCGGCAATAAAATTTAAAACGCGTGTAAAACATAAACCAAACGATGAAATTGGTTATTTCTTCATGTATAATGATCAACTCGATACTCCCTAGCCCCCAACAGCCTTTTTTTTCATAACACTTTAACCAGAGTGACGGGAGAGCGGCATTTCAGAAAACGTGCTTATCTCGGCGAGAAAAAGCGATTTCGGCAATAAAATTTAAAACGCGTGTAAAACATAAACCAAACGATGAAATTGGTTATTTCTTCATGTATAATGATCAACTCGATACTCCCTAGCCCCCAACAGCCTTTTTTTTCATAACACTTTAACCAGAGTGACGGGAGAGCGGCATTTCAGAAAACGTGCTTATCTCGGCGAGAAAAAGCGATTTCGGCAATAAAATTTAAAACGCGTGTAAAACATAAACCAAACGATGAAATTGGTTATTTCTTCATGTATAATGATCAACTCGATACTCCCTAGCCCCCAACAGCCTTTTTTTTCATAACACTTTAACCAGAGTGACGGGAGAGCGGCATTTCAGAAAACGTGCTTATCTCGGCGAGAAAAAGCGATTTCGGCAATAAAATTTAAAACGCGTGTAAAACATAAACCAAACGATGAAATTGGTTATTTCTTCATGTATAATGATCAACTCGATACTCCCTAGCCCCCAACAGCCTTTTTTTTCATAACACTTTAACCAGAGTGACGGGAGAGCGGCATTTCAGAAAACGTGCTTATCTCGGCGAGAAAAAGCGATTTCGGCAATAAAATTTAAAACGCGTGTAAAACATAAACCAAACGATGAAATTGGTTATTTCTTCATGTATAATGATCAACTCGATACTCCCTAGCCCCCAACAGCCTTTTTTTTCATAACACTTTAACCAGAGTGACGGGAGAGCGGCATTTCAGAAAACGTGCTTATCTCGGCGAGAAAAAGCGATTTCGGCAATAAAATTTAAAACGCGTGTAAAACATAAACCAAACGATGAAATTGGTTATTTCTTCATGTATAATGATCAACTCGATACTCCCTAGCCCCCAACAGCCTTTTTTTTCATAACACTTTAACCAGAGTGACGGGAGAGCGGCATTTCAGAAAACGTGCTTATCTCGGCGAGAAAAAGCGATTTCGGCAATAAAATTTAAAACGCGTGTAAAACATAAACCAAACGATGAAATTGGTTATTTCTTCATGTATAATGATCAACTCGATACTCCCTAGCCCCCAACAGCCTTTTTTTTCATAACACTTTAACCAGAGTGACGGGAGAGCGGCATTTCAGAAAACGTGCTTATCTCGGCGAGAAAAAGCGATTTCGGCAATAAAATTTAAAACGCGTGTAAAACATAAACCAAACGATGAAATTGGTTATTTCTTCATGTATAATGATCAACTCGATACTCCCTAGCCCCCAACAGCCTTTTTTTTCATAACACTTTAACCAGAGTGACGGGAGAGCGGCATTTCAGAAAACGTGCTTATCTCGGCGAGAAAAAGCGATTTCGGCAATAAAATTTAAAACGCGTGTAAAACATAAACGCAAACGATGAAATTGGTTATTTCTTCATGTATAATGATCAACTCGATACTCCCTAGCCCCCAACAGCCTTTTTTTTCATAACACTTTAACCAGAGTGACGGGAGAGCGGCATTTCAGAAAACGTGCTTATCTCGGCGAGAAAAAGCGATTTCGGCAATAAAATTTAAAACGCGTGTAAAACATAAACCAAACGATGAAATGGTTATTTCTTCATGTATAATGATCAACTCGATACTCCCTAGCCCCCAACAGCCTTTTTTTTCATAACACTTTAACCAGAGTGACGGGAGAGCGGCATTTCAGAAAACGTGCTTATCTCGGCGAGAAAAAGCGATTTCGGCAATAAAATTTAAAACGCGTGTAAAACATAAACCAAACGATGAAATTGGTTATTTCTTCATGTATAATGATCAACTCGATACTCCCTAGCCCCCAACAGCCTTTTTTTTCATAACACTTTAACCAGAGTGACGGGAGAGCGGCATTTCAGAAAACGTGCTTATCTCGGCGAGAAAAAGCGATTTCGGCAATAAAATTTAAAACGCGTGTAAAACATAAACCAAACGATGAAATTGGTTATTTCTTCATGTATAATGATCAACTCGATACTCCCTAGCCCCCAACAGCCTTTTTTTTCATAACACTTTAACCAGAGTGACGGGAGAGCGGCATTTCAGAAAACGTGCTTATCTCGGCGAGAAAAAGCGATTTCGGCAATAAAATTTAAAACGCGTGTAAAACATAAACCAAACGATGAAATTGGTTATTTCTTCATGTATAATGATCAACTCGATACTCCCTAGCCCCCAACAGCCTTTTTTTTCATAACACTTTAACCAGAGTGACGGGAGAGCGGCATTTCAGAAAACGTGCTTATCTCGGCGAGAAAAAGCGATTTCGGCAATAAAATTTAAAACGCGTGTAAAACATAAACCAAACGATGAAATTGGTTATTTCTTCATGTATAATGATCAACTCGATACTCCCTAGCCCCCAACAGCCTTTTTTTTCATAACACTTTAACCAGAGTGACGGGAGAGCGGCATTTCAGAAAACGTGCTTATCTCGGCGAGAAAAAGCGATTTCGGCAATAAAATTTAAAACGCGTGTAAAACATAAACCAAACGATGAAATTGGTTATTTCTTCATGTATAATGATCAACTCGATACTCCCTAGCCCCCAACAGCCTTTTTTTTCATAACACTTTAACCAGAGTGACGGGAGAGCGGCATTTCAGAAAACGTGCTTATCTCGGCGAGAAAAAGCGATTTCGGCAATAAAATTTAAAACGCGTGTAAAACATAAACCAAACGATGAAATTGGTTATTTCTTCATGTATAATGATCAACTCGATACTCCCTAGCCCCCAACAGCCTTTTTTTTCATAACACTTTAACCAGAGTGACGGGAGAGCGGCATTTCAGAAAACGTGCTTATCTCGGCGAGAAAAAGCGATTTCGGCAATAAAATTTAAAACGCGTGTAAAACATAAACCAAACGATGAAATTGGTTATTTCTTCATGTATAATGATCAACTCGATACTCCCTAGCCCCCAACAGCCTTTTTTTTCATAACACTTTAACCAGAGTGACGGGAGAGCGGCATTTCAGAAAACGTGCTTATCTCGGCGAGAAAAAGCGATTTCGGCAATAAAATTTAAAACGCGTGTAAAACATAAACCAAACGATGAAATTGGTTATTTCTTCATGTATAATGATCAACTCGATACTCCCTAGCCCCCAACAGCCTTTTTTTTCATAACACTTTAACCAGAGTGACGGGAGAGCGGCATTTCAGAAAACGTGCTTATCTCGGCGAGAAAAAGCGATTTCGGCAATAAAATTTAAAACGCGTGTAAAACATAAACCAAACGATGAAATTGGTTATTTCTTCATGTATAATGATCAACTCGATACTCCCTAGCCCCCAACAGCCTTTTTTTTCATAACACTTTAACCAGAGTGACGGGAGAGCGGCATTTCAGAAAACGTGCTTATCTCGGCGAGAAAAAGCGATTTCGGCAATAAAATTTAAAACGCGTGTAAAACATAAACCAAACGATGTAATTGGTTATTTCTTCATGTATAATGATCAACTCGATACTCCCTAGCCCCCAACAGCCTTTTTTTTCATAACACTTTAACCAGAGTGACGGGAGAGCGGCATTTCAGAAAACGTGCTTATCTCGGCGAGAAAAAGCGATTTCGGCAATAAAATTTAAAACGCGTGTAAAACATAAACCAAACGATGAAATTGGTTATTTCTTCATGTATAATGATCAACTCGATACTCCCTAGCCCCCAACAGCCTTTTTTTTCATAACACTTTAACCAGAGTGACGGGAGAGCGGCATTTCAGAAAACGTGCTTATCTCGGCGAGAAAAAGCGATTTCGGCAATAAAATTTAAAACGCGTGTAAAACATAAACCAAACGATGAAATTGGTTATTTCTTCATGTATAATGATCAACTCGATACTCCCTAGCCCCCAACAGCCTTTTTTTTCATAACACTTTAACCAGAGTGACGGGAGAGCGGCATTTCAGAAAACGTGCTTATCTCGGCGAGAAAAAGCGATTTCGGCAATAAAATTTAAAACGCGTGTAAAACATAAACCAAACGATGAAATTGGTTATTTCTTCATGTATAATGATCAACTCGATACTCCCTAGCCCCCAACAGCCTTTTTTTTCATAACACTTTAACCAGAGTGACGGGAGAGCGGCATTTCAGAAAACGTGCTTATCTCGGCGAGAAAAAGCGATTTCGGCAATAAAATTTAAAACGCGTGTAAAACATAAACCAAACGATGAAATTGGTTATTTCTTCATGTATAATGATCAACTCGATACTCCCTAGCCCCCAACAGCCTTTTTTTTCATAACACTTTAACCAGAGTGACGGGAGAGCGGCATTTCAGAAAACGTGCTTATCTCGGCGAGAAAAAGCGATTTCGGCAATAAAATTTAAAACGCGTGTAAAACATAAACCAAACGATAAAATTGGTTATTTCTTCATGTATAATGATCAACTCGATACTCCCTAGCCCCCAACAGCCTTTTTTTTCATAACACTTTAACCAGAGTGACGGGAGAGCGGCATTTCAGAAAACGTGCTTATCTCGGCGAGAAAAAGCGATTTCGGCAATAAAATTTAAAACGCGTGTAAAACATAAACCAAACGATGAAATTGGTTATTTCTTCATGTATAATGATCAACTCGATACTCCCTAGCCCCCAACAGCCTTTTTTTTCATAACACTTTAACCAGAGTGACGGGAGAGCGGCATTTCAGAAAACGTGCTTATCTCGGCGAGAAAAAGCGATTTCGGCAATAAAATTTAAAACGCGTGTAAAACATAAACCAAACGATGAAATTGGTTATTTCTTCATGTATAATGATCAACTCGATACTCCCTACCCCCAACAGCCTTTTTTTTCATAACACTTTAACCAGAGTGACGGGAGAGCGGCATTTCAGAAAACGTGCTTATCTCGGCGAGAAAAAGCGATTTCGGCAATAAAATTTAAAACGCGTGTAAAACATAAACCAAACGATGAAATTGGTTATTTCTTCATGTATAATGATCAACTCGATACTCCCTAGCCCCCAACAGCCTTTTTTTTCATAACACTTTAACCAGAGTGACGGGAGAGCGGCATTTCAGAAAACGTGCTTATCTCGGCGAGAAAAAGCGATTTCGGCAATAAAATTTAAAACGCGTGTAAAACATAAACCAAACGATGAAATTGGTTATTTCTTCATGTATAATGATCAACTCGATACTCCCTAGCCCCCAACAGCCTTTTTTTTCATAACACTTTAACCAGAGTGACGGGAGAGCGGCATTTCAGAAAACGTGCTTATCTCGGCGAGAAAAAGCGATTTCGGCAATAAAATTTAAAACACGTGTAAAACATAAACCAAACGATGAAATTGGTTATTTCTTCATGTATAATGATCAACTCGATACTCCCTAGCCCCCAACAGCCTTTTTTTTCATAACACTTTAACCAGAGTGACGGAAGAGCGGCATTTCAGAAAACGTGCTTATCTCGGCGAGAAAAAGCGATTTCGGCAATAAAATTTAAAACGCGTGTAAAACATAAACCAAACGATGAAATTGGTTATTTCTTCATGTATAATGATCAACTCGATACTCCCTAGCCCCCAACAGCCTTTTTTTTCATAACACTTTAACCAGAGTGACGGGAGAGCGGCATTTCAGAAAACGTGCTTATCTCGGCGAGAAAAAGCGATTTCGGCAATAAAATTTAAAACGCGTGTAAAACATAAACCAAACGATGAAATTGGTTATTTCTTCATGTATAATGATCAACTCGATACTCCCTAGCCCCCAACAGCCTTTTTTTTCATAACACTTTAACCAGAGTGACGGGAGAGCGGCATTTCAGAAAACGTGCTTATCTCGGCGAGAAAAAGCGATTTCGGCAATAAAATTTAAAACGCGTGTAAAACATAAACCAAACGATGAAATTGGTTATTTCTTCATGTATAATGATCAACTCGATACTCCTTAGCCCCCAACAGCCTTTTTTTTCATAACACTTTAACCAGAGTGACGGGAGAGCGGCATTTCAGAAAACGTGCTTATCTCGGCGAGAAAAAGCGATTTCGGCAATAAAATTTAAAACGCGTGTAAAACATAAACCAAACGATGAAATTGGTTATTTCTTCATGTATAATGATCAACTCGATACTCCCTAGCCCCCAACAGCCTTTTTTTTCCTAACACTTTAACCAGAGTGACGGGAGAGCGGTATTTCAGAAAACGTGCTTATCTCGGCGAGAAAAAGCGATTTCGGCAATAAAATTTAAAACGCGTGTAAAACATAAACCAAACGATGAAATTGGTTATTTCTTCATGTATAATGATCAACTCGATACTCCCTAGCCCCCAACAGCCTTTTTTTTCATAACACTTTAACCAGAGTGACGGGAGAGCGGCATTTCAGAAAACGTGCTTATCTCGGCGAGAAAAAGCGATTTCGGCAATAAAATTTAAAACGCGTGTAAAACATAAACCAAACGATGAAATTGGTTATTTCTTCATGTATAATGATCAACTCGATACTCCCTAGCCCCCAACAGCCTTTTTTTTCATAACACTTTAACCAGAGTGACGGGAGAGCGGCATTTCAGAAAACGTGCTTATCTCGGCGAGAAAAAGCGATTTCGGCAATAAAATTTAAAACGCGTGTAAAACATAAACCAAACGATGAAATTGGTTATTTCTTCATGTATAATGATCAACTCGATACTCCCTAGCCCCCAACAGCCTTTTTTTTCATAACACTTTAACCAGAGTGACGGGAGAGCGGCATTTCAGAAAACGTGCTTATCTCGGCGAGAAAAAGCGATTTCGGCAATAAAATTTAAAACGCGTGTAAAACATAAACCAAACGATGAAATTGGTTATTTCTTCATGTATAATTATCAACTCGATACTCCCTAGCCCCCAACAGCCTTTTTTTTCATAACACTTTAACCAGAGTGACGGGAGAGCGGCATTTCAGAAAACGTGCTTATCTCGGCGAGAAAAAGCGATTTCGGCAATAAAATTTAAAACGCGTGTAAAACATAAACCAAACGATGAAATTGGTTATTTCTTCATGTATAATGATCAACTCGATACTCCCTAGCCCCCAACAGCCTTTTTTTTCATAACACTTTAACCAGAGTGACGGGAGAGCGGCATTTCAGAAAACGTGCTTATCTCGGCGAGAAAAAGCGATTTCGGCAATAAAATTTAAAACGCGTGTAAAACATAAACCAAACGATGAAATTGGTTATTTCTTCATGTATAATGATCAACTCGATACTCCCTAGCCCCCAACAGCCTTTTTTTTCATAACACTTTAACCAGAGTGACGGGAGAGCGGCATTTCAGAAAACGTGCTTATCTCGGCGAGAAAAAGTGATTTCGGCAATAAAATTTAAAACGCGTGTAAAACATAAACCAAACGATGAAATTGGTTATTTCTTCATGTATAATGATCAACTCGATACTCCCTAGCCCCCAACAGCCTTTTTTTTCATAACACTTTAACCAGAGTGACGGGAGAGCGGCATTTCAGAAAACGTGCTTATCTCGGCGAGAAAAAGCGATTTCGGCAATAAAATTTAAAACGCGTGTAAAACATAAACCAAACGATGAAATTGGTTATTTCTTCATGTATAATGATCAACTCGATACTCCCTAGCCCCCAACAGCCTTTTTTTTCATAACACTTTAACCAGAGTGACGGGAGAGCGGCATTTCAGAAAACGTGCTTATCTCGGCGAGAAAAAGCGATTTCGGCAATAAAATTTAAAACGCGTGTAAAACATAAACCAAACGATGAAATTGGTTATTTCTTCATGTATAATGATCAACTCGATACTCCCTAGCCCCCAACAGCCTTTTTTTTTCCATAACACTTTAACCAGAGTGACGGAAGAGCGGCATTTCAGAAAACGTGCTTATCTCGGCGAGAAAAAGCGATTTCGGCAATAAAATTTAAAACGCGTGTAAAACATAAACCAAACGATGAAATTGGTTATTTCTTCATGTATAATGATCAACTCGATACTCCCTAGCCCCCAACAGCCTTTTTTTTCATAACACTTTAACCAGAGTGACGGGAGAGCGGCATTTCAGAAAACGTGCTTATCTCGGCGAGAAAAAGCGATTTCGGCAATAAAATTTAAAACGCGTGTAAAACATAAACCAAACGATGAAATTGGTTATTTCTTCATGTATAATGATCAACTCGATACTCCCTAGCCCCCAACAGCCTTTTTTTTCATAACACTTTAACCAGAGTGACGGGAGAGCGGCATTTCAGAAAACGTGCTTATCTCGGCGAGAAAAAGCGATTTCGGCAATAAAATTTAAAACGCGTGTAAAACATAAACCAAACGATGAAATTGGTTATTTCTTCATGTATAATGATCAACTCGAGTCGAGCTCCAGGGAGAGAGGCTGATTTTTCGCTTTTTGAGGCCGACCGACGAACCGGCGCGGGGCGGACTCAAAAGCCCGCAGAGCCGTAGGCACTTAGAAAAGTTTCGCCTTTGGCTGTGAGCTCCAGGGGGAGAGGCTGGTTTTGCGTTATTTTAGGCCGGCTGGAGAACCGGCGCGGGTCGGACGCACAATCCCCGCAGAGCCGTGGGCACTTAGAAAATTTTTGCCAAGTTGGCTCTGAGCGCCTGGTACCTAATATGGAAGTATAGAGGCCGACTTTCGGGCAAGATCACGCCGCGTTAGGCTTCCAGGACCCCGGCTAAGCAATTTTACCGGGCCACCCGGTTCTTTTTTTGAACCAGCCCGGTTCTTTTTACACTTCCAGCTGGAGCTCAGCAGCGGCTTTTTGCGCAAGATCACGCCGGGTTAGGCTTCGAGGACCTCGGCTAAGCAATTCTACCGGGCCGCCCGGTTCTTTTTTTGAACCAGCCCGGTTCTTTTTACACTTCCAGCTGGAGCTCACGAGCGGCTTTTTGGACAAGATCACGCCGTGTTAGGCTTCCAGAGCCCCGGCTAAGCAATTTTACCGGCCCGCCCGGTTCTTTTTTTTAACCAGCCCGGTTCTTTTTACACTTCCAGCTGGAGCTCAGCAGCGGGTTTTTGGACAAGATCACGCCGTGTTAGGCTTCCAGAGCCCCGGCTAAGCAATTTTACAGGGTCGCCCGGTTCTTTTTTTTAACCAGCCCGGTTTTTTTTACACTTCCAGCTGGAGCTCAGTAGCGGCTTTTTGCACAGTATCACGCCGGGTTAAGCTTCCAGAGCCCCGGCTAAGCAATTTTACCGGGCCGCCCGGTTCTTTTTTTTTAACCAGCCCGGTTCTTTTTACACTTCCAGCTGGAGCTCAGCAGCGGCTTTTTGGACAAGATCACGCCGTGTTAGGCTTCCAGAGCCCCGGCTAAGCAATTTTACCGGGTCGCCCGGTTCTTTTTTTTAACCAGCCCGGTTCTTTTTACACTTCCAGCTGGAGCTCAGCAGCGGCTTTTTGGACAAGATCACGCCGTGTTAGGCTTCCAGAGCCCCGGCTAAGCAATTTTACCGGGTCGCCCGGTTCTTTTTTTAACCAGCCCGGTTCTTTTTACACTTCCAGCTGGAGCTCAGCATCGTGTAAAACATAAACCAAACGATGAAATTGGTTATTTCTTCATGTATAATGATCAACTCGATACTCCCTAGCCCCCAACAGCCTTTTTTTTTCATAACACTTTAACCAGAGTGACGGGAGAGCGGCATTTCAGAAAACGTGCTTATCTCGGCGAGAAAAAGCGATTTCGGCAATAAAATTTAAAACGCGTGTAAAACATAAACCAAACGATGAAATTGGTTATTTCTTCATGTATAATGATCAACTCGATACTCCCTAGCCCCCAACAGCCTTTTTTTTCATAACACTTTAACCAGAGTGACGGGAGAGCGGCATTTCAGAAAACGTGCTTATCTCGGCGAGAAAAAGCGATTTCGGCAATAAAATTTAAAACGCGTGTAAAACATAAACCAAACGATGAAATTGGTTATTTCTTCATGTATAATGATCAACTCGATACTCCCTAGCCCCCAACAGCCTTTTTTTTCATAACACTTTAACCAGAGTGACGGGAGAGCGGCATTTAAGAAAACGTGCTTATCTCGGCGAGAAAAAGCGATTTCGGCAATAAAATTTAAAACGCGTGTAAAACATAAACCAAACGATGAAATTGGTTATTTCTTCATGTATAATGATCAACTCGATACTCCCTAGCCCCCAACAGCCTTTTTTTTCATAACACTTTAACCAGAGTGACGGGAGAGCGGCATTTCAGAAAACGTGCTTATCTCGGCGAGAAAAAGCGATTTCGGCAATAAAATTTAAAACGCGTGTAAAACATAAACCAAACGATGAAATTGGTTATTTCTTCATGTATATTGATCAACTCGATACTCCCTAGCCCCCAACAGCCTTTTTTTTCATAACACTTTAACCAGAGTGACGGGAGAGCGGCATTTCAGAAAACGTGCTTATCTCGGCGAGAAAAAGCGATTTCGGCAATAAAATTTAAAACGCGTGTAAAACATAAACCAAACGATGAAATTGGTTATTTCTTCATGTATAATGATCAACTCGAGTCGAGCTCCAGGGAGAGAGGCTGATTTTTCGCTTTTTGAGGCCGACCGACGAACCGGCGCGGGGCGGACTCAAAAGCCCGCAGAGCCGTAGGCACTTAGAAAAGTTTCGCCTTTGGCTGTGAGCTCCAGGGGGAGAGGCTGGTTTTGCGTTATTTTAGGCCGGCTGGAGAACCGGCGCGGGTCGGACGCACAATCCCCGCAGAGCCGTGGGCACTTAGAAAATTTTTGCCAAGTTGGCTCTGAGCGCCTGGTACCTAATATGGAAGTATAGAGGCCGACTTTCGGGCAAGATCACGCCGCGTTAGGCTTCCAGGACCCCGGCTAAGCAATTTTACCGGGCCGCCCGGTTCTTTTTTTGAACCAGCCCGGTTCTTTTTACACTTCCAGCTGGAGCTCAGCAGCGGCTTTTTGCGCAAGATCACGCCGGGTTAGGCTTCCAGGACCTCGGCTAAGAAATTCTACCGGGCCGCCCGGTTCTTTTTTTGAACCAGCCCGGTTCTTTTTACACTTCCAGCTGGAGCTCAGCAGCGGCTTTTTGGACAAGATCACGCCGTGTTAGGCTTCCAGAGCCCCGGCTAAGCAATTTTACCGGGTCGCCCGGTTCTTTTTTTTAACCAGCCCGGTTCTTTTTACACTTCCAGCTGGAGCTCAGCAGCGGCTTTTTGGACAAGATCACGCCGTGTTAGGCTTCCAGAGCCCCGGCTAAGCAATTTTACCGGGTCTCCCGGTTCTTTTTTTAACCAGCCCGGTTCTTTTTACACTTCCAGCTGGAGCTCAGCATCGTGTAAAACATAAACCAAACAATGAAATTGGTTATTTCTTCATGTATAATGATCAACTCGATACTCCCTAGCCCCCAACAGCCTTTTTTTTCATAACACTTTAACCAGAGTGACGGGAGAGCGGCATTTCAGAAAACGTGCTTATCTCGGCGAGAAAAAGCGATTTCGGCAATGAAATTTAAAACGCGTGTAAAACATAAATCAAACGATGAAATTGGTTATTTCTTCATGTATAATGATCAACTCGATACTCCCTAGCCCCCAACAGCCTTTTTATTCATAACACTTTAACCAGAGTGACGGGAGAGCGGCATTTCAGAAAACGTGCTTATCTCGGCGAGAAAAAGAGATTTCGGCAATAAAATTTAAAACGCGTGTAAAACATAAACCAAACGATGAAATTGGTTATTTCTTCATGTATAATGATCAACTGGATACTCCCTAGCCCCCAACAGCCTTTTTTTTCATAACACTTTAACCAGAGTGACGGGAGAGCGGCATTTCAGAAAACGTGCTTATCTCGGCGAGAAAAAGCGATTTCGGCAATAAAATTTAAAACGCGTGTAAAACATAAACCAAACGATGAAATTGGTTATTTCTTCATGTATAATGATCAACTCGATACTCCCTAGCCCCCAACAGCCTTTTTTTTCATAACACTTTAACCAGAGTGACGGGAGAGCGGCATTTCAGAAAACGTGCTTATCTCGGCGAGAAAAAGCGATTTCGGCAATAAAATTTAAAACGCGTGTAAAACATAAACCAAACGATGAAATTGGTTATTTCTTCATGTATAATGATCAACTCGATACTCCCTAGCCCCCAACAGCCTTTTTTTTCATAACACTTTAACCAGAGTGACGGGAGAGCGGCATTTCAGAAAACGTGCTTATCTCGGCGAGAAAAAGCGATTTCGGCAATAAAATTTAAAACGCGTGTAAAACATAAACCAAACGATGAAATTGGTTATTTCTTCATGTATAATGATCAACTCGATACTCCCTAGCCCCCAACAGCCTTTTTTTTCATAACACTTTAACCAGAGTGACGGGAGAGCGGCATTTCAGAAAACGTGCTTATCTCGGCGAGAAAAAGCGATTTCGGCAATAAAATTTAAAACGCGTGTAAAACATAAACCAAACGATGAAATTGGTTATTTCTTCATGTATAATGATCAACTCGATACTCCCTAGCCCCCAACAGCCTTTTTTTTCATAACACTTTAACCAGAGTGACGGGAGAGCGGCATTTCAGAAAACGTGCTTATCTCGGCGAGAAAAAGCGATTTCGGCAATAAAATTTAAAACGCGTGTAAAACATAAACCAAACGATGAAATTGGTTATTTCTTCATGTATAATGATCAACTCGATACTCCCTAGCCCCCAACAGCCTTTTTTTTCAGAACACTTTAACCAGAGTGACGGGAGAGCGGCATTTCAGAAAACGTGCTTATCTCGGCGAGAAAAAGCGATTTCGGCAATAAAATTTAAAACGCGTGTAAAACATAAACCAAACGATGAAATTGGTTATTTCTTCATGTATAATGATCAACTCGAGTCGAGCTCCAGGGAGAGAGGCTGATTTTTCGCTTTTTGAGGCCGACCGACGAACCGGCGCGGGGCGGACTCAAAAGCCCGCAGAGCCGTAGGCACTTAGAAAAGTTTCGCCTTTGGCTGTGAGCTCCAGGGGGAGAGGCTGGTTTTGCGTTATTTTAGGCCGGCTGGAGAACCGGCGCGGGTCGGACGCACAATCCCCGCAGAGCCGTGGGCACTTAGAAAATTTTTGCCAAGTTGGCTCTGAGCGCCTGGTACCTAATATGGAAGTATAGAGGCCGACTTTCGGGCAAGATCACGCCGCGTTAGGCTTCCAGGACCCCGGCTAAGCAATTTTACCGGGCCGCCCGGTTCTTTTTTTGAACCAGCCCGGTTCTTTTTACACTTCCAGCTGGAGCTCAGCAGCGGCTTTTTGCGCAAGATCACGCCGGGTTAGGCTTCCAGGACCTCGGCTAAGAAATTCTACCGGGCCGCCCGGTTCTTTTTTTGAACCAGCCCGGTTCTTTTTACACTTCCAGCTGGAGCTCAGCAGCGGCTTTTTGGACAAGATCACGCCGTGTTAGGCTTCCAGAGCCCCGGCTAAGCAATTTTACCGGGTCGCCCGGTTCTTTTTTTTAACCAGCCCGGTTCTTTTTACACTTCCAGCTGGAGCTCAGCAGCGGCTTTTTGGACAAGATCACGCCGTGTTAGGCTTCCAGAGCCCCGGCTAAGCAATTTTACCGGGTCTCCCGGTTCTTTTTTTAACCAGCCCGGTTCTTTTTACACTTCCAGCTGGAGCTCAGCATCGTGTAAAACATAAACCAAACAATGAAATTGGTTATTTCTTCATGTATAATGATCAACTCGATACTCCCTAGCCCCCAACAGCCTTTTTTTTCATAACACTTTAACCAGAGTGACGGGAGAGCGGCATTTCAGAAAACGTGCTTATCTCGGCGAGAAAAAGCGATTTCGGCAATGAAATTTAAAACGCGTGTAAAACATAAATCAAACGATGAAATTGGTTATTTCTTCATGTATAATGATCAACTCGATACTCCCTAGCCCCCAACAGCCTTTTTATTCATAACACTTTAACCAGAGTGACGGGAGAGCGGCATTTCAGAAAACGTGCTTATCTCGGCGAGAAAAAGAGATTTCGGCAATAAAATTTAAAACGCGTGTAAAACATAAACCAAACGATGAAATTGGTTATTTCTTCATGTATAATGATCAACTCGATACTCCCTAGCCCCCAACAGCCTTTTTTTTCATAACACTTTAACCAGAGTGACGGGAGAGCGGCATTTCAGAAAACGTGCTTATCTCGGCGAGAAAAAGCGATTTCGGCAATAAAATTTAAAACGCGTGTAAAACATAAACCAAACGATGAAATTGGTTATTTCTTCATGTATAATGATCAACTCGATACTCCCTAGCCCCCAACAGCCTTTTTTTTCATAACACTTTAACCAGAGTGACGGGAGAGCGGCATTTCAGAAAACGTGCTTATCTCGGCGAGAAAAAGCGATTTCGGCAATAAAATTTAAAACGCGTGTAAAACATAAACCAAACGATGAAATTGGTTATTTCTTCATGTATAATGATCAACTCGATACTCCCTAGCCCCCAACAGCCTTTTTTTTCATAACACTTTAACCAGAGTGACGGGAGAGCGGCATTTCAGAAAACGTGCTTATCTCGGCGAGAAAAAGCGATTTCGGCAATAAAATTTAAAACGCGTGTAAAACATAAACCAAACGATGAAATTGGTTATTTCTTCATGTATAATGATCAACTCGATACTCCCTAGCCCCCAACAGCCTTTTTTTTCATAACACTTTAACCAGAGTGACGGGAGAGCGGCATTTCAGAAAACGTGCTTATCTCGGCGAGAAAAAGCGATTTCGGCAATAAAATTTAAAACGCGTGTAAAACATAAACCAAACGATGAAATTGGTTATTTCTTCATGTATAATGATCAACTCGATACTCCCTAGCCCCCAACAGCCTTTTTTTTCCATAACACTTTAACCAGAGTGACGGGAGAGCGGCATTTCAGAAAACGTGCTTATCTCGGCGAGAAAAAGCGATTTCGGCAATAAAATTTAAAACGCGTGTAAAACATAAACCAAACGATGAAATTGGTTATTTCTTCATGTATAATGATCATCTCAATACTCCCTAGCCCCCAACAGCCTTTTTTTTCATAACACTTTAACCAGAGTGACGGGAGAGCGGCATTTCAGAAAACGTGCTTATCTCGGCGAGAAAAAGCGATTTCGGCAATAAAATTTAAAACGCGTGTAAAACATAAACCAAACGATGAAATTGGTTATTTCTTCATGTATAATGATCAACTCGAGTCGAGCTCCAGGGAGAGAGTCTGATTTTTCGCTTTTTGAGGCCGACCGACGAACCGGCGCGGGGCGGACTCAAAAGCCCGCAGAGCCGTAGGCACTTAGAAAAGTTTCGCCTTTGGCTGTGAGCTCCAGGGGGAGAGGCTGGTTTTGCGTTATTTTAGGCCGGCTGGAGAACCGGCGCGGGTCGGACGCACAATCCCCGCAGAGCCGTGGGCACTTAGAAAATTTTTGCCAAGTTGGCTCTGAGCGCCTGGTACCTAATATGGAAGTATAGAGGCCGACTTTCGGGCAAGATCACGCCGCGTTAGGCTTCCAGGACCCCGGCTAAGCAATTTTACCGGGCCGCCCGGTTCTTTTTTTGAACCAGCCCGGTTCTTTTTACACTTCCAGCTGGAGCTCAGCAGCGGCTTTTTGCGCAAGATCACGCCGGGTTAGGCTTCCAGGACCTCGGCTAAGAAATTCTACCGGGCCGCCCGGTTCTTTTTTTGAACCAGCCCGGTTCTTTTTACACTTCCAGCTGGAGCTCACGAGCGGCTTTTTGGACAAGATCACGCCGTGTTAGGCTTCCAGAGCCCCGGCTAAGCAATTTTACCGGCCCGCCCGGTTCTTTTTTTTAACCAGCCCGGTTCTTTTTACACTTCCAGCTGGAGCTCAGCAGCGGGTTTTTGGACAAGATCACGCCGTGTTAGGCTTCCAGAGCCCCGGCTAAGCAATTTTTCAGGGTCGCCCGGTTCTTTTTTTTAACCAGCCCGGTTTTTTTTACACTTCCAGCTGGAGCTCAGCAGCGGCTTTTTGCACAGTATCACGCCGGGTTAGGCTTCCAGAGCCCCGGCTAAGCAATTTTACCGGGCCGCCCGGTTCTTTTTTTTAACCAGCCCGGTTCTTTTTACACTTCCAGCTGGAGCTCAGCAGCGGCTTTTTGGACAAGATCACGCCGTGTTAGGCTTCCAGAGCCCCGGCTAAGCAATTTTACCGGGTCGCCCGGTTCTTTTTTTTTAACCAGCCCGGTTCTTTTTACACTTCCAGCTGGAGCTCAGCAGCGGCTTTTTGGACAAGATCACGCCGTGTTAGGCTTCCAGAGCCCCGGCTAAGCAATTTTACCGGGTCGCCCGGTTCTTTTTTTAACCAGCCCGGTTCTTTTTACACTTCCAGCTGGAGCTCAGCATCGTGTAAAACATAAACCAAACGATGAAATTGGTTATTTCTTCATGTATAATGATCAACTCGATACTCCCTAGCCCCCAACAGCCTTTTTTTTCATAACACTTTAACCAGAGTGACGGGAGAGCGGCATTTCAGAAAACGTGCTTATCTCGGCGAGAAAAAGCGATTTCGGCAATAAAATTTAAAACGCGTGTAAAACATAAACCAAACGATGAAATTGGTTATTTCTTCATGTATAATGATCAACTCGATACTCCCTAGCCCCCAACAGCCTTTTTTTTCATAACACTTTAACCAGAGTGACGGGAGAGCGGCATTTCAGAAAACGTGCTTATCTCGGCGAGAAAAAGCGATTTCGGCAATAAAATTTAAAACGCGTGTAAAACATAAACCAAACGATGAAATTGGTTATTTCTTCATGTATAATGATCAACTCGATACTCCCTAGCCCCCAACAGCCTTTTTTTTTCATAACACTTTAACCAGAGTGACGGGAGAGCGGCATTTCAGAAAACGTGCTTATCTCGGCGAGAAAAAGCGATTTCGGCAATAAAATTTAAAACGCGTGTAAAACATAAACCAAACGATGAAATTGGTTATTTCTTCATGTATAATGATCAACTCGATACTCCCTAGCCCCCAACAGCCTTTTTTTTCATAACACTTTAACCAGAGTGACGGGAGAGCGGCATTTCAGAAAACGTGCTTATCTCGGCGAGAAAAAGCGATTTCGGCAATAAAATTTAAAACGCGTGTAAAACATAAACCAAACGATGAAATTGGTTATTTCTTCATGTATAATGATCAACTCGATACTCCCTAGCCCCCAACAGCCTTTTTTTTCATAACACTTTAACCAGAGTGACGGGAGAGCGGCATTTCAGAAAACGTGCTTATCTCGGCGAGAAAAAGCGATTTCGGCAATAAAATTTAAAACGCGTGTAAAACATAAACCAAACGATGAAATTGGTTATTTCTTCATGTATAATGATCAACTCGATACTCCCTAGCCCCCAACAGCCTTTTTTTTTCATAACACTTTAACCAGAGTGACGGGAGAGCGGCATTTCAGAAAACGTGCTTATCTCGGCGAGAAAAAGCGATTTCGGCAATAAAATTTAAAACGCGTGTAAAACATAAACCAAACGATGAAATTGCTTATTTCTTCATGTATAATGATCAACTCGATACTCCCTAGCCCCCAACAGCCTTTTTTTTCATAACACTTTAACCAGAGTGACGGGAGAGCGGCATTTCAGAAAACGTGCTTATCTCGGCGAGAAAAAGCGATTTCGGCAATAAAATTTAAAACGCGTGTAAAACATAAACCAAACGATGAAATTGCTTATTTCTTCATGTATAATGATCAACTCGATACTCCCTAGCCCCCAACAGCCTTTTTTTTCATAACACTTTAACCAGAGTGATGGGAGAGCGGCATTTCAGAAAACGTGCTTATCTCGGCGAGAAAAAGCGATTTCGGCAATAAAATTTAAAACGCGTGTAAAACATAAACCAAACGATGAAATTGGTTATTTCTTCATGTATAATGATCAACTCGATACTCCCTAGCCCCCAACAGCCTTTTTTTTCATAACACTTTAACCAGAGTGACGGGAGAGCGGCATTTCAGAAAACGTGCTTATCTCGGCGAGAAAAAGCGATTTCGGCAATAAAATTTAAAACGCGTGTAAAACATAAACCAAACGATGAAATTGGTTATTTCTTCATGTATAATGATCAACTCGATACTTCCTAGCCCCCAACAGCCTTTTTTTTCATAACACTTTAACCAGAGTGACGGGAGAGCGGCATTTCAGAAAACGTGCTTATCTCGGCGAGAAAAAGCGATTTCGGCAATAAAATTTAAAACGCGTGTAAAACATAAACCAAACGATGAAATTGGTTATTTCTTCATGTATAATGATCAACTCGATACTCCCTAGCCCCCAACAGCCTTTTTTCTCATAACACTTTAACCAGAGTGACGGGAGAGCGGCATTTCAAAAAACGTGCTTATCTCGGCGAGAAAAAGCGATTTCGGCAATAAAATTTAAAACGCGTGTAAAACATAAACCAAACGATGAAATTGGTTATTTCTTCATGTATAATGATCAACTCGATACTCCCGAGCCCCCAACAGCCTTTTTTTTCATAACACTTTAACCAGAGTGACGGGAGAGCGGCATTTCAGAAAACGTGCTTATCTCGGCGAGAAAAAGCGATTTCGGCAATAAAATTTAAAACGCGTGTAAAACATAAACCAAACGATGAAATTGCTTATTTCTTCATGTATAATGATCAACTCGATACTCCCTAGCCCCCAACAGCCTTTTTTTCATAACACTTTAACCAGAGTGACGGGAGAGCGGCATTTCAGAAAACGTGCTTATCTCGGCGAGAAAAAGCGATTTCGGCAATAAAATTTAAAACGCGTGTAAAACATAAACCAAACGATGAAATTGCTTATTTCTTCATGTATAAAGATCAACTCGATACTCCCTAGCCCCCAACAGCCTTTTTTTTCATAACACTTTAACCAGAGTGACGGGAGAGCGGCATTTCAGAAAACGTGCTTATCTCGGCGAGAAAAAGCGATTTCGGCAATAAAATTTAAAACGCGTGTAAAACATAAACCAAACGATGAAATTGCTTATTTCTTCATGTATAATGATCAACTCGATACTCCCTAGCCCCCAACAGCCTTTTTTTTCACAACACTTTAACCAGAGTGACGGGAGAGCGGCATTTCAGAAAACGTGCTTATCTCGGCGAGAAAAAGCGATTTCGGCAATAAAATTTAAAACGCGTGTAAAACATAAACCAAACGATGAAATTGGTTATTTCTTCATGTATAATGATCAACTCGATACTCCCTAGCCCCCAACAGCCTTTTTTTTCATAACACTTTAACCAGAGTGACGGGAGAGCGGCATTTCAGAAAACGTGCTTATCTCGGCGAGAAAAAGCGATTTCGGCAATAAAATTTAAAACGCGTGTAAAACATAAACCAAACGATGAAATTGCTTATTTCTTCATGTATAATGATCAACTCGATACTCCCTAGCCCCCAACAGCCTTTTTTTTTTATAACACTTTAACCAGAGTGACGGGAGAGCGGCATTTCAGAAAACGTGCATATCTCGGCGAGAAAAAGCGATTTCGGCAATAAAATTTAAAACGCGTGTAAAACATAAACCAAACGATGAAATTGCTTATTTCTTCATGTATAATGATCAACTCGATACTCCCTAGCCCCCAACAGCCTTTTTTTTCATAACACTTTAACCAGAGTGACGGGAGAGCGGCATTTCAGAAAACGTGCTTATCTCGGCGAGAAAAAGCGATTTCGGCAATAAAATTTAAAACGCGTGTAAAACATAAACCAAACGATGAAATTGGTTATTTCTTCATGTATAATGATCAACTCGATACTCCCTAACCCCCAACAGCCTTTTTTTTCATAACACTTTAACCAGAGTGACGGGAGAGCGGCATTTCAGAAAACGTGCTTATCTCGGCGAGAAAAAGCAATTTCGGCAATAAAATTTAAAACGCGTGTAAAACATAAACCAAACGATGAAATTGGTTATTTCTTCATGTATAATGATCAACTCGATACTCCCTAGCCCCCAACAGCCTTTTTTTTCATAACACTTTAACCAGAGTGACGGGAGAGCGGCATTTCAGAAAACGTGCTTATCTCGGCGAGAAAAAGCGATTTCGGCAATAAAATTTAAAACGCGTGTAAAACATAAACCAAACGATGAAATTGGTTATTTCTTCATGTATAATGATCAACTCGATACTCCCTAGCCCCCAACAGCCTTTTTTTTCATAACACTTTAACCAGAGTGACGGGAGAGCGGCATTTCAGAAAACGTGCTTATCTCGGCGAGAAAAAGCGATTTCGGCAATAAAATTTAAAACGCGTGTAAAACATAAACCAAACGATGAAATTGGTTATTTCTTTATGTATAATGATCAACTCGATACTCCCTAGCCCCCAACAGCCTTTTTTTTCATAACACTTTAACCAGAGTGACGGGAGAGCGGCATTTCAGAAAACGTGCTTATCTCGGCGAGAAAAAGCGATTTCGGCAATAAAATTTAAAACGCGTGTAAAACATAAACCAAACGATGAAATTGGTTATTTCTTCATGTATAATGATCAACTCGATACTCCCTAGCCCCCAACAGCCTTTTTTTTCATAACACTTTAACCAGAGTGACGGGAGAGCGGCATTTCAGAAAACGTGCTTATCTCGGCGAGAAAAAGCGATTTCGGCAATAAAATTTAAAACGCGTGTAAAACATAAACCAAACGATGAAATTGGTTATTTCTTCATGTATAATGATCAACTCGATACTCCCTAGCCCCCAACAGCCTTTTTTTTCATAACACTTTAACCAGAGTGACGGGAGAGCGGCATTTCAGAAAACGTGCTTATCTCGGCGAGAAAAAGCGATTTCGGCAATAAAATTTAAAACGCGTGTAAAACATAAACCAAACGATGAAATTGGTTATTTCTTCATTTATAATGATCAACTCGATACTCCCTAGCCCCCAACAGCCTTTTTTTTCATAACACTTTAACCAGAGTGACGGGAGAGCGGCATTTCAGAAAACGTGCTTATCTCGGCGAGAAAAAGCGATTTCGGCAATAAAATTTAAAACGCGTGTAAAACATAAACCAAACGATGAAATTGGTTATTTCTTCATGTATAATGATCAACTCGATACTCCCTAGCCCCCAACAGCCTTTTTTTTCATAACACTTTAACCAGAGTGACGGGAGAGCGGCATTTCAGAAAACGTGCTTATCTCGGCGAGAAAAAGCGATTTCGGCAATAAAATTTAAAACGCGTGTAAAACATAAACCAAACGATGAAATTGGTTATTTCTTCATGTATAATGATCAACTCGATACTTCCTAGCCCCCAACAGCCTTTTTTTTCATAACACTTTAACCAGAGTGACGGGAGAGCGGCATTTCAGAAAACGTGCTTATCTCGGCGAGAAAAAGCGATTTCGGCAATAAAATTTAAAACGCGTGTAAAACATAAACCAAACGATGAAATTGGTTATTTCTTCATGTATAATGATCAACTCGATACTCCCTAGCCCCCAACAGCCTTTTTTCTCATAACACTTTAACCAGAGTGACGGGAGAGCGGCATTTCAAAAAACGTGCTTATCTCGGCGAGAAAAAGCGATTTCGGCAATAAAATTTAAAACGCGTGTAAAACATAAACCAAACGATGAAATTGGTTATTTCTTCATGTATAATGATCAACTCGATACTCCCGAGCCCCCAACAGCCTTTTTTTTCATAACACTTTAACCAGAGTGACGGGAGAGCGGCATTTCAGAAAACGTGCTTATCTCGGCGAGAAAAAGCGATTTCGGCAATAAAATTTAAAACGCGTGTAAAACATAAACCAAACGATGAAATTGCTTATTTCTTCATGTATAATGATCAACTCGATACTCCCTAGCCCCCAACAGCCTTTTTTTCATAACACTTTAACCAGAGTGACGGGAGAGCGGCATTTCAGAAAACGTGCTTATCTCGGCGAGAAAAAGCGATTTCGGCAATAAAAATTAAAACGCGTGTAAAACATAAACCAAACGATGAAATTGCTTATTTCTTCATGTATAATGATCAACTCGATACTCCCTAGCCCCCAACAGCCTTTTTTTTCATAACACTTTAACCAGAGTGACGGGAGAGCGGCATTTCAGAAAACGTGCTTATCTCGGCGAGAAAAAGCGATTTCGGCAATAAAATTTAAAACGCGTGTAAAACATAAACCAAACGATGAAATTGCTTATTTCTTCATGTATAATGATCAACTCGATACTCCCTAGCCCCCAACAGCCTTTTTTTTCACAACACTTTAACCAGAGTGACGGGAGAGCGGCATTTCAGAAAACGTGCTTATCTCGGCGAGAAAAAGCGATTTCGGCAATAAAATTTAAAACGCGTGTAAAACATAAACCAAACGATGAAATTGGTTATTTCTTCATGTATAATGATCAACTCGATACTCCCTAGCCCCCAACAGCCTTTTTTTTCATAACACTTTAACCAGAGTGACGGGAGAGCGGCATTTCAGAAAACGTGCTTATCTCGGCGAGAAAAAGCGATTTCGGCAATAAAATTTAAAACGCGTGTAAAACATAAACCAAACGATGAAATTGCTTATTTCTTCATGTATAATGATCAACTCGATACTCCCTAGCCCCCAACAGCCTTTTTTTTTATAACACTTTAACCAGAGTGACGGGAGAGCGGCATTTCAGAAAACGTGCATATCTCGGCGAGAAAAAGCGATTTCGGCAATAAAATTTAAAACGCGTGTAAAACATAAACCAAACGATGAAATTGGTTATTTCTTCATGTATAATGATCAACTCGATACTCCCTAGCCCCCAACAGCCTTTTTTTTCATAACACTTTAACCAGAGTGACGGGAGAGCGGCATTTCAGAAAACGTGCTTATCTCGGCGAGAAAAAGCGATTTCGGCAATAAAATTTAAAACGCGTGTAAAACATAAACCAAACGATGAAATTGGTTATTTCTTCATGTATAATGATCAACTCGATACTCCCTAACCCCCAACAGCCTTTTTTTTCATAACACTTTAACCAGAGTGACGGGAGAGCGGCATTTCAGAAAACGTGCTTATCTCGGCGAGAAAAAGCGATTTCGGCAATAAAATTTAAAACGCGTGTAAAACATAAACCAAACGATGAAATTGGTTATTTCTTCATGTATAATGATCAACTCGATACTCCCTAGCCCCCAACAGCCTTTTTTTTCATAACACTTTAACCAGAGTGACGGGAGAGCGGCATTTCAGAAAACGTGCTTATCTCGGCGAGAAAAAGCGATTTCGGCAATAAAATTTAAAACGCGTGTAAAACATAAACCAAACGATGAAATTGGTTATTTCTTCATGTATAATGATCAACTCGATACTCCCTAGCCCCCAACAGCCTTTTTTTTCATAACACTTTAACCAGAGTGACGGGAGAGCGGCATTTCAGAAAACGTGCTTATCTCGGCGAGAAAAAGCGATTTCGGCAATAAAATTTAAAACGCGTGTAAAACATAAACCAAACGATGAAATTGGTTATTTCTTCATTTATAATGATCAACTCGATACTCCCTAGCCCCCAACAGCCTTTTTTTTCATAACACTTTAACCAGAGTGACGGGAGAGCGGCATTTCAGAAAACGTGCTTATCTCGGCGAGAAAAAGCGATTTCGGCAATAAAATTTAAAACGCGTGTAAAACATAAACCAAACGATGAAATTGGTTATTTCTTCATGTATAATGATCAACTCGATACTCCCTAGCCCCCAACAGCCTTTTTTTTCATAACACTTTAACCAGAGTGACGGGAGAGCGGCATTTCAGAAAACGTGCTTATCTCGGCGAGAAAAAGCGATTTCGGCAATAAAATTTAAAACGCGTGTAAAACATAAACCAAACGATGAAATTGGTTATTTCTTCATGTATAATGATCAACTCGATACTTCCTAGCCCCCAACAGCCTTTTTTTTCATAACACTTTAACCAGAGTGACGGGAGAGCGGCATTTCAGAAAACGTGCTTATCTCGGCGAGAAAAAGCGATTTCGGCAATAAAATTTAAAACGCGTGTAAAACATAAACCAAACGATGAAATTGGTTATTTCTTCATGTATAATGATCAACTCGATACTCCCTAGCCCCCAACAGCCTTTTTTTTCATAACACTTTAACCAGAGTGACGGGAGAGCGGCATTTCAGAAAACGTGCTTATCTCGGCGAGAAAAAGCGATTTCGGCAATACAATTTAAAACGCGTGTAAAACATAAACCAAACGATGAAATTGGTTATTTCTTCATGTATAATGATCAACTCGATACTCCCTAGCCCCCAACAGCCTTTTTTTTCATAACACTTTAACCAGAGTGACGGGAGAGCGGCATTTCAGAAAACGTGCTTATCTCGGCGAGAAAAAGCGATTTCGGCAATACAATTTAAAACGCGTGTAAAACATAAACCAAACGATGAAATTGGTTATTTCTTCATGTATAATGATCAACTCGATACTCCCTAGCCCCCAACAGCCTTTTTTTTCATAACACTTTAACCAGAGTGACGGGAGAGCGGCATTTCAGAAAACGTGCTTATCTCGGCGAGAAAAAGCGATTTCGGCAATAAAATTTAAAACGCGTGTAAAACATAAACCAAACGATGAAATTGGTAATTTCTTCATGTATAATGATCAACTCGATACTCCCTAGCCCCCAACAGCCTTTTTTTTCATAACACTTTAACCAGAGTGACGGGAGAGCGGCATTTCAGAAAACGTGCTTATCTCGGCGAGAAAAAGCGATTTCGGCAATAAAATTTAAAACGCGTGTAAAACATAAACCAAACGATGAAATTGGTTATTTCTTCATGTATAATGATCAACTCGATACTCCCTAGCCCCCAACAGCCTTTTTTTTCATAACACTTTAACCAGAGTGACGGGAGAGCGGCATTTCAGAAAACGTGCTTATCTCGGCGAGAAAAAGCGATTTCGGCAATAAAATTTAAAACGCGTGTAAAACATAAACCAAACGATGAAATTGGTTATTTCTTCATGTATAATGATCAACTCGATACTCCCTAGCCCCCAACAGCCTTTTTTTTCATAACACTTTAACCAGAGTGACGGGAGAGCGGCATTTCAGAAAACGTGCTTATCTCGGCGAGAAAAAGCGATTTCGGCAATAAAATTTAAAACGCGTGTAAAACATAAACCAAACGATGAAATTGGTTATTTCTTCATGTATAATGATCAACTCGATACTCCCTAGCCCCCAACAGCCTTTTTTTTCATAACACTTTAACCAGAGTGACGGGAGAGCGGCATTTCAGAAAACGTGCTTATCTCGGCGAGAAAAAGCGATTTCGGCAATAAAATTTAAAACGCGTGTAAAACATAAACCAAACGATGAAATTGGTTATTTCTTCATGTATAATGATCAACTCGATACTCCCTAGCCCCCAACAGCCTTTTTTTTTCATAACACTTTAACCAGAGTGACGGGAGAGCGGCATTTCAGAAAACGTGCTTATCTCGGCGAGAAAAAGCGATTTCGGCAATAAAATTTAAAACGCGTGTAAAACATAAACCAAACGATGAAATTGCTTATTTCTTCATGTATAATGATCAACTCGATACTCCCTAGCCCCCAACAGCCTTTTTTTTCATAACACTTTAACCAGAGTGACGGGAGAGCGGCATTTCAGAAAACGTGCTTATCTCGGCGAGAAAAAGCGATTTCGGCAATAAAATTTAAAACGCGTGTAAAACATAAACCAAACGATGAAATTGCTTATTTCTTCATGTATAATGATCAACTCGATACTCCCTAGCCCCCAACAGCCTTTTTTTTCATAACACTTTAACCAGAGTGATGGGAGAGCGGCATTTCAGAAAACGTGCTTATCTCGGCGAGAAAAAGCGATTTCGGCAATAAAATTTAAAACGCGTGTAAAACATAAACCAAACGATGAAATTGGTTATTTCTTCATGTATAATGATCAACTCGATACTCCCTAGCCCCCAACAGCCTTTTTTTTCATAACACTTTAACCAGAGTGACGGGAGAGCGGCATTTCAGAAAACGTGCTTATCTCGGCGAGAAAAAGCGATTTCGGCAATAAAATTTAAAACGCGTGTAAAACATAAACCAAACGATGAAATTGGTTATTTCTTCATGTATAATGATCAACTCGATACTCCCTAGCCCCCAACAGCCTTTTTTTTCATAACACTTTAACCAGAGTGACGGGAGAGCGGCATTTCAGAAAACGTGCTTATCTCGGCGAGAAAAAGCGATTTCGGCAATAAAATTTAAAACGCGTGTAAAACATAAACCAAACGATGAAATTGGTTATTTCTTCATGTATAATGATCAACTCGATACTCCCTAGCCCCCAACAGCCTTTTTTTTCATAACACTTTAACCAGAGTGACGGGAGAGCGGCATTTCAGAAAACGTGCTTATCTCGGCGAGAAAAAGCGATTTCGGCAATAAAATTTAAAACGCGTGTAAAACATAAACCAAACGATGAAATTGCTTATTTCTTCATGTATAATGATCAACTCGATACTCCCTAGCCCCCAACAGCCTTTTTTTTCATAACACTTTAACCAGAGTGACGGGAGAGCGGCATTTCAGAAAACGTGCTTATCTCGGCGAGAAAAAGCGATTTCGGCAATAAAATTTAAAACGCGTGTAAAACATAAACCAAACGATGAAATTGGTTATTTCTTCATGTATAATGATCAACTCGATACTCCCTAGCCCCCAACAGCCTTTTTTTTCATAACACTTTAACCAGAGTGACGGGAGAGCGGCATTTCAGAAAACGTGCTTATCTCGGCGAGAAAAAGCGATTTCGGCAATAAAATTTAAAACGCGTGTAAAACATAAACCAAACGATGAAATTGGTTATTTCTTCATGTATAATGATCAACTCGATACTCCCTAGCCCCCAACAGCCTTTTTTTTTCATAACACTTTAACCAGAGTGACGGGAGAGCGGCATTTCAGAAAACGTGCTTATCTCGGCGAGAAAGAGCGATGTCGGCAATAAAATTGAAAACGCGTGTAAAACATAAACCAAACGATGAAATTGGTTATTTCTTCATGTATAATGATCAACTCGATACTCCCTAGCCCCCAACAGCCTTTTTTTTCATAACACTTTAACCAGAGTGACGGGAGAGCGGCATTTCAGAAAACGTGCTTATCTCGGCGAGAAAAAGCGATTTCGGCAATAAAATTTAAAACGCGTGTAAAACATAAACCAAACGATGAAATTGGTTATTTCTTCATGTATAATGATCAACTCGATACTCCCTAGCCCCCAACAGCCTTTTTTTTCATAACACTTTAACCAGAGTGACGGGAGAGCGGCATTTCAGAAAACGTGCTTATCTCGGCGAGAAAAAGCGATTTCGGCAATAAAATTTAAAACGCGTTTAAAACATAAACCAAACGATGAAATTGCTTATTTCTTCATGTATAATGATCAACTCGATACTCCCTAGCCCCCAACAGCCTTTTTTTTCATAACACTTTAACCAGAGTGACGGGAGAGCGGCATTTCAGAAAACGTGCTTATCTCGGCGAGAAAAAGCGATTTCGGCAATAAAATTTAAAACGCGTGTAAAACATAAACCAAACGATGAAATTGCTTATTTCTTCATGTATAATGATCAACTCGATACTCCCTAGCCCCCAACAGCCTTTTTTTTCATAACACTTTAACCAGAGTGACGGGAGAGCGGCATTTCAGAAAACGTGCTTATCTCGGCGAGAAAAAGCGATTTCGGCAATAAAATTTAAAACGCGTGTAAAACATAAACCAAACGATGAAATTGGTTATTTCTTCATGTATAATGATCAACTCGATACTCCCTAGCCCCCAACAGCCTTTTTTTTCATAACACTTTAACCAGAGTGACGGGAGAGCGGCATTTCAGAAAACGTGCTTATCTCGGCGAGAAAAAGCGATTTCGGCAATAAAATTTAAAACGCGTGTAAAACATAAACCAAACGATGAAATTGGTTATTTCTTCATGTATAATGATCAACTCGATACTCCCTAGCCCCCAACAGCCTTTTCTTTCATAACACTTTAACCAGAGTGACGGGAGAGCGGCATTTCAGAAAACGTGCTTATCTCGGCGAGAAAAAGCGATTTCGGCAATAAAATTTAAAACGCGTGTAAAACATAAACCAAACGATAAAATTGCTTATTTCTTCATGTATAATGATCAACTCGATACTCCCTAGCCCCCAACAGCCTTTTTTTTCATAACACTTTAACCAGAGTGACGGGAGAGCGGCATTTCAGAAAACGTGCTTATCTCGGCGAGAAAAAGCGATTTCGGCAATAAAATTTAAAACGCGTGTAAAACATAAACCAAACGATGAAATTGCTTATTTCTTCATGTATAATGATCAACTCGATACTCCCTAGCCCCCAACAGCCTTTTTTTTCATAACACTTTAACCAGAGTGACGGGAGAGCGGCATTTCAGAAAACGTGCTTATCTCGGCGAGAAAAAGCGATTTCGGCAATAAAATTTAAAACGCGTGTAAAACATAAACCAAACGATGAAATTGCTTATTTCTTCATGTATAATGATCAACTCGATACTCCCTAGCCCCCAACAGCCTTTTTTTTCATAACACTTTAACCAGAGTGACGGGAGAGCGGCATTTCAGAAAACGTGCTTATCTCGGCGAGAAAAAGCGATTTCGGCAATAAAATTTAAAACGCGTGTAAAACATAAACCAAACGATGAAATTGGTTATTTCTTCATGTATAATGATCAACTCGATACTCCCTAGCCCCCAACAGCCTTTTTTTTCATAACACTTTAACCAGAGTGACGGGAGAGCGGCATTTCAGAAAACGTGCTTATCTCGGCGAGAAAAAGCGATTTCGGCAATAAAATTTAAAACGCGTGTAAAACATAAACCAAACGATGAAATTGGTTATTTCTTCATGTATAATGATCAACTCGATACTCCCTAGCCCCCAACAGCCTTTTTTTTCATAACACTTTAACCAGAGTGACGGGAGAGCGGCATTTCAGAAAACGTGCTTATCTCGGCGAGAAAAAGCGATTTCGGCAATAAAATTTAAAAGGCGTGTAAAACATAAACCAAACGATGAAATTGGTTATTTCTTCATGTATAATGATCAACTCGATACTCCCTAGCCCCCAACAGCCTTTTTTTTCATAACACTTTAACCAGAGTGACGGGAGAGCGGCATTTCAGAAAACGTGCTTATCTCGGCGAGAAAAAGCGATTTCGGCAATAAAATTTAAAACGCGTGTAAAACATAAACCAAACGATGAAATTGCTTATTTCTTCATGTATAATGATCAACTCGATACTCCCTAGCCCCCAACAGCCTTTTTTTCATAACACTTTAACCAGAGTGACGGGAGAGCGGCATTTCAGAAAACGTGCTTATCTCGGCGAGAAAAAGCGATTTCGGCAATAAAATTTAAAACGCGTGAAAAACATAAACCAAACGATGAAATTGCTTATTTCTTCATGTATAATGATCAACTCGATACTCCCTAGCCCCCAACAGCCTTTTTTTTCATAACACTTTAACCAGAGTGACGGGAGAGCGGCATTTCAGAAAACGTGCTTATCTCGGCGAGAAAAAGCGATTTCGGCAATAAAATTTAAAACGCGTGTAAAACATAAACCAAACGATGAAATTGCTTATTTCTTCATGTATAATGATCAACTCGATACTCCCTAGCCCCCAACAGCCTTTTTTTTCACAACACTTTAACCAGAGTGACGGGAGAGCGGCATTTCAGAAAACGTGCTTATCTCGGCGAGAAAAAGCGATTTCGGCAATAAAATTTAAAACGCGTGTAAAACATAAACCAAACGATGAAATTGGTTATTTCTTCATGTATAATGATCAACTCGATACTCCCTAGCCCCCAACAGCCTTTTTTTTCATAACACTTTAACCAGAGTGACGGGAGAGCGGCATTTCAGAAAACGTGCTTATCTCGGCGAGAAAAAGCGATTTCGGCAATAAAATTTAAAACGCGTGTAAAACATAAACCAAACGATGAAATTGCTTATTTCTTCATGTATAATGATCAACTCGATACTCCCTAGCCCCCAACAGCCTTTTTTTTTATAACACTTTAACCAGAGTGACGGGAGAGCGGCATTTCAGAAAACGTGCATATCTCGGCGAGAAAAAGCGATTTCGGCAATAAAATTTAAAACGCGTGTAAAACATAAACCAAACGATGAAATTGCTTATTTCTTCATGTATAATGATCAACTCGATACTCCCTAGCCCCCAACAGCCTTTTTTTTCATAACACTTTAACCAGAGTGACGGGAGAGCGGCATTTCAGAAAACGTGCTTATCTCGGCGAGAAAAAGCGATTTCGGCAATAAAATTTAAAACGCGTGTAAAACATAAACCAAACGATGAAATTGGTTATTTCTTCATGTATAATGATCAACTCGATACTCCCTAACCCCCAACAGCCTTTTTTTTCATAACACTTTAACCAGAGTGACGGGAGAGCGGCATTTCAGAAAACGTGCTTATCTCGGCGAGAAAAAGCGATTTCGGCAATAAAATTTAAAACGCGTGTAAAACATAAACCAAACGATGAAATTGGTTATTTCTTCATGTATAATGATCAACTCGATACTCCCTAGCCCCCAACAGCCTTTTTTTTCATAACACTTTAACCAGAGTGACGGGAGAGCGGCATTTCAGAAAACGTGCTTATCTCGGCGAGAAAAAGCGATTTCGGCAATAAAATTTAAAACGCGTGTAAAACATAAACCAAACGATGAAATTGCTTATTTCTTCATGTATAATGATCAACTCGATACTCCCTAGCCCCCAACAGCCTTTTTTTTCATAACACTTTAACCAGAGTGACGGGAGAGCGGCATTTCAGAAAACGTGCTTATCTCGGCGAGAAAAAGCGATTTCGGCAATAAAATTTAAAACGCGTGTAAAACATAAACCAAACGATGAAATTGGTTATTTCTTCATTTATAATGATCAACTCGATACTCCCTAGCCCCCAACAGCCTTTTTTTTCATAACACTTTAACCAGAGTGACGGGAGAGCGGCATTTCAGAAAACGTGCTTATCTCGGCGAGAAAAAGCGATTTCGGCAATAAAATTTAAAACGCGTGTAAAACATAAACCAAACGATGAAATTGGTTATTTCTTCATGTATAATGATCAACTCGATACTCCCTAGCCCCCAACAGCCTTTTTTTTCATAACACTTTAACCAGAGTGACGGGAGAGCGGCATTTCAGAAAACGTGCTTATCTCGGCGAGAAAAAGCGATTTCGGCAATAAAATTTAAAACGCGTGTAAAACATAAACCAAACGATGAAATTGGTTATTTCTTCATGTATAATGATCAACTCGATACTTCCTAGCCCCCAACAGCCTTTTTTTTCATAACACTTTAACCAGAGTGACGGGAGAGCGGCATTTCAGAAAACGTGCTTATCTCGGCGAGAAAAAGCGATTTCGGCAATAAAATTTAAAACGCGTGTAAAACATAAACCAAACGATGAAATTGGTTATTTCTTCATGTATAATGATCAACTCGATACTCCCTAGCCCCCAACAGCCTTTTTTCTCATAACACTTTAACCAGAGTGACGGGAGAGCGGCATTTCAAAAAACGTGCTTATCTCGGCGAGAAAAAGCGATTTCGGCAATAAAATTTAAAACGCGTGTAAAACATAAACCAAACGATGAAATTGCTTATTTCTTCATGTATAATGATCAACTCGATACTCCCTAGCCCCCAACAGCCTTTTTTTTCATAACACTTTAACCAGAGTGACGGGAGAGCGGCATTTCAGAAAACGTGCTTATCTCGGCGAGAAAAAGCGATTTCGGCAATAAAATTTAAAACGCGTGTAAAACATAAACCAAACGATGAAATTGCTTATTTCTTCATGTATAATGATCAACTCGATACTCCCTAGCCCCCAACAGCCTTTTTTTCATAACACTTTAACCAGAGTGACGGGAGAGCGGCATTTCAGAAAACGTGCTTATCTCGGCGAGAAAAAGCGATTTCGGCAATAAAATTTAAAACGCGTGTAAAACATAAACCAAACGATGAAATTGCTTATTTCTTCATGTATAATGATCAACTCGATACTCCCTAGCCCCCAACAGCCTTTTTTTTCACAACACTTTAACCAGAGTGACGGGAGAGCGGCATTTCAGAATACGTGCTTATCTCGGCGAGAAAAAGCGATTTCGGCAATAAAATTTAAAACGCGTGTAAAACATAAACCAAACGATGAAATTGGTTATTTCTTCATGTATAATGATCAACTCGATACTCCCTAGCCCCCAACAGCCTTTTTTTTCATAACACTTTAACCAGAGTGACGGGAGAGCGGCATTTCAGAAAACGTGCTTATCTCGGCGAGAAAAAGCGATTTCGGCAATAAAATTTAAAACGCGTGTAAAACATAAACCAAACGATGAAATTGCTTATTTCTTCATGTATAATGATCAACTCGATACTCCCTAGCCCCCAACAGCCTTTTTTTTTTTATAACACTTTAACCAGAGTGACGGGAGAGCGGCATTTCAGAAAACGTGCTTATCTCGGCGAGAAAAAGCGATTTCGGCAATAAAATTTAAAACGCGTGTAAAACATAAACCAAACGATGAAATTGCTTATTTCTTCATGTATAATGATCAACTCGATACTCCCTAGCCCCCAACAGCCTTTTTTTTCATAACACTTTAACCAGAGTGACGGGAGAGCGGCATTTCAGAAAACGTGCTTATCTCGGCGAGAAAAAGCGATTTCGGCAATAAAATTTAAAACGCGTGTAAAACATAAACCAAACGATGAAATTGGTTATTTCTTCATGTATAATGATCAACTCGATACTCCCTAACCCCCAACAGCCTTTTTTTTCATAACACTTTAACCAGAGTGACGGGAGAGCGGCATTTCAGAAAACGTGCTTATCTCGGCGAGAAAAAGCGATTTCGGCAATAAAATTTAAAACGCGTGTAAAACATAAACCAAACGATGAAATTGGTTATTTCTTCATGTATAATGATCAACTCGATACTCCCTAGCCCCCAACAGCCTTTTTTTTCATAACACTTTAACCAGAGTGACGGGAGAGCGGCATTTCAGAAAACGTGCTTATCTCGGCGAGAAAGAGCGATTTCGGCAATAAAATTTAAAACGCGTGTAAAACATAAACCAAACGATGAAATTGGTTATTTCTTCATGTATAATGATCAACTCGATACTCCCTAGCCCCCAACAGCCTTTTTTTTCATAACACTTTAACCAGAGTGACGGGAGAGCGGCATTTCAGAAAACGTGCTTATCTCGGCGAGAAAAAGCGATTTCGGCAATAAAATTTAAAACGCGTGTAAAACATAAACCAAACGATGAAATTGGTTATTTCTTCATGTATAATGATCAACTCGATACTCCCTAGCCCCCAACAGCCTTTTTTTTCATAACACTTTAACCAGAGTGACGGGAGAGCGGCATTTCAGAAAACGTGCTTATCTCGGCGAGAAAAAGCGATTTCGGCAATAAAATTTAAAACGCGTGTAAAACATAAACCAAACGATGAAATTTGTTATTTCTTCATGTATAATGATCAACTCGATACTCCCTAGCCCCCAACAGCCTTTTTTTTCATAACACTTTAACCAGAGTGACGGGAGAGCGGCATTTCAGAAAACGTGCTTATCTCGGCGAGAAAAAGCGATTTCGGCAATAAAATTTAAAACGCGTGTAAAACATAAACCAAACGATGAAATTGGTTATTTCTTCATGTATAATGATCAACTCGATACTCCCTGGCCCCCAACAGCCTTTTTTTTCATAACACTTTAACCAGAGTGACGGGAGAGCGGCATTTCAGAAAACGTGCTTATCTCGGCGAGAAAAAGCGATTTCGGCAATAAAATTTAAAACGCGTGTAAAACATAAACCAAACGATGAAATTGGTTATTTCTTCATGTATAATGATCAACTCGATACTCCCTAGCCCCCAACAGCCTTTTTTTTCATAACACTTTAACCAGAGTGACGGGAGAGCGGCATTTCAGAAAACGTGCTTATCTCGGCGAGAAAAAGCGATTTCGGCAATAAAATTTAAAACGCGTGTAAAACATAAACCAAACGATGAAATTGCTTATTTCTTCATGTATAATGATCAACTCGATACTCCCTAGCCCCCAACAGCCTTTTTTTTCATAACACTTTAACCAGAGTGACGGGAGAGCGGCATTTCAGAAAACGTGCTTATCTCGGCGAGAAAAAGCGATTTCGGCAATAAAATTTAAAACGCGTGTAAAACATAAACCAAACGATGAAATTGCTTATTTCTTCATGTATAATGATCAACTCGATACTCCCTAGCCCCCAACAGCCTTTTTTTTCATAACACTTTAACCAGAGTGACGGGAGAGCGGCATTTCAGAAAACGTGCTTATCTCGGCGAGAAAAAGCGATTTCGGCAATAAAATTTAAAACGCGTGTAAAACATAAACCAAACGATGAAATTGCTTATTTCTTCATGTATAATGATCAACTCGATACTCCCTAGCCCCCAACAGCCTTTTTTTTCATAACACTTTAACCAGAGTGACGGGAGAGCGGCATTTCAGAAAACGTGCTTATCTCGGCGAGAAAAAGCGATTTCGGCAATAAAATTTAAAACGCGTGTAAAACATAAACCAAACGATGAAATTGGTTATTTCTTCATGTATAATGATCAACTCGATACTCCCTAACCCCCAACAGCCTTTTTTTTCATAACACTTTAACCAGAGTGACGGGAGAGCGGCATTTCAGAAAACGTGCTTATCTCGGCGAGAAAAAGCGATTTCGGGAATAAAATTTAAAACGCGTGTAAAACATAAACCAAACGATGAAATTGGTTATTTCTTCATGTATAATGATCAACTCGATACTCCCTAGCCCCCAACAGCCTTTTTTTTCATAACACTTTAACCAGAGTGACGGGAGAGCGGCATTTCAGAAAACGTGCTTATCTCGGCGAGAAAGAGCGATTTCGGCAATAAAATTTAAAACGCGTGTAAAACATAAACCAAACGATGAAATTGGTTATTTCTTCATGTATAATGATCAACTCGATACTCCCTAGCCCCCAACAGCCTTTTTTTCCATAACACTTTAACCAGAGTGACGGGAGAGCGGCATTTCAGAAAACGTGCTTATCTCGGCGAGAAAAAGCGATTTCGGCAATAAAATTTAAAACGCGTGTAAAACATAAACCAAACGATGAAATTGCTTATTTCTTCATGTATAATGATCAACTCGATACTCCCTAGCCCCCAACAGCCTTTTTTTTCATAACACTTTAACCAGAGTGACGGGAGAGCGGCATTTCAGAAAACGTGCTTATCTCGGCGAGAAAAAGCGATTTCGGCAATAAAATTTAAAACGCGTGTAAAACATAAACCAAACGATGAAATTGCTTATTTCTTCATGTATAATGATCAACTCGATACTCCCTAGCCCCCAACAGCCTTTTTTTCATAACACTTTAACCAGAGTGACGGGAGAGCGGCATTTCAGAAAACGTGCTTATCTCGGCGAGAAAAAGCGATTTCGGCAATAAAATTTAAAACGCGTGTAAAACATAAACCAAACGATGAAATTGGTTATTTCTTCATGTATAATGATCAACTCGATACTCCCTAGCCCCCAACAGCCTTTTTTTTCATAACACTTTAACCAGAGTGACGGGAGAGCGGCATTTCAGAAAACGTGCTTATCTCGGCGAGAAAAAGCGATTTCGGCAATAAAATTTCAAACGCGTGTAAAACATAAACCAAACGATGAAATTGGTTATTTCTTCATGTATAATGATCAACTCGATACTCCCTAGCCCCCAACAGCCTTTTTTTTCATAACACTTTAACCAGAGTGACGGGAGAGCGGCATTTCAGAAAACGTGCTTATCTCGGCGAGAAAAAGCGATTTCGGCAATAAAATTTAAAACGCGTGTAAAACATAAACCAAACGATGAAATTGCTTATTTCTTCATGTATAATGATCAACTCGATACTCCCTAGCCCCCAACAGCCTTTTTTTTCATAACACTTTAACCAGAGTGACGGGAGAGCGGCATTTCAGAAAACGTGCTTATCTCGGCGAGAAAAAGCGATTTCGGCAATAAAATTTAAAACGCGTGTAAAACATAAACCAAACGATGAAATTGGTTATTTCTTCATGTATAATGATCAACTCGATACTCCCTAGCCCCCAACAGCCTTTTTTTTCATAACACTTTAACCAGAGTGACGGGAGAGTGGCATTTCAGAAAACGTGCTTATCTCGGCGAGAAAAAGCGATTTCGGCAATAAAATTTAAAACGCGTGTAAAACATAAACCAAACGATGAAATTGGTTATTTCTTCATGTATAATGATCAACTCGATACTCCCTAGCCCCCAACAGCCTTTTTTTTCATAACACTTTAACCAGAGTGACGGGAGAGCGGCATTTCAGAAAACGTGCTTATCTCGGCGAGAAAAAGCGATTTCGGCAATAAAATTTAAAACGCGTGTAAAACATAAACCAAACGATGAAATTGGTTATTTCTTCATGTATAATGATCAACTCGATACTCCCTAGCCCCCAACAGCCTTTTTTTTCATAACACTTTAACCAGAGTGACGGGAGAGCGGCATTTCAGAAAACGTGCTTATCTCGGCGAGAAAAAGCGATTTCGGCAATAAAATTTAAAACGCGTGTAAAACATAAACCAAACGATGAAATTGGTTATTTCTTCATGTATAATGATCAACTCGATACTCCCTAGCCCCCAACAGCCTTTTTTTCATAACACTTTAACCAGAGTGACGGGAGAGCGGCATTTCAGAAAACGTGCTTATCTCGGCGAGAAAAAGCGATTTCGGCAATAAAATTTCAAACGCGTGTAAAACATAAACCAAACGATGAAATTGGTTATTTCTTCATGTATAATGATCAACTCGATACTCCCTAGCCCCCAACAGCCTTTTTTTTCATAACACTTTAACCAGAGTGACGGGAGAGCGGCATTTCAGAAAACGTGCTTATCTCGGCGAGAAAAAGCGATTTCGGCAATAAAATTTAAAACGCGTGTAAAACATAAACCAAACGATGAAATTGCTTATTTCTTCATGTATAATGATCAACTCGATACTCCCTAGCCCCCAACAGCCTTTTTTTCATAACACTTTAACCAGAGTGACGGGAGAGCGGCATTTCAGAAAACGTGCTTATCTCGGCGAGAAAAAGCGATTTCGGCAATAAAATTTAAAACGCGTGTAAAACATAAACCAAACGATGAAATTGCTTATTTCTTCATGTATAATGATCAACTCGATACTCCCTAGCCCCCAACAGCCTTTTTTTTCATAACACTTTAACCAGAGTGACGGGAGAGCGGCATTTCAGAAAACGTGCTTATCTCAGCGAGAAAAAGCGATTTCGGCAATAAAATTTAAAACGCGTGTAAAACATAAACCAAACGATGAAATTGGTTATTTCTTCATGTATAATGATCAACTCGATACTCCCTAGCCCCCAACAGCCTTTTTTTCATAACACTTTAACCAGAGTGACGGGAGAGCGGCATTTCAGAAAACGTGCTTATCTCGGCGAGAAAAAGCGATTTCGGCAATAAAATTTAAAACGCGTGTAAAACATAAACCAAACGATGAAATTGCTTATTTCTTCATGTATAATGATCAACTCGATACTCCCTAGCCCCCAACAGCCTTTTTTTTCATAACACTTTAACCAGAGTGACGGGAGAGCGGCATTTCAGAAAACGTGCTTATCTCGGCGAGAAAAAGCGATTTCGGCAATAAAATTTAAAACGCGTGTAAAACATAAACCAAACGATGAAATTGGTTATTTCTTCATGTATAATGATCAACTCGATACTCCCTAGCCCCCAACAGCCTTTTTTTTCATAACACTTTAACCAGAGTGACGGGAGAGCGGCATTTCAGAAAACGTGCTTATCTCGGCGAGAAAAAGCGATTTCGGCAATACAATTTAAAACGCGTGTAAAACATAAACCAAACGATGAAATTGGTTATTTCTTCATGTATAATGATCAACTCGATACTCCCTAGCCCCCAACAGCCTTTTTTTTCATAACACTTTAACCAGAGTGACGGGAGAGCGGCATTTCAGAAAACGTGCTTATCTCGGCGAGAAAAAGCGATTTCGGCAATACAATTTAAAACGCGTGTAAAACATAAACCAAACGATGAAATTGGTTATTTCTTCATGTATAATGATCAACTCGATACTCCCTAGCCCCCAACAGCCTTTTTTTTCATAACACTTTAACCAGAGTGACGGGAGAGCGGCATTTCAGAAAACGTGCTTATCTCGGCGAGAAAAAGCGATTTCGGCAATAAAATTTAAAACGCGTGTAAAACATAAACCAAACGATGAAATTGGTAATTTCTTCATGTATAATGATCAACTCGATACTCCCTAGCCCCCAACAGCCTTTTTTTTCATAACACTTTAACCAGAGTGACGGGAGAGCGGCATTTCAGAAAACGTGCTTATCTCGGCGAGAAAAAGCGATTTCGGCAATAAAATTTAAAACGCGTGTAAAACATAAACCAAACGATGAAATTGGTTATTTCTTCATGTATAATGATCAACTCGATACTCCCTAGCCCCCAACAGCCTTTTTTTTCATAACACTTTAACCAGAGTGACGGGAGAGCGGCATTTCAGAAAACGTGCTTATCTCGGCGAGAAAAAGCGATTTCGGCAATAAAATTTAAAACGCGTGTAAAACATAAACCAAACGATGAAATTGGTTATTTCTTCATGTATAATGATCAACTCGATACTCCCTAGCCCCCAACAGCCTTTTTTTCATAACACTTTAACCAGAGTGACGGGAGAGCGGCATTTCAGAAAACGTGCTTATCTCGGCGAGAAAAAGCGATTTCGGCAATAAAATTTAAAACGCGTGTAAAACATAAACCAAACGATGAAATTGGTTATTTCTTCATGTATAATGATCAACTCGATACTCCCTAGCCCCCAACAGCCTTTTTTTTCATAACACTTTAACCAGAGTGACGGGAGAGCGGCATTTCAGAAAACGTGCTTATCTCGGCGAGAAAAAGCGATTTCGGCAATAAAATTTCAAACGCGTGTAAAACATAAACCAAACGATGAAATTGGTTATTTCTTCATGTATAATGATCAACTCGATACTCCCTAGCCCCCAACAGCCTTTTTTTTCATAACACTTTAACCAGAGTGACGGGAGAGCGGCATTTCAGAAAACGTTCTTATCTCGGCGAGAAAAAGCGATTTCGGCAATAAAATTTAAAACGCGTGTAAAACATAAACCAAACGATGAAATTGCTTATTTCTTCATGTATAATGATCAACTCGATACTCCCTAGCCCCCAACAGCCTTTTTTTTCATAACACTTTAACCAGAGTGACGGGAGAGCGGCATTTCAGAAAACGTGCTTATCTCGGCGAGAAAAAGCGATTTCGGCAATAAAATTTAAAACGCGTGTAAAACATAAACCAAACGATGAAATTGGTTATTTCTTCATGTATAATGATCAACTCGATACTCCCTAGCCCCCAACAGCTTTTTTTTTCATAACACTTTAACCAGAGTGACGGGAGAGCGGCATTTCAGAAAACGTGCTTATCTCGGCGAGAAAAAGCGATTTCGGCAATAAAATTTAAAACGCGTGTAAAACATAAACCAAACGATGAAATTGCTTATTTCTTCATGTATAATGATCAACTCGATACTCCCTAGCCCCCAACAGCCTTTTTTTTCATAACACTTTAACCAGAGTGACGGGAGAGCGGCATTTCAGAAAACGTGCTTATCTCGGCGAGAAAAAGCGATTTCGGCAATAAAATTTAAAACGCGTGTAAAACATAAACCAAACGATGAAATTGGTTATTTCTTCATGTATAATGATCAACTCGATACTCCCTAGCACCCAACAGCCTTTTTTTTCATAACACTTTAACCAGAGTGACGGGAGAGCGGCATTTCAGAAAACGTGCTTATCTCGGCGAGAAAAAGCGATTTCGGCAATAAAATTTAAAACGCGTGTAAAACATAAACCAAACGATGAAATTGGTTATTTCTTCATGTATAATGATCAACTCGATACTCCCTAGCCCCCAACAGCCTTTTTTTTCATAACACTTTAACCAGAGTGACGGGAGAGCGGCATTTCAGAAAACGTGCTTATCTCGGCGAGAAAAAGCGATTTCGGCAATAAAATTTAAAACGCGTGTAAAACATAAACCAAACGATGAAATTGCTTATTTCTTCATGTATAATGATCAACTCGATACTCCCTAGCCCCCAACAGCCTTTTTTTTCATAACACTTTAACCAGAGTGACGGGAGAGCGGCATTTCAGAAAACGTGCTTATCTCGGCGAGAAAAAGCGATTTCGGCAATAAAATTTAAAACGCGTGTAAAACATAAACCAAACGATGAAATTGCTTATTTCTTCATGTATAATGATCAACTCGATACTCCCTAACCCCCAACAGCCTTTTTTTTCATAACACTTTAACCAGAGTGACGGGAGAGCGGCATTTCAGAAAACGTGCTTATCTCGGCGAGAAAAAGCGATTTCGGCAATAAAATTTAAAACGCGTGTAAAACATAAACCAAACGATGAAATTGGTTATTTCTTCATGTATAATGATCAACTCGATACTCCGTAGCCCCCAACAGCCTTTTTTTTCATAACACTTTAACCAGAGTGACGGGAGAGCGGCATTTCAGAAAACGTGCTTATCTCGGCGAGAAAAAGCGATTTCGGCAATACAATTTAAAACGCGTGTGAAACATAAACCAAACGATGAAATTGGTTATTTCTTCATGTATAATGATCAACTCGATACTCCCTAGCCCCCAACAGCCTTTTTTTTCATAACACTTTAACCAGAGTGACGGGAGAGCGGCATTTCAGAAAACGTGCTTATCTCGGCGAGAAAAAGCGATTTCGGCAATAAAATTTAAAACGCGTGTAAAACATAAACCAAACGATGAAATTGGTTATTTCTTCATGTATAATGATCAACTCGATACTCCGTAGCCCCCAACAGCCTTTTTTTTCATAACACTTTAACCAGAGTGACGGGAGAGCGGCATTTCAGAAAACGTGCTTATCTCGGCGAGAAAAAGCGATTTCGGCAATAAAATTTAAAACGCGTGTAAAACATAAACCAAACGATGAAATTGGTTATTTCTTCATGTATAATGATCAACTCGATACTCCCTAGCCCCCAACAGCCTTTTTTTTCATAACACTTTAACCAGAGTGACGGGAGAGCGGCATTTCAGAAAACGTGCTTATCTCGGCGAGAAAAAGCGATTTCGGCAATAAAATTTAAAACGCGTGTAAAACATAAACCAAACGATGAAATTGGTTATTTCTTCATGTATAATGATCAACTCGATACTCCCTAGCCCCCAACAGCCTTTTTTTTCATAACACTTTAACCAGAGTGACGGGAGAGCGGCATTTCAGAAAACGTGCTTATCTCGGCGAGAAAAAGCGATTTCGGCAATAAAATTTAAAACGCGTGTAAAACATAAACCAAACGATGAAATTGGTTATTTCTTCATGTATAATGATCAACTCGATACTCCCTAGCCCCCAACAGCCTTTTTTTTCATAACACTTTAACCAGAGTGACGGGAGAGCGGCATTTCAGAAAACGTGCTTATCTCGGCGAGAAAAAGCGATTTCGGCAATAAAATTTAAAACGCGTGTAAAACATAAACCAAACGATGAAATTGGTTATTTCTTCATGTATAATGATCAACTCGATACTCCCTAGCCCCCAACAGCCTTTTTTTTCATAACACTTTAACCAGAGTGACGGGAGAGCGGCATTTCAGAAAACGTGCTTATCTCGGCGAGAAAAAGCGATTTCGGCAATAAAATTTAAAACGCGTGTAAAACATAAACCAAACGATGAAATTGGTTATTTCTTCATGTATAATGATCAACTCGATACTCCCTAGCCCCCAACAGCCTTTTTTTTCATAACACTTTAATCAGAGTGACGGGAGAGCGGCATTTCAGAAAACGTGCTTATCTCGGCGAGAAAAAGCGATTTCGGCAATAAAATTTAAAACGCGTGTAAAACATAAACCAAACGATGAAATTGGTTATTTCTTCATGTATAATGATCAACTCGATACTCCCTAGCCCCCAACAGCCTTTTTTTTCATAACACTTTAACCAGAGTGACGGGAGAGCGGCATTTCAGAAAACGTGCTTATCTCGGCGAGAAAAAGCGATTTCGGCAATAAAATTTAAAACGCGTGTAAAACATAAACCAAACGATGAAATTGGTTATTTCTTCATGTATAATGATCAACTCGATACTCCCTAGCCCCCAACAGCCTTTTTTTTCATAACACTTTAACCAGAGTGACGGGAGAGCGGCATTTCAGAAAACGTGCTTATCTCGGCGAGAAAAAGCGATTTCGGCAATAAAATTTAAAACGCGTGTAAAACATAAACCAAACGATGAAATTGCTTATTTCTTCATGTATAATGATCAACTCGATACTCCCTAGCCCCCAACAGCCTTTTTTTTCATAACACTTTAACCAGAGTGACGGGAGAGCGGCATTTCAGAAAACGTGCTTATCTCGGCGAGAAAAAGCGATTTCGGCAATAAAATTTAAAACGCGTGTAAAACATAAACCAAACGATGAAATTGGTTATTTCTTCATGTATAATGATCAACTCGATACTCCCTAGCCCCCAACAGCCTTTTTTTTCATAACACTTTAACCAGAGTGACGGGAGAGCGGCATTTCAGAAAACGTGCTTATCTCGGCGAGAAAAAGCGATTTCGGCAATAAAATTTAAAACGCGTGTAAAACATAAACCAAACGATGAAATTGGTTATTTCTTCATGTATAATGATCAACTCGATACTCCCTAGCCCCCAACAGCCTTTTTTTTCATAACACTTTAACCAGAGTGACGGGAGAGCGGCATTTCAGAAAACGTGCTTATCTCGGCGAGAAAAAGCGATTTTGGCAATAAAATTTAAAACGCGTGTAAAACATAAACCAAACGATGAAATTGGTTATTTCTTCATGTATAATGATCAACTCGATACTCCCTAGCCCCCAACAGCCTTTTTTTTCATAACACTTTAACCAGAGTGACGGGAGAGCGGCATTTCAGAAAACGCGCTTATCTCGGCGAGAAAAAGCGATTTCGGCAATAAAATTTAAAACGCGTGTAAAACATAAACCAAACGATGAAATTGGTTATTTCTTCATGTATAATGATCAACTCGATACTCCCTAGCCCCCAACAGCCTTTTTTTTCATAACACTTTAACCAGAGTGACGGGAGAGCGGCATTTCAGAAAACGTGCTTATCTCGGCGAGAAAAAGCGATTTCGGCAATAAAATTTAAAACGCGTGTAAAACATAAACCAAACGATGAAATTGCTTATTTCTTCATGTATAATGATCAACTCGATACTCCCTAGCCCCCAACAGCCTTTTTTTTCATAACACTTTAACCAGAGTGACGGGAGAGCGGCATTTCAGAAAACGTGCTTATCTCGGCGAGAAAAAGCGATTTCGGCAATAAAATTTAAAACGCGTGTAAAACATAAACCAAACGATGAAATTGGTTATTTCTTCATGTATAATGATCAACTCGATACTCCCTAGCCCCCAACAGCCTTTTTTTTCATAACACTTTAACCAGAGTGACGGGAGAGCGGCATTTCAGAAAACGTGCTTATCTCGGCGAGAAAAAGCGATTTCGGCAATACAATTTAAAACGCGTGTAAAACATAAACCAAACGATGAAATTGGTTATTTCTTCATGTATAATGATCAACTCGATACTCCCTAGCCCCCAACAGCCTTTTTTTTCATAACACTTTAACCAGAGTGACGGGAGAGCGGCATTTCAGAAAACGTGCTTATCTCGGCGAGAAAAAGCGATTTCGGCAATAAAATTTAAAACGCGTGTAAAACATAAACCAAACGATGAAATTGGTAATTTCTTCATGTATAATGATCAACTCGATACTCCCTAGCCCCCAACAGCCTTTTTTTTCATAACACTTTAACCAGAGTGACGGGAGAGCGGCATTTCAGAAAACGTGCTTATCTCGGCGAGAAAAAGCGATTTCGGCAATAAAATTTAAAACGCGTGTAAAACATAAACCAAACGATGAAATTGGTTATTTCTTCATGTATAATGATCAACTCGATACTCCCTAGCCCCCAACAGCCTTTTTTTTCATAACACTTTAACCAGAGTGACGGGAGAGCGGCATTTCAGAAAACGTGCTTATCTCGGCGAGAAAAAGCGATTTCGGCAATAAAATTTAAAACGCGTGTAAAACATAAACCAAACGATGAAATTGGTTATTTCTTCATGTATAATGATCAACTCGATACTCCCTAGCCCCCAACAGCCTTTTTTTTCATAACACTTTAACCAGAGTGACGGGAGAGCGGCATTTCAGAAAACGTGCTTATCTCGGCGAGAAAAAGCGATTTCGGCAATAAAATTTAAAACGCGTGTAAAACATAAACCAAACGATGAAATTGGTTATTTCTTCATGTATAATGATCAACTCGATACTCCCTAGCCCCCAACAGCCTTTTTTTTCATAACACTTTAACCAGAGTGACGGGAGAGCGGCATTTCAGAAAACGTGCTTATCTCGGCGAGAAAAAGCGATTTCGGCAATAAAATTTCAAACGCGTGTAAAACATAAACCAAACGATGAAATTGGTTATTTCTTCATGTATAATGATCAACTCGATACTCCCTAGCCCCCAACAGCCTTTTTTTTCATAACACTTTAACCAGAGTGACGGGAGAGCGGCATTTCAGAAAACGTTCTTATCTCGGCGAGAAAAAGCGATTTCGGCAATAAAATTTAAAACGCGTGTAAAACATAAACCAAACGATGAAATTGCTTATTTCTTCATGTATAATGATCAACTCGATACTCCCTAGCCCCCAACAGCCTTTTTTTTCATAACACTTTAACCAGAGTGACGGGAGAGCGGCATTTCAGAAAACGTGCTTATCTCGGCGAGAAAAAGCGATTTCGGCAATAAAATTTAAAACGCGTGTAAAACATAAACCAAACGATGAAATTGGTTATTTCTTCATGTATAATGATCAACTCGATACTCCCTAGCCCCCAACAGCCTTTTTTTTCATAACACTTTAACCAGAGTGACGGGAGAGCGGCATTTCAGAAAACGTGCTTATCTCGGCGAGAAAAAGCGATTTCGGCAATAAAATTTAAAACGCGTGTAAAACATAAACCAAACGATGAAATTGCTTATTTCTTCATGTATAATGATCAACTCGATACTCCCTAGCCCCCAACAGCCTTTTTTTTCATAACACTTTAACCAGAGTGACGGGAGAGCGGCATTTCAGAAAACGTGCTTATCTCGGCGAGAAAAAGCGATTTCGGCAATAAAATTTAAAACGCGTGTAAAACATAAACCAAACGATGAAATTGGTTATTTCTTCATGTATAATGATCAACTCGATACTCCCTAGCACCCAACAGCCTTTTTTTTCATAACACTTTAACCAGAGTGACGGGAGAGCGGCATTTCAGAAAACGTGCTTATCTCGGCGAGAAAAAGCGATTTCGGCAATAAAATTTAAAACGCGTGTAAAACATAAACCAAACGATGAAATTGGTTATTTCTTCATGTATAATGATCAACTCGATACTCCCTAGCCCCCAACAGCCTTTTTTTTCATAACACTTTAACCAGAGTGACGGGAGAGCGGCATTTCAGAAAACGTGCTTATCTCGGCGAGAAAAAGCGATTTCGGCAATAAAATTTAAAACGCGTGTAAAACATAAACCAAACGATGAAATTGCTTATTTCTTCATGTATAATGATCAACTCGATACTCCCTAGCCCCCAACAGCCTTTTTTTTCATAACACTTTAACCAGAGTGACGGGAGAGCGGCATTTCAGAAAACGTGCTTATCTCGGCGAGAAAAAGCGATTTCGGCAATAAAATTTAAAACGCGTGTAAAACATAAACCAAACGATGAAATTGCTTATTTCTTCATGTATAATGATCAACTCGATACTCCCTAACCCCCAACAGCCTTTTTTTTCATAACACTTTAACCAGAGTGACGGGAGAGCGGCATTTCAGAAAACGTGCTTATCTCGGCGAGAAAAAGCGATTTCGGCAATAAAATTTAAAACGCGTGTAAAACATAAACCAAACGATGAAATTGCTTATTTCTTCATGTATAATGATCAACTCGATACTCCCTAGCCCCCAACAGCCTTTTTTTTCATAACACTTTAACCAGAGTGACGGGAGAGCGGCATTTCAGAAAACGTGCTTATCTCGGCGAGAAAAAGCGATTTCGGCAATACAATTTAAAACGCGTGTAAAACATAAACCAAACGATGAAATTGGTTATTTCTTCTTGTATAATGATCAACTCGATACTCCCTAGCACCCAACAGCCTTTTTTTTCATAACACTTTAACCAGAGTGACGGGAGAGCGGCATTTCAGAAAACGTGCTTATCTCGGCGAGAAAAAGCGATTTCGGCAATAAAATTTAAAACGCGTGTAAAACATAAACCAAACGATGAAATTGCTTATTTCTTCATGTATAATGATCAACTCGATACTCCCTAGCCCCCAACAGCCTTTTTTTTCATAACACTTTAACCAGAGTGACGGGAGAGCGGCATTTCAGAAAACGTGCTTATCTCGGCGAGAAAAAGCGATTTCGGCAATAAAATTTAAAACGCGTGTAAAACATAAACCAAACGATGAAATTGGTTATTTCTTCATGTATAATGATCAACTCGATACTCCCTAGCCCCCAACAGCCTTTTTTTTCATAACACTTTAACCAGAGTGACGGGAGAGCGGCATTTCAGAAAACGTGCTTATCTCGGCGAGAAAAAGCGATTTCGGCAATAAAATTTAAAACGCGTGTAAAACATAAACCAAACGATGAAATTGGTTATTTCTTCATGTATAATGATCAACTCGATACTCCCTAGCCCCCAACAGCCTTTTTTTTCATAACACTTTAACCAGAGTGACGGGAGAGCGGCATTTCAGAAAACGTGCTTATCTCGGCGAGAAAAAGCGATTTCGGCAATACAATTTAAAACGCGTGTAAAACATAAACCAAACGATGAAATTGGTTATTTCTTCTTGTATAATGATCAACTCGATACTCCCTAGCACCCAACAGCCTTTTTTTTCATAACACTTTAACCAGAGTGACGGGAGAGCGGCATTTCAGAAAACGTGCTTATCTCGGCGAGAAAAAGCGATTTCGGCAATAAAATTTAAAACGCGTGTAAAACATAAACCAAACGATGAAATTGCTTATTTCTTCATGTATAATGATCAACTCGATACTCCCTAGCCCCCAACAGCCTTTTTTTTCATAACACTTTAACCAGAGTGACGGGAGAGCGGCATTTCAGAAAACGTGCTTATCTCGGCGAGAAAAAGCGATTTCGGCAATAAAATTTAAAACGCGTGTAAAACATAAACCAAACGATGAAATTGGTTATTTCTTCATGTATAATGATCAACTCGATACTCCCTAGCCCCCAACAGCCTTTTTTTTCATAACACTTTAACCAGAGTGACGGGAGAGCGGCATTTCAGAAAACGTGCTTATCTCGGCGAGAAAAAGCGATTTCGGCAATAAAATTTAAAACGCGTGTAAAACATAAACCAAACGATGAAATTGGTTATTTCTTCATGTATAATGATCAACTCGATACTCCCTAGCCCCCAACAGCCTTTTTTTTCATAACACTTTAACCAGAGTGACGGGAGAGCGGCATTTCAGAAAACGTGCTTATCTCGGCGAGAAAAAGCGATTTCGGCAATAAAATTTAAAACGCGTGTAAAACATAAACCAAACGATGAAATTGGTTATTTCTTCATGTATAATGATCAACTCGATACTCCCTAGCCCCCAACAGCCTTTTTTTTCATAACACTTTAACCAGAGTGACGGGAGAGCGGCATTTCAGAAAACGTGCTTATCTCGGCGAGAAAAAGCGATTTCGGCAATAAAATTTAAAACGCGTGTAAAACATAAACCAAACGATGAAATTGGTTATTTCTTCATGTATAATGATCAACTCGATACTCCCTAGCCCCCAACAGCCTTTTTTTTCATAACACTTTAACCAGAGTGACGGGAGAGCGGCATTTCAGAAAACGTGCTTATCTCGGCGAGAAAAAGCGATTTCGGCAATAAAATTTAAAACGCGTGTAAAACATAAACCAAACGATGAAATTGGTTATTTCTTCATGTATAATGATCAACTCGATACTCCCTAGCCCCCAACAGCCTTTTTTTTCATAACACTTTAACCAGAGTGACGGGAGAGCGGCATTTCAGAAAACGTGCTTATCTCGGCGAGAAAAAGCGATTTCGGCAATAAAATTTAAAACGCGTGTAAAACATAAACCAAACGATGAAATTGGTTATTTCTTCATGTATAATGATCAACTCGATACTCCCTAGCCCCCAACAGCCTTTTTTTTCATAACACTTTAACCAGAGTGACGGGAGAGCGGCATTTCAGAAAACGTGCTTATCTCTGCGAGAAAAAGCGATTTCGGCAATAAAATTTAAAACGCGTGTAAAACATAAACCAAACGATGAAATTGGTTATTTCTTCATGTATAATGATCAACTCGATACTCCCTAGCCCCCAACAGCCTTTTTTTTCATAACACTTTAACCAGAGTGACGGGAGAGCGGCATTTCAGAAAACGTGCTTATCTCGGCGAGAAAAAGCGATTTCGGCAATAAAATTTAAAACGCGTGTAAAACATAAACCAAACGATGAAATTGCTTATTTCTTCATGTATAATGATCAACTCGATACTCCCTAGCCCCCAACAGCCTTTTTTTTCATAACACTTTAACCAGAGTGACGGGAGAGCGGCATTTCAGAAAACGTGCTTATCTCGGCGAGAAAAAGCGATTTCGGCAATAGAATTTAAAACGCGTGTAAAACATAAACCAAACGATGAAATTGCTTATTTCTTCATGTATAATGATCAACTCGATACTCCCTAGCCCCCAACAGCCTTTTTTTTCATAACACTTTAACCAGAGTGACGGGAGAGCGGCATTTCAGAAAACGTGCTTATCTCAGCGAGAAAAAGCGATTTCGGCAATAAAATTTAAAACGCGTGTAAAACATAAACCAAACGATGAAATTGGTTATTTCTTCATGTATAATGATCAACTCGATACTCCCTAGCCCCCAACAGCCTTTTTTTCATAACACTTTAACCAGAGTGACGGGAGAGCGGCATTTCAGAAAACGTGCTTATCTCGGCGAGAAAAAGCGATTTCGGCAATAAAATTTAAAACGCGTGTAAAACATAAACCAAACGATGAAATTGCTTATTTCTTCATGTATAATGATCAACTCGATACTCCCTAGCCCCCAACAGCCTTTTTTTTCATAACACTTTAACCAGAGTGACGGGAGAGCGGCATTTCAGAAAACGTGCTTATCTCGGCGAGAAAAAGCGATTTCGGCAATAAAATTTAAAACGCGTGTAAAACATAAACCAAACGATGAAATTGCTTATTTCTTCATGTATAATGATCAACTCGATACTCCCTAGCCCCCAACAGCCTTTTTTTTCATAACACTTTAACCAGAGTGACGGGAGAGCGGCATTTCAGAAAACGTGCTTATCTCGGCGAGAAAAAGCGATTTCGGCAATAAAATTTAAAACGCGTGTAAAACATAAACCAAACGATGAAATTGGTTATTTCTTCATGTATAATGATCAACTCGATACTCCCTAGCCCCCAACAGCCTTTTTTTTCATAACACTTTAACCAGAGTGACGGGAGAGCGGCATTTCAGAAAACGTGCTTATCTCGGCGAGAAAAAGCGATTTCGGCAATACAATTTAAAACGCGTGTAAAACATAAACCAAACGATGAAATTGGTTATTTCTTCATGTATAATGATCAACTCGATACTCCCTAGCCCCCGACAGCCTTTTTTTTCATAACACTTTAACCAGAGTGACGGGAGAGCGGCATTTCAGAAAACGTGCTTATCTCGGCGAGAAAAAGCGATTTCGGCAATACAATTTAAAACGCGTGTAAAACATAAACCAAACGATGAAATTGGTTATTTCTTCATGTATAATGATCAACTCGATACTCCCTAGCCCCCAACAGCCTTTTTTTTCATAACACTTTAACCAGAGTGACGGGAGAGCGGCATTTCAGAAAACGTGCTTATCTCGGCGAGAAAAAGCGATTTCGGCAATAAAATTTAAAACGCGTGTAAAACATAAACCAAACGATGAAATTGGTAATTTCTTCATGTATAATGATCAACTCGATACTCCCTAGCCCCCAACAGCCTTTTTTTTCATAACACTTTAACCAGAGTGACGGGAGAGCGGCATTTCAGAAAACGTGCTTATCTCGGCGAGAAAAAGCGATTTCGGCAATAAAATTTAAAACGCGTGTAAAACATAAACCAAACGATGAAATTGGTTATTTCTTCATGTATAATGATCAACTCGATACTCCCTAGCCCCCAACAGCCTTTTTTTTCATAACACTTTAACCAGAGTGACGGGAGAGCGGCATTTCAGAAAACGTGCTTATCTCGGCGAGAAAAAGCGATTTCGGCAATAAAATTTAAAACGCGTGTAAAACATAAACCAAACGATCAAATTGGTTATTTCTTCATGTATAATGATCAACTCGATACTCCCTAGCCCCCAACAGCCTTTTTTTTCATAACACTTTAACCAGAGTGACGGGAGAGCGGCATTTCAGAAAACGTGCTTATCTCGGCGAGAAAAAGCGATTTCGGCAATAAAATTTAAAACGCGTGTAAAACATAAACCAAACGATGAAATTGGTTATTTCTTCATGTATAATGATCAACTCGATACTCCCTAGCCCCCAACAGCCTTTTTTTTCATAACACTTTAACCAGAGTGACGGGAGAGCGGCATTTCAGAAAACGTGCTTATCTCGGCGAGAAAAAGCGATTTCGGCAATAAAATTTCAAACGCGTGTAAAACATAAACCAAACGATGAAATTGGTTATTTCTTCATGTATAATGATCAACTCGATACTCCCTAGCCCCCAACAGCCTTTTTTTTCATAACACTTTAACCAGAGTGACGGGAGAGCGGCATTTCAGAAAACGTGCTTATCTCGGCGAGAAAAAGCGATTTCGGCAATAAAATTTAAAACGCGTGTAAAACATAAACCAAACGATGAAATTGCTTATTTCTTCATGTATAATGATCAACTCGATACTCCCTAGCCCCCAACAGCCTTTTTTTTCATAACACTTTAACCAGAGTGACGGGAGAGCGGCATTTCAGAAAACGTGCTTATCTCGGCGAGAAAAAGCGATTTCGGCAATAAAATTTAAAACGCGTGTAAAACATAAACCAAACGATGAAATTGGTTATTTCTTCATGTATAATGATCAACTCGATACTCCCTAGCCCCCAACAGCCTTTTTTTTCATAACACTTTAACCAGAGTGACGGGAGAGCGGCATTTCAGAAAACGTGCTTATCTCGGCGAGAAAAAGCGATTTCGGCAATAAAATTTAAAACGCGTGTAAAACATAAACCAAACGATGAAATTGGTTATTTCTTCATGTATAATGATCAACTCGATACTCCCTAGCCCCCAACAGCCTTTTTTTTCATAACACTTTAACCAGAGTGACGGGAGAGCGGCATTTCAGAAAACGTGCTTATCTCGGCGAGAAAAAGCGATTTCGGCAATAAAATTTAAAACGCGTGTAAAACATAAACCAAACGATGAAATTGCTTATTTCTTCATGTATAATGATCAACTCGATACTCCCTAGCCCCCAACAGCCTTTTTTTTCATAACACTTTAACCAGAGTGACGGGAGAGCGGCATTTCAGAAAACGTGCTTATCTCGGCGAGAAAAAGCGATTTCGGCAATACAATTTAAAACGCGTGTAAAACATAAACCAAACGATGAAATTGGTTATTTCTTCATGTATAATGATCAACTCGATACTCCCTAGCACCCAACAGCCTTTTTTTTCATAACACTTTAACCAGAGTGACGGGAGAGCGGCATTTCAGAAAACGTGCTTATCTCGGCGAGAAAAAGCGATTTCGGCAATAAAATTTAAAACGCGTGTAAAACATAAACCAAACGATGAAATTGCTTATTTCTTCATGTATAATGATCAACTCGATACTCCCTAGCCCCCAACAGCCTTTTTTTTCATAACACTTTAACCAGAGTGACGGGAGAGCGGCATTTCAGAAAACGTGCTTATCTCGGCGAGAAAAAGCGATTTCGGCAATAAAATTTAAAACGCGTGTAAAACATAAACCAAACGATGAAATTGGTTATTTCTTCATGTATAATGATCAACTCGATACTCCCTAGCCCCCAACAGCCTTTTTTTTCATAACACTTTAACCAGAGTGACGGGAGAGCGGCATTTCAGAAAACGTGCTTATCTCGGCGAGAAAAAGCGATTTCGGCAATAAAATTTAAAACGCGTGTAAAACATAAACCAAACGATGAAATTGGTTATTTCTTCATGTATAATGATCAACTCGATACTCCCTAGCCCCCAACAGCCTTTTTTTTCATAACACTTTAACCAGAGTGACGGGAGAGCGGCATTTCAGAAAACGTGCTTATCTCGGCGAGAAAAAGCGATTTCGGCAATAAAATTTAAAACGCGTGTAAAACATAAACCAAACGATGAAATTGGTTATTTCTTCATGTATAATGATCAACTCGATACTCCCTAGCCCCCAACAGCCTTTTTTTTCATAACACTTTAACCAGAGTGACGGGAGAGCGGCATTTCAGAAAACGTGCTTATCTCGGCGAGAAAAAGCGATTTCGGCAATAAAATTTAAAACGCGTGTAAAACATAAACCAAACGATGAAATTGGTTATTTCTTCATGTATAATGATCAACTCGATACTCCCTAGCCCCCAACAGCCTTTTTTTTCATAACACTTTAACCAGAGTGACGGGAGAGCGGCATTTCAGAAAACGTGCTTATCTCGGCGAGAAAAAGCGATTTCGGCAATAAAATTTAAAACGCGTGTAAAACATAAACCAAACGATGAAATTGGTTATTTCTTCATGTATAATGATCAACTCGATACTCCCTAGCCCCCAACAGCCTTTTTTTTCATAACACTTTAACCAGAGTGACGGGAGAGCGGCATTTCAGAAAACGTGCTTATCTCGGCGAGAAAAAGCGATTTCGGCAATAAAATTTAAAACGCGTGTAAAACATAAACCAAACGATGAAATTGGTTATTTCTTCATGTATAATGATCAACTCGATACTCCCTAGCCCCCAACAGCCTTTTTTTTCATAACACTTTAACCAGAGTGACGGGAGAGCGGCATTTCAGAAAACGTGCTTATCTCGGCGAGAAAAAGCGATTTCGGCAATAAAATTTAAAACGCGTGTAAAACATAAACCAAACGATGAAATTGGTTATTTTTTCATGTATAATGATCAACTCGATACTCCCTAGCCCCCAACAGCCTTTTTTTTTATAACACTTTAACCAGAGTGACGGGAGAGCGGCATTTCAGAAAACGTGCTTATCTCGGCGAGAAAAAGCGATTTCGGCAATAAAATTTAAAACGCGTGTAAAACATAAACCAAACGATGAAATTGCTTATTTCTTCATGTATAATGATCAACTCGATACTCCCTAGCCCCCAACAGCCTTTTTTTTCATAACACTTTAACCAGAGTGACGGGAGAGCGGCATTTCAGAAAACGTGCTTATCTCGGCGAGAAAAAGCGATTTCGGCAATAAAATTTAAAACGCGTGTAAAACATAAACCAAACGATGAAATTGCTTATTTCTTCATGTATAATGATCAACTCGATACTCCCTAGCCCCCAACAGCCTTTTTTTTCATAACACTTTAACCAGAGTGACGGGAGAGCGGCATTTCAGAAAACGTGCTTATCTCAGCGAGAAAAAGCGATTTCGGCAATAAAATTTAAAACGCGTGTAAAACATAAACCAAACGATGAAATTGGTTATTTCTTCATGTATAATGATCAACTCGATACTCCCTAGCCCCCAACAGCCTTTTTTTCATAACACTTTAACCAGAGTGACGGGAGAGCGGCATTTCAGAAAACGTGCTTATCTCGGCGAGAAAAAGCGATTTCGGCAATAAAATTTAAAACGCGTGTAAAACATAAACCAAACGATGAAATTGCTTATTTCTTCATGTATAATGATCAACTCGATACTCCCTAGCCCCCAACAGCCTTTTTTTTCATAACACTTTAACCAGAGTGACGGGAGAGCGGCATTTCAGAAAACGTGCTTATCTCGGCGAGAAAAAGCGATTTCGGCAATAAAATTTAAAACGCGTGTAAAACATAAACCAAACGATGAAATTGCTTATTTCTTCATGTATAATGATCAACTCGATACTCCCTAGCCCCCAACAGCCTTTTTTTTCATAACACTTTAACCAGAGTGACGGGAGAGCGGCATTTCAGAAAACGTGCTTATCTCGGCGAGAAAAAGCGATTTCGGCAATAAAATTTAAAACGCGTGTAAAACATAAACCAAACGATGAAATTGGTTATTTCTTCATGTATAATGATCAACTCGATACTCCCTAGCCCCCAACAGCCTTTTTTTTCATAACACTTTAACCAGAGTGACGGGAGAGCGGCATTTCAGAAAACGTGCTTATCTCGGCGAGAAAAAGCGATTTCGGCAATAAAATTTAAAACGCGTGTAAAACATAAACCAAACGATGAAATTGCTTATTTCTTCATGTATAATGATCAACTCGATACTCCCTAGCCCCCAACAGCCTTTTTTTTCATAACACTTTAACCAGAGTGACGGGAGAGCGGCATTTCAGAAAACGTGCTTATCTCAGCGAGAAAAAGCGATTTCGGCAATAAAATTTAAAACGCGTGTAAAACATAAACCAAACGATGAAATTGGTTATTTCTTCATGTATAATGATCAACTCGATACTCCCTAGCCCCCAACAGCCTTTTTTTCATAACACTTTAACCAGAGTGACGGGAGAGCGGCATTTCAGAAAACGTGCTTATCTCGGCGAGAAAAAGCGATTTCGGCAATAAAATTTAAAACGCGTGTAAAACATAAACCAAACGATGAAATTGCTTATTTCTTCATGTATAATGATCAACTCGATACTCCCTAGCCCCCAACAGCCTTTTTTTTCATAACACTTTAACCAGAGTGACGGGAGAGCGGCATTTCAGAAAACGTGCTTATCTCGGCGAGAAAAAGCGATTTCGGCAATAAAATTTAAAACGCGTGTAAAACATAAACCAAACGATGAAATTGCTTATTTCTTCATGTATAATGATCAACTCGATACTCCCTAGCCCCCAACAGCCTTTTTTTTCATAACACTTTAACCAGAGTGACGGGAGAGCGGCATTTCAGAAAACGTGCTTATCTCGGCGAGAAAAAGCGATTTCGGCAATAAAATTTAAAACGCGTGTAAAACATAAACCAAACGATGAAATTGGTTATTTCTTCATGTATAATGATCAACTCGATACTCCCTAGCACCCAACAGCCTTTTTTTTCATAACACTTTAACCAGAGTGACGGGAGAGCGGCATTTCAGAAAACGTGCTTATCTCGGCGAGAAAAAGCGATTTCGGCAATAAAATTTAAAACGCGTGTAAAACATAAACCAAACGATGAAATTGGTTATTTCTTCATGTATAATGATCAACTCGATACTCCCTAGCCCCCAACAGCCTTTTTTTTCATAACACTTTAACCAGAGTGACGGGAGAGCGGCATTTCAGAAAACGTGCTTATCTCGGCGAGAAAAAGCGATTTCGGCAATAAAATTTAAAACGCGTGTAAAACATAAACCAAACGATGAAATTGCTTATTTCTTCATGTATAATGATCAACTCGATACTCCCTAGCCCCCAACAGCCTTTTTTTTCATAACACTTTAACCAGAGTGACGGGAGAGCGGCATTTCAGAAAACGTGCTTATCTCGGCGAGAAAAAGCGATTTCGGCAATAAAATTTAAAACGCGTGTAAAACATAAACCAAACGATGAAATTGCTTATTTCTTCATGTATAATGATCAACTCGATACTCCCTAACCCCCAACAGCCTTTTTTTTCATAACACTTTAACCAGAGTGACGGGAGAGCGGCATTTCAGAAAACGTGCTTATCTCGGCGAGAAAAAGCGATTTCGGCAATAAAATTTAAAACGCGTGTAAAACATAAACCAAACGATGAAATTGGTTATTTCTTCATGTATAATGATCAACTCGATACTCCGTAGCCCCCAACAGCCTTTTTTTTCATAACACTTTAACCAGAGTGACGGGAGAGCGGCATTTCAGAAAACGTGCTTATCTCGGCGAGAAAAAGCGATTTCGGCAATACAATTTAAAACGCGTGTGAAACATAAACCAAACGATGAAATTGGTTATTTCTTCATGTATAATGATCAACTCGATACTCCCTAGCCCCCAACAGCCTTTTTTTTCATAACACTTTAACCAGAGTGACGGGAGAGCGGCATTTCAGAAAACGTGCTTATCTCGGCGAGAAAAAGCGATTTCGGCAATAAAATTTAAAACGCGTGTAAAACATAAACCAAACGATGAAATTGGTTATTTCTTCATGTATAATGATCAACTCGATACTCCCTAGCCCCCAACAGCCTTTTTTTTCATAACACTTTAACCAGAGTGACGGGAGAGCGGCATTTCAGAAAACGTGCTTATCTCGGCGAGAAAAAGCGATTTCGGCAATAAAATTTAAAACGCGTGTAAAACATAAACCAAACGATGAAATTGGTTATTTCTTCATGTATAATGATCAACTCGATACTCCCTAGCCCCCAACAGCCTTTTTTTTCATAACACTTTAACCAGAGTGACGGGAGAGCGGCATTTCAGAAAACGTGCTTATCTCGGCGAGAAAAAGCGATTTCGGCAATAAAATTTAAAACGCGTGTAAAACATAAACCAAACGATGAAATTGGTTATTTCTTCATGTATAATGATCAACTCGATACTCCCTAGCCCCCAACAGCCTTTTTTTTCATAACACTTTAACCAGAGTGACGGGAGAGCGGCATTTCAGAAAACGTGCTTATCTCGGCGAGAAAAAGCGATTTCGGCAATAAAATTTAAAACGCGTGTAAAACATAAACCAAACGATGAAATTGGTTATTTCTTCATGTATAATGATCAACTCGATACTCCCTAGCCCCCAACAGCCTTTTTTTTCATAACACTTTAATCAGAGTGACGGGAGAGCGGCATTTCAGAAAACGTGCTTATCTCGGCGAGAAAAAGCGATTTCGGCAATAAAATTTAAAACGCGTGTAAAACATAAACCAAACGATGAAATTGGTTATTTCTTCATGTATAATGATCAACTCGATACTCCCTAGCCCCCAACAGCCTTTTTTTTCATAACACTTTAACCAGAGTGACGGGAGAGCGGCATTTCAGAAAACGTGCTTATCTCGGCGAGAAAAAGCGATTTCGGCAATAAAATTTAAAACGCGTGTAAAACATAAACCAAACGATGAAATTGGTTATTTCTTCATGTATAATGATCAACTCGATACTCCCTAGCCCCCAACAGCCTTTTTTTTCATAACACTTTAACCAGAGTGACGGGAGAGCGGCATTTCAGAAAACGTGCTTATCTCGGCGAGAAAAAGCGATTTCGGCAATAAAATTTAAAACGCGTGTAAAACATAAACCAAACGATGAAATTGCTTATTTCTTCATGTATAATGATCAACTCGATACTCCCTAGCCCCCAACAGCCTTTTTTTTCATAACACTTTAACCAGAGTGACGGGAGAGCGGCATTTCAGAAAACGTGCTTATCTCGGCGAGAAAAAGCGATTTCGGCAATACAATTTAAAACGCGTGTAAAACATAAACCAAACGATGAAATTGGTTATTTCTTCATGTATAATGATCAACTCGATACTCCCTAGCACCCAACAGCCTTTTTTTTCATAACACTTTAACCAGAGTGACGGGAGAGCGGCATTTCAGAAAACGTGCTTATCTCGGCGAGAAAAAGCGATTTCGGCAATAAAATTTAAAACGCGTGTAAAACATAAACCAAACGATGAAATTGCTTATTTCTTCATGTATAATGATCAACTCGATACTCCCTAGCCCCCAACAGCCTTTTTTTTCATAACACTTTAACCAGAGTGACGGGAGAGCGGCATTTCAGAAAACGTGCTTATCTCGGCGAGAAAAAGCGATTTCGGCAATAAAATTTAAAACGCGTGTAAAACATAAACCAAACGATGAAATTGGTTATTTCTTCATGTATAATGATCAACTCGATACTCCCTAGCCCCCAACAGCCTTTTTTTTCATAACACTTTAACCAGAGTGACGGGAGAGCGGCATTTCAGAAAACGTGCTTATCTCGGCGAGAAAAAGCGATTTCGGCAATAAAATTTAAAACGCGTGTAAAACATAAACCAAACGATGAAATTGGTTATTTCTTCATGTATAATGATCAACTCGATACTCCCTAGCCCCCAACAGCCTTTTTTTTCATAACACTTTAACCAGAGTGACGGGAGAGCGGCATTTCAGAAAACGTGCTTATCTCGGCGAGAAAAAGCGATTTCGGCAATAAAATTTAAAACGCGTGTAAAACATAAACCAAACGATGAAATTGCTTATTTCTTCATGTATAATGATCAACTCGATACTCCCTAGCCCCCAACAGCCTTTTTTTTCATAACACTTTAACCAGAGTGACGGGAGAGCGGCATTTCAGAAAACGTGCTTATCTCGGCGAGAAAAAGCGATTTCGGCAATAAAATTTAAAACGCGTGTAAAACATAAACCAAACGATGAAATTGGTTATTTCTTCATGTATAATGATCAACTCGATACTCCCTAGCCCCCAACAGCCTTTTTTTTCATAACACTTTAACCAGAGTGACGGGAGAGCGGCATTTCAGAAAACGTGCTTATCTCGGCGAGAAAAAGCGATTTCGGCAATAAAATTTAAAACGCGTGTAAAACATAAACCAAACGATGAAATTGGTTATTTCTTCATGTATAATGATCAACTCGATACTCCCTAGCACCCAACAGCCTTTTTTTTCATAACACTTTAACCAGAGTGACGGGAGAGCGGCATTTCAGAAAACGTGCTTATCTCGGCGAGAAAAAGCGATTTCGGCAATAAAATTTCAAACGCGTGTAAAACATAAACCAAACGATGAAATTGGTTATTTCTTCATGTATAATGATCAACTCGATACTCCCTAGCCCCCAACAGCCTTTTTTTTCATAACACTTTAACCAGAGTGACGGGAGAGCGGCATTTCAGAAAACGTGCTTATCTCGGCGAGAAAAAGCGATTTCGGCAATAAAATTTAAAACGCGTGTAAAACATAAACCAAACGATGAAATTGCTTATTTCTTCATGTATAATGATCAACTCGATACTCCCTAGCCCCCAACAGCCTTTTTTTTCATAACACTTTAACCAGAGTGACGGGAGAGCGGCATTTCAGAAAACGTGCTTATCTCGGCGAGAAAAAGCGATTTCGGCAATAAAATTTAAAACGCGTGTAAAACATAAACCAAACGATGAAATTGCTTATTTCTTCATGTATAATGATCAACTCGATACTCCCTAGCCCCCAACAGCCTTTTTTTTCATAACACTTTAACCAGAGTGACGGGAGAGCGGCATTTCAGAAAACGTGCTTATCTCAGCGAGAAAAAGCGATTTCGGCAATAAAATTTAAAACGCGTGTAAAACATAAACCAAACGATGAAATTGGTTATTTCTTCATGTATAATGATCAACTCGATACTCCCTAGCCCCCAACAGCCTTTTTTTTCATAACACTTTAACCAGAGTGACGGGAGAGCGGCATTTCAGAAAACGTGCTTATCTCGGCGAGAAAAAGCGATTTCGGCAATAAAATTTAAAACGCGTGTAAAACATAAACCAAACGATGAAATTGCTTATTTCTTCATGTATAATGATCAACTCGATACTCCCTAGCCCCCAACAGCCTTTTTTTTCATAACACTTTAACCAGAGTGACGGGAGAGCGGCATTTCAGAAAACGTGCTTATCTCGGCGAGAAAAAGCGATTTCGGCAATAAAATTTAAAACGCGTGTAAAACATAAACCAAACGATGAAATTGCTTATTTCTTCATGTATAATGATCAACTCGATACTCCCTAGCCCCCAACAGCCTTTTTTTTCATAACACTTTAACCAGAGTGACGGGAGAGCGGCATTTCAGAAAACGTGCTTATCTCGGCGAGAAAAAGCGATTTCGGCAATAAAATTTAAAACGCGTGTAAAACATAAACCAAACGATGAAATTGGTTATTTCTTCAATGTATAATGATCAACTCGATACTCCCTAGCCCCCAACAGCCTTTTTTTTCATAACACTTTAACCAGAGTGACGGGAGAGCGGCATTTCAGAAAACGTGCTTATCTCGGCGAGAAAAAGCGATTTTGGCAATAAAATTTAAAACGCGTGTAAAACATAAACCAAACGATGAAATTGCTTATTTCTTCATGTATAATGATCAACTCGATACTCCCTAGCCCCCAACAGCCTTTTTTTTCATAACACTTTAACCAGAGTGACGGGGAGAGCGGCATTTCAGAAAACGTGCTTATCTCGGCGAGAAAAAGCGATTTCGGCAATAAAATTTAAAACGCGTGTAAAACATAAACCAAACGATGAAATTGGTTATTTCTTCATGTATAATGATCAACTCGATACTCCCTAGCACCCAACAGCCTTTTTTTTCATAACACTTTAACCAGAGTGACGGGAGAGCGGCATTTCAGAAAACGTGCTTATCTCGGCGAGAAAAAGCGATTTCGGCAATAAAATTTAAAACGCGTGTAAAACATAAACCAAACGATGAAATTGGTTATTTCTTCATGTATAATGATCAACTCGATACTCCCTAGCCCCCAACAGCCTTTTTTTTCATAACACTTTAACCAGAGTGACGGGAGAGCGGCATTTCAGAAAACGTGCTTATCTCGGCGAGAAAAAGCGATTTCGGCAATAAAATTTAAAACGCGTGTAAAACATAAACCAAACGATGAAATTGCTTATTTCTTCATGTATAATGATCAACTCGATACTCCCTAGCCCCCAACAGCCTTTTTTTTCATAACACTTTAACCAGAGTGACGGGAGAGCGGCATTTCAGAAAACGTGCTTATCTCGGCGAGAAAAAGCGATTTCGGCAATAAAATTTAAAACGCGTGTAAAACATAAACCAAACGATGAAATTGCTTATTTCTTCATGTATAAGGATCAACTCGATACTCCCTAACCCCCAACAGCCTTTTTTTTCATAACACTTTAACCAGAGTGACGGGAGAGCGGCATTTCAGAAAACGTGCTTATCTCGGCGAGAAAAAGCGATTTCGGCAATAAAATTTAAAACGCGTGTAAAACATAAACCAAACGATGAAATTGGTTATTTCTTCATGTATGATGATCAACTCGATACTCCGTAGCCCCCAACAGCCTTTTTTTTCATAACACTTTAACCAGAGTGACGGGAGAGCGGCATTTCAGAAAACGTGCTTATCTCGGCGAGAAAAAGCGATTTCGGCAATACAATTTAAAACGCGTGTGAAACATAATCCAAACGATGAAATTGGTTATTTCTTCATGTATAATGATCAACTCGATACTCCCTAGCCCCCAACAGCCTTTTTTTTCATAACACTTTAACCAGAGTGACGGGAGAGCGGCATTTCAGAAAACGTGCTTATCTCGGCGAGAAAAAGCGATTTCGGCAATAAAATTTAAAACGCGTGTAAAACATAAACCAAACGATGAAATTGGTTATTTCTTCATGTATAATGATCAACTCGATACTCCCTAGCCCCCAACAGCCTTTTTTTTCATAACACTTTAACCAGAGTGACGGGAGAGCGGCATTTCAGAAAACGTGCTTATCTCGGCGAGAAAAAGCGATTTCGGCAATAAAATTTAAAACGCGTGTAAAACATAAACCAAACGATGAAATTGGTTATTTCTTCATGTATAATGATCAACTCGATACTCCCTAGCCCCCAACAGCCTTTTTTTTCATAACACTTTAACCAGAGTGACGGGAGAGCGGCATTTCAGAAAACGTGCTTATCTCGGCGAGAAAAAGCGATTTCGGCAATAAAATTTAAAACGCGTGTAAAACATAAACCAAACGATGAAATTGGTTATTTCTTCATGTATAATGATCAACTCGATACTCCCTAGCCCCCAACAGCCTTTTTTTTCATAACACTTTAACCAGAGTGACGGGAGAGCGGCATTTCAGAAAACGTGCTTATCTCGGCGAGAAAAAGCGATTTCGGCAATAAAATTTAAAACGCGTGTAAAACATAAACCAAACGATGAAATTGGTTATTTCTTCATGTATAATGATCAACTCGATACTCCCTAGCCCCCAACAGCCTTTTTTTTCATAACACTTTAACCAGAGTGACGGGAGAGCGGCATTTCAGAAAACGTGCTTATCTCGGCGAGAAAAAGCGATTTCGGCAATAAAATTTAAAACGCGTGTAAAACATAAACCAAACGATGAAATTGGTTATTTCTTCATGTATAATGATCAACTCGATACTCCCTAGCCCCCAACAGCCTTTTTTTTCATAACACTTTAACCAGAGTGACGGGAGAGCGGCATTTCAGAAAACGTGCTTATCTCGGCGAGAAAAAGCGATTTCGGCAATAAAATTTAAAACGCGTGTAAAACATAAACCAAACGATGAAATTGGTTATTTCTTCATGTATAATGATCAACTCGATACTCCCTAGCCCCCAACAGCCTTTTTTTTCATAACACTTTAACCAGAGTGACGGGAGAGCGGCATTTCAGAAAACGTGCTTATCTCGGCGAGAAAAAGCGATTTCGGCAATAAAATTTAAAACGCGTGTAAAACATAAACCAAACGATGAAATTGGTTATTTCTTCATGTATAATGATCAACTCGATACTCCCTAGCCCCCAACAGCCTTTTTTTTCATAACACTTTAACCAGAGTGACGGGAGAGCGGCATTTCAGAAAACGTGCTTATCTCGGCGAGAAAAAGCGATTTCGGCAATAAAATTTAAAACGCGTGTAAAACATAAACCAAACGATGAAATTGGTTATTTCTTCATGTATAATGATCAACTCGATACTCCCTAGCCCCCAACAGCCTTTTTTTTCATAACACTTTAACCAGAGTGACGGGAGAGCGGCATTTCAGAAAACGTGCTTATCTCGGCGAGAAAAAGCGATTTCGGCAATAAAATTTAAAACGCGTGTAAAACATAAACCAAACGATGAAATTGGTTATTTCTTCATGTATAATGATCAACTCGATACTCCCTAGCCCCCAACAGCCTTTTTTTTCATAACACTTTAACCAGAGTGACGGGAGAGCGGCATTTCAGAAAACGTGCTTATCTCGGCGAGAAAAAGCGATTTCGGCAATAAAATTTAAAACGCGTGTAAAACATAAACCAAACGATGAAATTGGTTATTTCTTCATGTATAATGATCAACTCGATACTCCCTAGCCCCCAACAGCCTTTTTTTTCATAACACTTTAACCAGAGTGACGGGAGAGCGGCATTTCAGAAAACGTGCTTATCTCGGCGAGAAAAAGCGATTTCGGCAATAAAATTTAAAACGCGTGTAAAACATAAACCAAACGATGAAATTGGTTATTTCTTCATGTATAATGATCAACTCGATACTCCCTAGCCCCCAACAGCCTTTTTTTTCATAACACTTTAACCAGAGTGACGGGAGAGCGGCATTTCAGAAAACGTGCTTATCTCGGCGAGAAAAAGCGATTTCGGCAATAAAATTTAAAACGCGTGTAAAACATAAACCAAACGATGAAATTGGTTATTTCTTCATGTATAATGATCAACTCGATACTCCCTAGCCCCCAACAGCCTTTTTTTTCATAACACTTTAACCAGAGTGACGGGAGAGCGGCATTTCAGAAAACGTGCTTATCTCGGCGAGAAAAAGCGATTTCGGCAATAAAATTTAAAACGCGTGTAAAACATAAACCAAACGATGAAATTGGTTATTTCTTCATGTATAATGATCAACTCGATACTCCCTAGCCCCCAACAGCCTTTTTTTTCATAACACTTTAACCAGAGTGACGGGAGAGCGGCATTTCAGAAAACGTGCTTATCTCGGCGAGAAAAAGCGATTTCGGCAATAAAATTTAAAACGCGTGTAAAACATAAACCAAACGATGAAATTGGTTATTTCTTCATGTATAATGATCAACTCGATACTCCCTAGCCCCCAACAGCCTTTTTTTTCATAACACTTTAACCAGAGTGACGGGAGAGCGGCATTTCAGAAAACGTGCTTATCTCGGCGAGAAAAAGCGATTTCGGCAATAAAATTTAAAACGCGTGTAAAACATAAACCAAACGATGAAATTGGTTATTTCTTCATGTATAATGATCAACTCGATACTCCCTAGCCCCCAACAGCCTTTTTTTTCATAACACTTTAACCAGAGTGACGGGAGAGCGGCATTTCAGAAAACGTGCTTATCTCGGCGAGAAAAAGCGATTTCGGCAATAAAATTTAAAACGCGTGTAAAACATAAACCAAACGATGAAATTGGTTATTTCTTCATGTATAATGATCAACTCGATACTCCCTAGCCCCCAACAGCCTTTTTTTTCATAACACTTTAACCAGAGTGACGGGAGAGCGGCATTTCAGAAAACGTGCTTATCTCGGCGAGAAAAAGCGATTTCGGCAATAAAATTTAAAACGCGTGTAAAACATAAACCAAACGATGAAATTGGTTATTTCTTCATGTATAATGATCAACTCGATACTCCCTAGCCCCCAACAGCCTTTTTTTTCATAACACTTTAACCAGAGTGACGGGAGAGCGGCATTTCAGAAAACGTGCTTATCTCGGCGAGAAAAAGCGATTTCGGCAATAAAATTTAAAACGCGTGTAAAACATAAACCAAACGATGAAATTGGTTATTTCTTCATGTATAATGATCAACTCGATACTCCCTAGCCCCCAACAGCCTTTTTTTTCATAACACTTTAACCAGAGTGACGGGAGAGCGGCATTTCAGAAAACGTGCTTATCTCGGCGAGAAAAAGCGATTTCGGCAATAAAATTTAAAACGCGTGTAAAACATAAACCAAACGATGAAATTGGTTATTTCTTCATGTATAATGATCAACTCGATACTCCCTAGCCCCCAACAGCCTTTTTTTTCATAACACTTTAACCAGAGTGACGGGAGAGCGGCATTTCAGAAAACGTGCTTATCTCGGCGAGAAAAAGCGATTTCGGCAATAAAATTTAAAACGCGTGTAAAACATAAACCAAACGATGAAATTGGTTATTTCTTCATGTATAATGATCAACTCGATACTCCCTAGCCCCCAACAGCCTTTTTTTTCATAACACTTTAACCAGAGTGACGGGAGAGCGGCATTTCAGAAAACGTGCTTATCTCGGCGAGAAAAAGCGATTTCGGCAATAAAATTTAAAACGCGTGTAAAACATAAACCAAACGATGAAATTGGTTATTTCTTCATGTATAATGATCAACTCGATACTCCCTAGCCCCCAACAGCCTTTTTTTTCATAACACTTTAACCAGAGTGACGGGAGAGCGGCATTTCAGAAAACGTGCTTATCTCGGCGAGAAAAAGCGATTTCGGCAATAAAATTTAAAACGCGTGTAAAACATAAACCAAACGATGAAATTGGTTATTTCTTCATGTATAATGATCAACTCGATACTCCCTAGCCCCCAACAGCCTTTTTTTTCATAAGCACTTTAACCAGAGTGACGGGAGAGCGGCATTTCAGAAAACGTGCTTATCTCGGCGAGAAAAAGCGATTTCGGCAATAAAATTTAAAACGCGTGTAAAACATAAACCAAACGATGAAATTGGTTATTTCTTCATGTATAATGATCAACTCGATACTCCCTAGCCCCCAACAGCCTTTTTTTTCATAACACTTTAACCAGAGTGACGGGAGAGCGGCATTTCAGAAAACGTGCTTATCTCGGCGAGAAAAAGCGATTTCGGCAATAAAATTTAAAACGCGTGTAAAACATAAACCAAACGATGAAATTGGTTATTTCTTCATGTATAATGATCAACTCGATACTCCCTAGCCCCCAACAGCCTTTTTTTTCATAACACTTTAACCAGAGTGACGGGAGAGCGGCATTTCAGAAAACGTGCTTATCTCGGCGAGAAAAAGCGATTTCGGCAATAAAATTTAAAACGCGTGTAAAACATAAACCAAACGATGAAATTGGTTATTTCTTCATGTATAATGATCAACTCGATACTCCCTAGCCCCCAACAGCCTTTTTTTTCATAACACTTTAACCAGAGTGACGGGAGAGCGGCATTTCAGAAAACGTGCTTATCTCGGCGAGAAAAAGCGATTTCGGCAATAAAATTTAAAACGCGTGTAAAACATAAACCAAACGATGAAATTGGTTATTTCTTCATGTATAATGATCAACTCGATACTCCCTAGCCCCCAACAGCCTTTTTTTTCATAACACTTTAACCAGAGTGACGGGAGAGCGGCATTTCAGAAAACGTGCTTATCTCGGCGAGAAAAAGCGATTTCGGCAATAAAATTTAAAACGCGTGTAAAACATAAACCAAACGATGAAATTGGTTATTTCTTCATGTATAATGATCAACTCGATACTCCCTAGCCCCCAACAGCCTTTTTTTTCATAACACTTTAACCAGAGTGACGGGAGAGCGGCATTTCAGAAAACGTGCTTATCTCGGCGAGAAAAAGCGATTTCGGCAATAAAATTTAAAACGCGTGTAAAACATAAACCAAACGATGAAATTGGTTATTTCTTCATGTATAATGATCAACTCGATACTCCCTAGCCCCCAACAGCCTTTTTTTTCATAACACTTTAACCAGAGTGACGGGAGAGCGGCATTTCAGAAAACGTGCTTATCTCGGCGAGAAAAAGCGATTTCGGCAATAAAATTTAAAACGCGTGTAAAACATAAACCAAACGATGAAATTGGTTATTTCTTCATGTATAATGATCAACTCGATACTCCCTAGCCCCCAACAGCCTTTTTTTTCATAACACTTTAACCAGAGTGACGGGAGAGCGGCATTTCAGAAAACGTGCTTATCTCGGCGAGAAAAAGCGATTTCGGCAATAAAATTTAAAACGCGTGTAAAACATAAACCAAACGATGAAATTGGTTATTTCTTCATGTATAATGATCAACTCGATACTCCCTAGCCCCCAACAGCCTTTTTTTTCATAACACTTTAACCAGAGTGACGGGAGAGCGGCATTTCAGAAAACGTGCTTATCTCGGCGAGAAAAAGCGATTTCGGCAATAAAATTTAAAACGCGTGTAAAACATAAACCAAACGATGAAATTGGTTATTTCTTCATGTATAATGATCAACTCGATACTCCCTAGCCCCCAACAGCCTTTTTTTTCATAACACTTTAACCAGAGTGACGGGAGAGCGGCATTTCAGAAAACGTGCTTATCTCGGCGAGAAAAAGCGATTTCGGCAATAAAATTTAAAACGCGTGTAAAACATAAACCAAACGATGAAATTGGTTATTTCTTCATGTATAATGATCAACTCGATACTCCCTAGCCCCCAACAGCCTTTTTTTTCATAACACTTTAACCAGAGTGACGGGAGAGCGGCATTTCAGAAAACGTGCTTATCTCGGCGAGAAAAAGCGATTTCGGCAATAAAATTTAAAACGCGTGTAAAACATAAACCAAACGATGAAATTGGTTATTTCTTCATGTATAATGATCAACTCGATACTCCCTAGCCCCCAACAGCCTTTTTTTTCATAACACTTTAACCAGAGTGACGGGAGAGCGGCATTTCAGAAAACGTGCTTATCTCGGCGAGAAAAAGCGATTTCGGCAATAAAATTTAAAACGCGTGTAAAACATAAACCAAACGATGAAATTGGTTATTTCTTCATGTATAATGATCAACTCGATACTCCCTAGCCCCCAACAGCCTTTTTTTTCATAACACTTTAACCAGAGTGACGGGAGAGCGGCATTTCAGAAAACGTGCTTATCTCGGCGAGAAAAAGCGATTTCGGCAATAAAATTTAAAACGCGTGTAAAACATAAACCAAACGATGAAATTGGTTATTTCTTCATGTATAATGATCAACTCGATACTCCCTAGCCCCCAACAGCCTTTTTTTTCATAACACTTTAACCAGAGTGACGGGAGAGCGGCATTTCAGAAAACGTGCTTATCTCGGCGAGAAAAAGCGATTTCGGCAATAAAATTTAAAACGCGTGTAAAACATAAACCAAACGATGAAATTGGTTATTTCTTCATGTATAATGATCAACTCGATACTCCCTAGCCCCCAACAGCCTTTTTTTTCATAACACTTTAACCAGAGTGACGGGAGAGCGGCATTTCAGAAAACGTGCTTATCTCGGCGAGAAAAAGCGATTTCGGCAATAAAATTTAAAACGCGTGTAAAACATAAACCAAACGATGAAATTGGTTATTTCTTCATGTATAATGATCAACTCGATACTCCCTAGCCCCCAACAGCCTTTTTTTTCATAACACTTTAACCAGAGTGACGGGAGAGCGGCATTTCAGAAAACGTGCTTATCTCGGCGAGAAAAAGCGATTTCGGCAATAAAATTTAAAACGCGTGTAAAACATAAACCAAACGATGAAATTGGTTATTTCTTCATGTATAATGATCAACTCGATACTCCCTAGCCCCCAACAGCCTTTTTTTTCATAACACTTTAACCAGAGTGACGGGAGAGCGGCATTTCAGAAAACGTGCTTATCTCGGCGAGAAAAAGCGATTTCGGCAATAAAATTTAAAACGCGTGTAAAACATAAACCAAACGATGAAATTGGTTATTTCTTCATGTATAATGATCAACTCGATACTCCCTAGCCCCCAACAGCCTTTTTTTTCATAACACTTTAACCAGAGTGACGGGAGAGCGGCATTTCAGAAAACGTGCTTATCTCGGCGAGAAAAAGCGATTTCGGCAATAAAATTTAAAACGCGTGTAAAACATAAACCAAACGATGAAATTGGTTATTTCTTCATGTATAATGATCAACTCGATACTCCCTAGCCCCCAACAGCCTTTTTTTTCATAACACTTTAACCAGAGTGACGGGAGAGCGGCATTTCAGAAAACGTGCTTATCTCGGCGAGAAAAAGCGATTTCGGCAATAAAATTTAAAACGCGTGTAAAACATAAACCAAACGATGAAATTGGTTATTTCTTCATGTATAATGATCAACTCGATACTCCCTAGCCCCCAACAGCCTTTTTTTTCATAACACTTTAACCAGAGTGACGGGAGAGCGGCATTTCAGAAAACGTGCTTATCTCGGCGAGAAAAAGCGATTTCGGCAATAAAATTTAAAACGCGTGTAAAACATAAACCAAACGATGAAATTGGTTATTTCTTCATGTATAATGATCAACTCGATACTCCCTAGCCCCCAACAGCCTTTTTTTTCATAACACTTTAACCAGAGTGACGGGAGAGCGGCATTTCAGAAAACGTGCTTATCTCGGCGAGAAAAAGCGATTTCGGCAATAAAATTTAAAACGCGTGTAAAACATAAACCAAACGATGAAATTGGTTATTTCTTCATGTATAATGATCAACTCGATACTCCCTAGCCCCCAACAGCCTTTTTTTTCATAACACTTTAACCAGAGTGACGGGAGAGCGGCATTTCAGAAAACGTGCTTATCTCGGCGAGAAAAAGCGATTTCGGCAATAAAATTTAAAACGCGTGTAAAACATAAACCAAACGATGAAATTGGTTATTTCTTCATGTATAATGATCAACTCGATACTCCCTAGCCCCCAACAGCCTTTTTTTTCATAACACTTTAACCAGAGTGACGGGAGAGCGGCATTTCAGAAAACGTGCTTATCTCGGCGAGAAAAAGCGATTTCGGCAATAAAATTTAAAACGCGTGTAAAACATAAACCAAACGATGAAATTGGTTATTTCTTCATGTATAATGATCAACTCGATACTCCCTAGCCCCCAACAGCCTTTTTTTTCATAACACTTTAACCAGAGTGACGGGAGAGCGGCATTTCAGAAAACGTGCTTATCTCGGCGAGAAAAAGCGATTTCGGCAATAAAATTTAAAACGCGTGTAAAACATAAACCAAACGATGAAATTGGTTATTTCTTCATGTATAATGATCAACTCGATACTCCCTAGCCCCCAACAGCCTTTTTTTTCATAACACTTTAACCAGAGTGACGGGAGAGCGGCATTTCAGAAAACGTGCTTATCTCGGCGAGAAAAAGCGATTTCGGCAATAAAATTTAAAACGCGTGTAAAACATAAACCAAACGATGAAATTGGTTATTTCTTCATGTATAATGATCAACTCGATACTCCCTAGCCCCCAACAGCCTTTTTTTTCATAACACTTTAACCAGAGTGACGGGAGAGCGGCATTTCAGAAAACGTGCTTATCTCGGCGAGAAAAAGCGATTTCGGCAATAAAATTTAAAACGCGTGTAAAACATAAACCAAACGATGAAATTGGTTATTTCTTCATGTATAATGATCAACTCGATACTCCCTAGCCCCCAACAGCCTTTTTTTTCATAACACTTTAACCAGAGTGACGGGAGAGCGGCATTTCAGAAAACGTGCTTATCTCGGCGAGAAAAAGCGATTTCGGCAATAAAATTTAAAACGCGTGTAAAACATAAACCAAACGATGAAATTGGTTATTTCTTCATGTATAATGATCAACTCGATACTCCCTAGCCCCCAACAGCCTTTTTTTTCATAACACTTTAACCAGAGTGACGGGAGAGCGGCATTTCAGAAAACGTGCTTATCTCGGCGAGAAAAAGCGATTTCGGCAATAAAATTTAAAACGCGTGTAAAACATAAACCAAACGATGAAATTGGTTATTTCTTCATGTATAATGATCAACTCGATACTCCCTAGCCCCCAACAGCCTTTTTTTTCATAACACTTTAACCAGAGTGACGGGAGAGCGGCATTTCAGAAAACGTGCTTATCTCGGCGAGAAAAAGCGATTTCGGCAATAAAATTTAAAACGCGTGTAAAACATAAACCAAACGATGAAATTGGTTATTTCTTCATGTATAATGATCAACTCGATACTCCCTAGCCCCCAACAGCCTTTTTTTTCATAACACTTTAACCAGAGTGACGGGAGAGCGGCATTTCAGAAAACGTGCTTATCTCGGCGAGAAAAAGCGATTTCGGCAATAAAATTTAAAACGCGTGTAAAACATAAACCAAACGATGAAATTGGTTATTTCTTCATGTATAATGATCAACTCGATACTCCCTAGCCCCCAACAGCCTTTTTTTTCATAACACTTTAACCAGAGTGACGGGAGAGCGGCATTTCAGAAAACGTGCTTATCTCGGCGAGAAAAAGCGATTTCGGCAATAAAATTTAAAACGCGTGTAAAACATAAACCAAACGATGAAATTGGTTATTTCTTCATGTATAATGATCAACTCGATACTCCCTAGCCCCCAACAGCCTTTTTTTTCATAACACTTTAACCAGAGTGACGGGAGAGCGGCATTTCAGAAAACGTGCTTATCTCGGCGAGAAAAAGCGATTTCGGCAATAAAATTTAAAACGCGTGTAAAACATAAACCAAACGATGAAATTGGTTATTTCTTCATGTATAATGATCAACTCGATACTCCCTAGCCCCCAACAGCCTTTTTTTTCATAACACTTTAACCAGAGTGACGGGAGAGCGGCATTTCAGAAAACGTGCTTATCTCGGCGAGAAAAAGCGATTTCGGCAATAAAATTTAAAACGCGTGTAAAACATAAACCAAACGATGAAATTGGTTATTTCTTCATGTATAATGATCAACTCGATACTCCCTAGCCCCCAACAGCCTTTTTTTTCATAACACTTTAACCAGAGTGACGGGAGAGCGGCATTTCAGAAAACGTGCTTATCTCGGCGAGAAAAAGCGATTTCGGCAATAAAATTTAAAACGCGTGTAAAACATAAACCAAACGATGAAATTGGTTATTTCTTCATGTATAATGATCAACTCGATACTCCCTAGCCCCCAACAGCCTTTTTTTTCATAACACTTTAACCAGAGTGACGGGAGAGCGGCATTTCAGAAAACGTGCTTATCTCGGCGAGAAAAAGCGATTTCGGCAATAAAATTTAAAACGCGTGTAAAACATAAACCAAACGATGAAATTGGTTATTTCTTCATGTATAATGATCAACTCGATACTCCCTAGCCCCCAACAGCCTTTTTTTTCATAACACTTTAACCAGAGTGACGGGAGAGCGGCATTTCAGAAAACGTGCTTATCTCGGCGAGAAAAAGCGATTTCGGCAATAAAATTTAAAACGCGTGTAAAACATAAACCAAACGATGAAATTGGTTATTTCTTCATGTATAATGATCAACTCGATACTCCCTAGCCCCCAACAGCCTTTTTTTTCATAACACTTTAACCAGAGTGACGGGAGAGCGGCATTTCAGAAAACGTGCTTATCTCGGCGAGAAAAAGCGATTTCGGCAATAAAATTTAAAACGCGTGTAAAACATAAACCAAACGATGAAATTGGTTATTTCTTCATGTATAATGATCAACTCGATACTCCCTAGCCCCCAACAGCCTTTTTTTTCATAACACTTTAACCAGAGTGACGGGAGAGCGGCATTTCAGAAAACGTGCTTATCTCGGCGAGAAAAAGCGATTTCGGCAATAAAATTTAAAACGCGTGTAAAACATAAACCAAACGATGAAATTGGTTATTTCTTCATGTATAATGATCAACTCGATACTCCCTAGCCCCCAACAGCCTTTTTTTTCATAACACTTTAACCAGAGTGACGGGAGAGCGGCATTTCAGAAAACGTGCTTATCTCGGCGAGAAAAAGCGATTTCGGCAATAAAATTTAAAACGCGTGTAAAACATAAACCAAACGATGAAATTGGTTATTTCTTCATGTATAATGATCAACTCGATACTCCCTAGCCCCCAACAGCCTTTTTTTTCATAACACTTTAACCAGAGTGACGGGAGAGCGGCATTTCAGAAAACGTGCTTATCTCGGCGAGAAAAAGCGATTTCGGCAATAAAATTTAAAACGCGTGTAAAACATAAACCAAACGATGAAATTGGTTATTTCTTCATGTATAATGATCAACTCGATACTCCCTAGCCCCCAACAGCCTTTTTTTTCATAACACTTTAACCAGAGTGACGGGAGAGCGGCATTTCAGAAAACGTGCTTATCTCGGCGAGAAAAAGCGATTTCGGCAATAAAATTTAAAACGCGTGTAAAACATAAACCAAACGATGAAATTGGTTATTTCTTCATGTATAATGATCAACTCGATACTCCCTAGCCCCCAACAGCCTTTTTTTTCATAACACTTTAACCAGAGTGACGGGAGAGCGGCATTTCAGAAAACGTGCTTATCTCGGCGAGAAAAAGCGATTTCGGCAATAAAATTTAAAACGCGTGTAAAACATAAACCAAACGATGAAATTGGTTATTTCTTCATGTATAATGATCAACTCGATACTCCCTAGCCCCCAACAGCCTTTTTTTTCATAACACTTTAACCAGAGTGACGGGAGAGCGGCATTTCAGAAAACGTGCTTATCTCGGCGAGAAAAAGCGATTTCGGCAATAAAATTTAAAACGCGTGTAAAACATAAACCAAACGATGAAATTGGTTATTTCTTCATGTATAATGATCAACTCGATACTCCCTAGCCCCCAACAGCCTTTTTTTTCATAACACTTTAACCAGAGTGACGGGAGAGCGGCATTTCAGAAAACGTGCTTATCTCGGCGAGAAAAAGCGATTTCGGCAATAAAATTTAAAACGCGTGTAAAACATAAACCAAACGATGAAATTGGTTATTTCTTCATGTATAATGATCAACTCGATACTCCCTAGCCCCCAACAGCCTTTTTTTTCATAACACTTTAACCAGAGTGACGGGAGAGCGGCATTTCAGAAAACGTGCTTATCTCGGCGAGAAAAAGCGATTTCGGCAATAAAATTTAAAACGCGTGTAAAACATAAACCAAACGATGAAATTGGTTATTTCTTCATGTATAATGATCAACTCGATACTCCCTAGCCCCCAACAGCCTTTTTTTTCATAACACTTTAACCAGAGTGACGGGAGAGCGGCATTTCAGAAAACGTGCTTATCTCGGCGAGAAAAAGCGATTTCGGCAATAAAATTTAAAACGCGTGTAAAACATAAACCAAACGATGAAATTGGTTATTTCTTCATGTATAATGATCAACTCGATACTCCCTAGCCCCCAACAGCCTTTTTTTTCATAACACTTTAACCAGAGTGACGGGAGAGCGGCATTTCAGAAAACGTGCTTATCTCGGCGAGAAAAAGCGATTTCGGCAATAAAATTTAAAACGCGTGTAAAACATAAACCAAACGATGAAATTGGTTATTTCTTCATGTATAATGATCAACTCGATACTCCCTAGCCCCCAACAGCCTTTTTTTTCATAACACTTTAACCAGAGTGACGGGAGAGCGGCATTTCAGAAAACGTGCTTATCTCGGCGAGAAAAAGCGATTTCGGCAATAAAATTTAAAACGCGTGTAAAACATAAACCAAACGATGAAATTGGTTATTTCTTCATGTATAATGATCAACTCGATACTCCCTAGCCCCCAACAGCCTTTTTTTTCATAACACTTTAACCAGAGTGACGGGAGAGCGGCATTTCAGAAAACGTGCTTATCTCGGCGAGAAAAAGCGATTTCGGCAATAAAATTTAAAACGCGTGTAAAACATAAACCAAACGATGAAATTGGTTATTTCTTCATGTATAATGATCAACTCGATACTCCCTAGCCCCCAACAGCCTTTTTTTTCATAACACTTTAACCAGAGTGACGGGAGAGCGGCATTTCAGAAAACGTGCTTATCTCGGCGAGAAAAAGCGATTTCGGCAATAAAATTTAAAACGCGTGTAAAACATAAACCAAACGATGAAATTGGTTATTTCTTCATGTATAATGATCAACTCGATACTCCCTAGCCCCCAACAGCCTTTTTTTTCATAACACTTTAACCAGAGTGACGGGAGAGCGGCATTTCAGAAAACGTGCTTATCTCGGCGAGAAAAAGCGATTTCGGCAATAAAATTTAAAACGCGTGTAAAACATAAACCAAACGATGAAATTGGTTATTTCTTCATGTATAATGATCAACTCGATACTCCCTAGCCCCCAACAGCCTTTTTTTTCATAACACTTTAACCAGAGTGACGGGAGAGCGGCATTTCAGAAAACGTGCTTATCTCGGCGAGAAAAAGCGATTTCGGCAATAAAATTTAAAACGCGTGTAAAACATAAACCAAACGATGAAATTGGTTATTTCTTCATGTATAATGATCAACTCGATACTCCCTAGCCCCCAACAGCCTTTTTTTTCATAACACTTTAACCAGAGTGACGGGAGAGCGGCATTTCAGAAAACGTGCTTATCTCGGCGAGAAAAAGCGATTTCGGCAATAAAATTTAAAACGCGTGTAAAACATAAACCAAACGATGAAATTGGTTATTTCTTCATGTATAATGATCAACTCGATACTCCCTAGCCCCCAACAGCCTTTTTTTTCATAACACTTTAACCAGAGTGACGGGAGAGCGGCATTTCAGAAAACGTGCTTATCTCGGCGAGAAAAAGCGATTTCGGCAATAAAATTTAAAACGCGTGTAAAACATAAACCAAACGATGAAATTGGTTATTTCTTCATGTATAATGATCAACTCGATACTCCCTAGCCCCCAACAGCCTTTTTTTTCATAACACTTTAACCAGAGTGACGGGAGAGCGGCATTTCAGAAAACGTGCTTATCTCGGCGAGAAAAAGCGATTTCGGCAATAAAATTTAAAACGCGTGTAAAACATAAACCAAACGATGAAATTGGTTATTTCTTCATGTATAATGATCAACTCGATACTCCCTAGCCCCCAACAGCCTTTTTTTTCATAACACTTTAACCAGAGTGACGGGAGAGCGGCATTTCAGAAAACGTGCTTATCTCGGCGAGAAAAAGCGATTTCGGCAATAAAATTTAAAACGCGTGTAAAACATAAACCAAACGATGAAATTGGTTATTTCTTCATGTATAATGATCAACTCGATACTCCCTAGCCCCCAACAGCCTTTTTTTTCATAACACTTTAACCAGAGTGACGGGAGAGCGGCATTTCAGAAAACGTGCTTATCTCGGCGAGAAAAAGCGATTTCGGCAATAAAATTTAAAACGCGTGTAAAACATAAACCAAACGATGAAATTGGTTATTTCTTCATGTATAATGATCAACTCGATACTCCCTAGCCCCCAACAGCCTTTTTTTTCATAACACTTTAACCAGAGTGACGGGAGAGCGGCATTTCAGAAAACGTGCTTATCTCGGCGAGAAAAAGCGATTTCGGCAATAAAATTTAAAACGCGTGTAAAACATAAACCAAACGATGAAATTGGTTATTTCTTCATGTATAATGATCAACTCGATACTCCCTAGCCCCCAACAGCCTTTTTTTTCATAACACTTTAACCAGAGTGACGGGAGAGCGGCATTTCAGAAAACGTGCTTATCTCGGCGAGAAAAAGCGATTTCGGCAATAAAATTTAAAACGCGTGTAAAACATAAACCAAACGATGAAATTGGTTATTTCTTCATGTATAATGATCAACTCGATACTCCCTAGCCCCCAACAGCCTTTTTTTTCATAACACTTTAACCAGAGTGACGGGAGAGCGGCATTTCAGAAAACGTGCTTATCTCGGCGAGAAAAAGCGATTTCGGCAATAAAATTTAAAACGCGTGTAAAACATAAACCAAACGATGAAATTGGTTATTTCTTCATGTATAATGATCAACTCGATACTCCCTAGCCCCCAACAGCCTTTTTTTTCATAACACTTTAACCAGAGTGACGGGAGAGCGGCATTTCAGAAAACGTGCTTATCTCGGCGAGAAAAAGCGATTTCGGCAATAAAATTTAAAACGCGTGTAAAACATAAACCAAACGATGAAATTGGTTATTTCTTCATGTATAATGATCAACTCGATACTCCCTAGCCCCCAACAGCCTTTTTTTTCATAACACTTTAACCAGAGTGACGGGAGAGCGGCATTTCAGAAAACGTGCTTATCTCGGCGAGAAAAAGCGATTTCGGCAATAAAATTTAAAACGCGTGTAAAACATAAACCAAACGATGAAATTGGTTATTTCTTCATGTATAATGATCAACTCGATACTCCCTAGCCCCCAACAGCCTTTTTTTTCATAACACTTTAACCAGAGTGACGGGAGAGCGGCATTTCAGAAAACGTGCTTATCTCGGCGAGAAAAAGCGATTTCGGCAATAAAATTTAAAACGCGTGTAAAACATAAACCAAACGTTGAAATTGGTTATTTCTTCATGTATAATGATCAACTCGATACTCCCTAGCCCCCAACAGCCTTTTTTTTTTCATAACACTTTAACCAGAGTGACGGGAGAGCGGCATTTCAGAAAACGTGCTTATCTCGGCGAGAAAAAGCGATTTCGGCAATAAAATTTAAAACGCGTGTAAAACATAAACCAAACGATGAAATTGATTATTTCTTCATGTATAATGATCAACTCGATACTCCCTAGCCCCCAACAGCCTTTTTTTTCATAACACTTTAACCAGAGTGACGGGAGAGCGGCATTTCAGAAAACGTGCTTATCTCGGCGAGAAAAAGCGATTTCGGCAATAAAATTTAAAACGCGTGTAAAACATAAACCAAACGATGAAATTGGTTATTTCTTCATGTATAATGATCAACTCGATACTCCCTAGCCCCCAATAGCCTTTTTTTTCATAACACTTTAACCAGAGTGACGGGAGAGCGGCATTTCAGAAAACGTGCTTATCTCGGCGAGAAAAAGCGATTTCGGCAATAAAATTTAAAACGCGTGTAAAACATAAACCAAACGATGAAATTGGTTATTTCTTCATGTATAATGATCAACTCGATACTCCCTAGCCCCCAACAGCCTTTTTTTTTCATAACACTTTAACCAGAGTGACGGGAGAGCGGCATTTCAGAAAACGTGCTTATCTCGGCGAGAAAAAGCGATTTCGGCAATAAAATTTAAAACGCGTGTAAAACATAAACCAAACGATGAAATTGGTTATTTCTACATGTATAATGATCAACTCGATACTCCCTAGCCCCCAACAGCCTTTTTTTTCATAACACTTTAACCAGAGTGACGGGAGAGCGGCATTTCAGAAAACGTGCTTATCTCGGCGAGAAAAAGCGATTTCGGCAATAAAATTTAAAACGCGTGTAAAACATAAACCAAACGATGAAATTGGTTATTTCTTCATGTATAATGATCAACTCGAGTCGAGCTCCAGGGAGAGAGGCTGATTTTTCGCTTTTTGAGGCCGACCGACGAACCGGCGCGGGGCGGACTCAAAAGCCCGCAGAGCCGTAGGCACTTAGAAAAGTTTCGCCTTTGGCTGTGAGCTCCAGGGGGAGAGGCTGGTTTTGCGTTATTTTAGGCCGGCTGGAGAACCGGCGCGGGTCGGACGCACAATCCCCGCAGAGCCGTGGGCACTTAGAAAATTTTTGCCAAGTTGGCTCTGAGCGCCTGGTACCTAATATGGAAGTATAGAGGCCGACTTTCGGGCAAGATCACGCCGCGTTAGGCTTCCAGGACCCCGGCTAAGCAATTTTACCGGGCCGCCCGGTTCTTTTTTTGAACCAGCCCGGTTCTTTTTACACTTCCAGCTGGAGCTCAGCAGCGGCTTTTTGCGCAAGATCACGCCGGGTTAGGCTTCCAGGACCTCGGCTAAGCAATTCTACCGAGCCACCCGGTTCTTTTTTTGAACCAGCCCGGTTCTTTTTACACTTCCAGCTGGAGCTCACGAGCGGCTTTTTGGACAAGATCACGCCGTGTTAGGCTTCCAGAGCCCCGGCTAAGCAATTTTACCGGCCCGCCCGGTTCTTTTTTTTAACCAGCCCGGTTCTTTTTACACTTCCAGCTGGAGCTCAGCAGCGGCTTTTTGGACAAGATCACGCCGTGTTAGGCTTCCAGAGCCCCGGCTAAGCAATTTTACCGGGTCGCCCGGTTCTTTTTTTTAACCAGCCCGGTTCTTTTTACACTTCCAGCTGGAGCTCAGCAGCGGCTTTTTGGACAAGATCACGCCGTGTTAGGCTTCCAGAGCCCCGGCTAAGCAATTTTACCGGGTCGCCCGGTTCTTTTTTTAACCAGCCCGGTTCTTTTTACACTTCCAGCTGGAGCTCAGCATCGTGTAAAACATAAACCAAACGATGAAATTGGTTATTTCTTCATGTATAATGATCAACTCGATACTCCCTAGCCCCCAACAGCCTTTTTTTTCATAACACTTTAACCAGAGTGACGGGAGAGCGGCATTTCAGAAAACGTGCTTATCTCGGCGAGAAAAAGCGATTTCGGCAATAAAATTTAAAACGCGTGTAAAACATAAACCAAACGATGAAATTGGTTATTTCTTCATGTATAATGATCAACTCGATACTCCCTAGCCCCCAACAGCCTTTTTTTTCATAACACTTTAACCAGAGTGACGGGAGAGCGGCATTTCAGAAAACGTGCTTATCTCGGCGAGAAAAAGAGATTTCGGCAATAAAATTTAAAACGCGTGTAAAACATAAACCAAACGATGAAATTGGTTATTTCTTCATGTATAATGATCAACTCGATACTCCCTAGCCCCCAACAGCCTTTTTTTTCATAACACTTTAACCAGAGTGACGGGAGAGCGGCATTTCAGAAAACGTGCTTATCTCGGCGAGAAAAAGCGATTTCAGCAAAAAAATTTAAAACGCGTGTAAAACATAAACCAAACGATGAAATTGGTTATTTCTTCATGTATAATGATCAACTCGATACTCCCTAGCCCCCAACAGCCTTTTTTTTCATAACACTTTAACCAGAGTGACGGGAGAGCGGCATTTCAGAAAACGTGCTTATCTCGGCGAGAAAAAGCGATTTCGGCAATAAAATTTAAAACGCGTGTAAAACATAAACCAAACGATGAAATTGGTTATTTCTTCATGTATAATGATCAACTCGATACTCCCTAGCCCCCAACAGCCTTTTTTTTCATAACACTTTAACCAGAGTGACGGGAGAGCGGCATTTCAGAAAACGTGCTTATCTCGGCGAGAAAAAGCGATTTCGGCAATACAATTTAAAACGCGTGTAAAACATAAACCAAACGATGAAATTGGTTATTTCTTCATGTATAATGATCAACTCGATACTCCCTAGCCCCCAACAGCCTTTTTTTTCATAACACTTTAACCAGAGTGACGGGAGAGCGGCATTTCAGAAAACGTGCTTATCTCGGCGAGAAAAAGCGATTTCGGGAATAAAATTTAAAACGCGTGTAAAACATAAACCAAACGATGAAATTGGTTATTTCTTCATGTATAATGATCAACTCGATACTCCCTAGCCCCCAACAGCCTTTTTTTTCATAACACTTTAACCAGAGTGACGGGAGAGCGGCATTTCAGAAAACGTGCTTATCTCGGCGAGAAAAAGCGATTTCGGCAAAAAAATTTAAAACGCGTGTAAAACATAAACCAAACGATGAAATTGGTTATTTCTTCATGTATAATGATCAACTCGATACTCCCTAGCCCCCAACAGCCTTTTTTTTCATAACACTTTAACCAGAGTGACGGGAGAGCGGCATTTCAGAAAACGTGCTTATCTCGGCGAGAAAAAGCGATTTCGGCAATAAAATTTAAAACGCGTGTAAAACATAAACCAAACGATGAAATTGGTTATTTCTTCAAGTATAATGATCAACTCGATACTCCCTAGCCCCCAACAGCCTTTTTTTTCATAACACTTTAACCAGAGTGACGGGAGAGCGGCATTTCAGAAAACGTGCTTATCTCGGCGAGAAAAAGCGATTTCGGCAATAAAATTTAAAACGCGTGTAAAACATAAACCAAACGATGAAATTGGTTATTTCTTCATGTATAATGATCAACTCGATCCTCCCTAGCCCCCAACAGCCTTTTTTTTCATAACACTTTAACCAGAGTGACGGGAGAGCGGCATTTCAGAAAACGTGCTTATCTCGGCGAGAAAAAGCGATTTCGGCAATAAAATTTAAAACGCGTGTAAAACATAAACCAAACGATGAAATTGGTTATTTCTTCATGTATAATGATCAACTCGATACTCCCTAGCCCCCAACAGCCTTTTTTTTCATAACACTTTAACCAGAGTGACGGGAGAGCGGCATTTCAGAAAACGTGCTTATCTCGGCGAGAAAAAGCGATTTCGGCAATAAAATTTAAAACGCGTGTAAAACATAAACCAAACGATGAAATTGGTTATTTCTTCATGTATAATGATCAACTCGATACTCCCTAGCCCCCAACAGCCTTTTTTTTCCATAACACTTTAACCAGAGTGACGGGAGAGCGGCATTTCAGAAAACGTGCTTATCTCGGCGAGAAAAAGCGATTTCGGCAATAAAATTTAAAACGCGTGTAAAACATAAACCAAACGATGAAATTGGTTATTTCTTCATGCATAATGATCAACTCGATACTCCCTAGCCCCCAACAGCCTTTTTTTCATAACACTTTAACCAGAGTGACGGGAGAGCGGCATTTCAGAAAACGTGCTTATCTCGGCGAGAAAAAGCGATTTCGGCAATAAAATTTAAAACGCGTGTAAAACATAAACCAAATGATGAAATTGGTTATTTCTTCATGTATAATGATCAACTCGATACTCCCTAGCCCCCAACAGCCTTTTTTTTCATAACACTTTAACCAGAGTGACGGGAGAGCGGCATTTCAGAAAACGTGCTTATCTCGGCGAGAAAAAGCGATTTCGGCAATAAAATTTAAAACGCGTGTAAAACATAAACCAAACGATGAAATTGGTTATTTCTTCATGTATAATGATCAACTCGAGTCGAGCTCCAGGGAGAGAGGCTGATTTTTCGCTTTTTGAGGCCGACCGACGAACCGGCGCGGGGCGGACTCAAAAGCCCGCAGAGCCGTAGGCACTTAGAAAAGTTTCGCCTTTGGCTGTGAGCTCCAGGGGGAGAGGCTGGTTTTGCGTTATTTTAGGCCGGCTGGAGAACCGGCGCGGGTCGGACGCACAATCCCCGCAGAGCCGTGGGCACTTAGAAAATTTTTGCCAAGTTGGCTCTGAGCGCCTGGTACCTAATATGGAAGTATAGAGGCCGACTTTCGGGCAAGATCACGCCGCGTTAGGCTTCCAGGACCCCGGCTAAGCAATTTTACCGGGCCGCCCGGTTCTTTTTTTGAACCAGCCTGGTTCTTTTTACACTTCCAGCTGGAGCTCAGCAGCGGCTTTTTGCGCAAGATCACGCCGGGTTAGGCTTCCAGGACCTCGGCTAAGCAATTCTACCGGGCCGCCCGGTTCTTTTTTTGAACCAGCCCGGTTCTTTTTACACTTCCAGCTGGAGCTCACGAGCGGCTTTTTGGACAAGATCACGCCGTGTTAGGCTTCCAGAGCCCCGGCTAAGCAATTTTACCGGCCCGCCCGGTTCTTTTTTTTAACCAGCCCGGTTCTTTTTACACTTCCAGCTGGAGCTCAGCAGCGGGTTTTTGGACAAGATCACGCCGTGTTAGGCTTCCAGAGCCCCGGCTAAGCAATTTTACAGGGTCGCCCGGTTCTTTTTTTTAACCAGCCCGGTTTTTTTTACACTTCCAGCTGGAGCTCAGCAGCGGCTTTTTGCACAGTATCACGCCGGGTTAGGCTTCCAGAGCCCCGGCTAAGCAATTTTACCGGGCCGCCCGGTTCTTTTTTTGAACCAGCCCGGTTCTTTTTACACTTCCAGCTGGAGCTCACGAGCGGCTTTTTGGACAAGATCACGCCGTGTTAGGCTTCCAGAGCCTTGGCTAAGCAATTTTACCGGCCCGCCCGGTTCTTTTTTTTAACCAGCCCGGTTCTTTTTACACTTCCAGCTGGAGCTCAGCAGCGGCTTTTTGGACAAGATCACGCCGTGTTAGGCTTCCAGAGCCCCGGCTAAGCAATTTTATCGGGTCGCCCGGTTCTTTTTTTAACCAGCCCGGTTCTTTTTACACTTCCAGCTGGAGCTCAGCATCGTGTAAAACATAAATCAAACGATGAAATTGGTTATTTCTTCATGTATAATGATCAACTCGATACTCCCTAGCCCCCAACAGCCTTTTTTTTCATAACACTTTAACCAGAGTGACGGGAGAGCGGCATTTCAGAAAACGTGCTTATCTCGGCGAGAAAAAGAGATTTCGGCAATAAAATTTAAAACGCGTGTAAAACATAAACCAAACGATGAAATTGGTTATTTCTTCATGTATAATGATCAACTCGATACTCCCTAGCCCCCAACAGCCTTTTTTTTCATAACACTTTAACCAGAGTGACGGGAGAGCGGCATTTCAGAAAACGTGCTTATCTCGGCGAGAAAAAGCGATTTCAGCAAAAAAATTTAAAACGCGTGTAAAACATAAACCAAACGATGAAATTGGTTATTTCTTCATGTATAATGATCAACTCGATACTCCCTAGCCCCCAACAGCCTTTTTTTTCATAACACTTTAACCAGAGTGACGGGAGAGCGGCATTTCAGAAAACGTGCTTATCTCGGCGAGAAAAAGCGATTTCGGCAATAAAATTTAAAACGCGTGTAAAACATAAACCAAACGATGAAATTGGTTATTTCTTCATGTATAATGATCAACTCGATACTCCCTAGCCCCCAACAGCCTTTTTTTTCATAACACTTTAACCAGAGTGACGGGAGAGCGGCATTTCAGAAAACGTGCTTATCTCGGCGAGAAAAAGCGATTTCGGCAATAAAATTTAAAACGCGTGTAAAACATAAACCAAACGATGAAATTGGTTATTTCTTCATGTATAATGATCAACTCGATACTCCCTAGCCCCCAACAGCCTTTTTTTTCATAACACTTTAACCAGAGTGACGGGAGAGCGGCATTTCAGAAAACGTGCTTATCTCGGCGAGAAAAAGCGATTTCGGGAATAAAATTTAAAACGCGTGTAAAACATAAACCAAACGATGAAATTGGTTATTTCTTAATGTATAATGATCAACTCGATACTCCCTAGCCCCCAACAGCCTTTTTTTTCATAACACTTTAACCAGAGTGACGGGAGAGCGGCATTTCAGAAAACGTGCTTATCTCGGCGAGAAAAAGCGATTTCGGCAATAAAATTTAAAACGCGTGTAAAACATAAACCAAACGATGAAATTGGTTATTTCTTCATGTATAATGATCAACTCGATACTCCCTAGCCCCCAACAGCCTTTTTTTTCATAACACTTTAACCAGAGTGACGGGAGAGCGGCATTTCAGAAAACGTGATTATCTCGGCGAGAAAAAGCGATTTCGGCAATAAAATTTAAAACGCGTGTAAAACATAAACCAAACGATGAAATTGGTAATTTCTTCATGTATAATGATCAACTCGATACTCCCTAGCCCCCAACAGCCTTTTTTTTCATAACACTTTAACCAGAGTGACGGGAGAGCGGCATTTCAGAAAACGTGCTTATCTCGGCGAGAAAAAGCGATTTCGGCAATAAAATTTAAAACGCGTGTAAAACATAAACCAAACGATGAAATTGGTTATTTCTTCATGTATAATGATCAACTCGATACTCCCTAGCCCCCAACAGCCTTTTTTTTCATAACACTTTAACCAGAGTGACGGGAGAGCGGCATTTCAGAAAACGTGCTTATCTCGGCGAGAAAAAGCGATTTCGGCAATAAAATTTAAAACGCGTGTAAAACATAAACCAAACGATGAAATTGGTTATTTCTACATGTATAATGATCAACTCGATACTCCCTAGCCCCCAACAGCCTTTTTTTTCATAACACTTTAACCAGAGTGACGGGAGAGCGGCATTTCAGAAAACGTGCTTATCTCGGCGAGAAAAAGCGATTTCGGCAATAAAATTTAAAACGCGTGTAAAACATAAACCAAACGATGAAATTGGTTATTTCTTCATGTATAATGATCAACTCGAGTCGAGCTCCAGGGAGAGAGGCTGATTTTTCGCTTTTTGAGGCCGACCGACGAACCGGCGCGGGGCGGACTCAAAAGCCCGCAGAGCCGTAGGCACTTAGAAAAGTTTCGCCTTTGGCTGTGAGCTCCAGGGGGAGAGGCTGGTTTTGCGTTATTTTAGGCCGGCTGGAGAACCGGCGCGGGTCGGACGCACAATCCCCGCAGAGCCGTGGGCACTTAGAAAATTTTTGCCAAGTTGGCTCTGAGCGCCTGGTACCTAATATGGAAGTATAGAGGCCGACTTTCGGGCAAGATCACGCCGCGTTAGGCTTCCAGGACCCCGGCTAAGCAATTTTACCGGGCCGCCCGGTTCTTTTTTTGAACCAGCCCGGTTCTTTTTACACTTCCAGCTGGAGCTCAGCAGCGGCTTTTTGCGCAAGATCACGCCGGGTTAGGCTTCCAGGACCTCGGCTAAGCAATTCTACCGAGCCACCCGGTTCTTTTTTTGAACCAGCCCGGTTCTTTTTACACTTCCAGCTGGAGCTCACGAGCGGCTTTTTGGACAAGATCACGCCGTGTTAGGCTTCCAGAGCCCCGGCTAAGCAATTTTACCGGCCCGCCCGGTTCTTTTTTTTAACCAGCCCGGTTCTTTTTACACATCCAGCTGGAGCTCAGCAGCGGCTTTTTGGACAAGATCACGCCGTGTTAGGCTTCCAGAGCCCCGGCTAAGCAATTTTACCGGGTCGCCCGGTTCTTTTTTTTAACCAGCCCGGTTCTTTTTACACTTCCAGCTGGAGCTCAGCAGCGGCTTTTTGGACAAGATCACGCCGTGTTAGGCTTCCAGAGCCCCGGCTAAGCAATTTTACCGGGTCGCCCGGTTCTTTTTTTAACCAGCCCGGTTCTTTTTACACTTCCAGCTGGAGCTCAGCATCGTGTAAAACATAAACCAAACGATGAAATTGGTTATTTCTTCATGTATAATGATCAACTCGATACTCCCTAGCCCCCAACAGCCTTTTTTTTCATAACACTTTAACCAGAGTGACGGGAGAGCGGCATTTCAGAAAACGTGCTTATCTCGGCGAGAAAAAGCGATTTCGGCAATAAAATTTAAAACGCGTGTAAAACATAAACCAAACGATGAAATTGGTTATTTCTTCATGTATAATGATCAACTCGATACTCCCTAGCCCCCAACAGCCTTTTTTTTCATAACACTTTAACCAGAGTGACGGGAGAGCGGCATTTCAGAAAACGTGCTTATCTCGGCGAGAAAAAGAGATTTCGGCAATAAAATTTAAAACGCGTGTAAAACATAAACCAAACGATGAAATTGGTTATTTCTTCATGTATAATGATCAACTCGATACTCCCTAGCCCCCAACAGCCTTTTTTTTCATAACACTTTAACCAGAGTGACGGGAGAGCGGCATTTCAGAAAACGTGCTTATCTCGGCGAGAAAAAGCGATTTCGGCAATAAAATTTAAAACGCGTGTAAAACATAAACCAAACGATGAAATTGGTTATTTCTTCATGTATAATGATCAACTCGAGTCGAGCTCCAGGGAGAGAGGCTGATTTTTCGCTTTTTGAGGCCGACCGACGAACCGGCGCGGGGCGGACTCAAAAGCCCGCAGAGCCGTAGGCACTTAGAAAAGTTTCGCCTTTGGCTGTGAGCTCCAGGGGGAGAGGCTGGTTTTGCGTTATTTTAGGCCGGCTGGAGAACCGGCGCGGGTCGGACGCACAATCCCCGCAGAGCCGTGGGCACTTAGAAAATTTTTGCCAAGTTGGCTCTGAGCGCCTGGTACCTAATATGGAAGTATAGAGGCCGACTTTCGGGCAAGATCACGCCGCGTTAGGCTTCCAGGACCCCGGCTAAGCAATTTTACCGGGCCGCCCGGTTCTTTTTTTGAACCAGCCTGGTTCTTTTTACACTTCCAGCTGGAGCTCAGCAGCGGCTTTTTGCGCAAGATCACGCCGGGTTAGGCTTCCAGGACCTCGGCTAAGCAATTCTACCGGGCCGCCCGGTTCTTTTTTTGAACCAGCCCGGTTCTTTTTACACTTCCAGCTGGAGCTCACGAGCGGCTTTTTGGACAAGATCACGCCGTGTTAGGCTTCCAGAGCCCCGGCTAAGCAATTTTACCGGCCCGCCCGGTTCTTTTTTTTAACCAGCCCGGTTCTTTTTACACTTCCAGCTGGAGCTCAGCAGCGGGTTTTTGGACAAGATCACGCCGTGTTAGGCTTCCAGAGCCCCGGCTAAGCAATTTTACAGGGTCGCCCGGTTCTTTTTTTTAACCAGCCCGGTTTTTTTTACACTTCCAGCTGGAGCTCAGCAGCGGCTTTTTGCACAGTATCACGCCGGGTTAGGCTTCCAGAGCCCCGGCTAAGCAATTTTACCGGGCCGCCCGGTTCTTTTTTTGAACCAGCCCGGTTCTTTTTACACTTCCAGCTGGAGCTCACGAGCGGCTTTTTGGACAAGATCACGCCGTGTTAGGCTTCCAGAGCCTTGGCTAAGCAATTTTACCGGCCCGCCCGGTTCTTTTTTTTAACCAGCCCGGTTCTTTTTACACTTCCAGCTGGAGCTCAGCAGCGGCTTTTTGGACAAGATCACGCCGTGTTAGGCTTCCAGAGCCCCGGCTAAGCAATTTTATCGGGTCGCCCGGTTCTTTTTTTAACCAGCCCGGTTCTTTTTACACTTCCAGCTGGAGCTCAGCATCGTGTAAAACATAAATCAAACGATGAAATTGGTTATTTCTTCATGTATAATGATCAACTCGATACTCCCTAGCCCCCAACAGCCTTTTTTTTCATAACACTTTAACCAGAGTGACGGGAGAGCGGCATTTCAGAAAACGTGCTTATCTCGGCGAGAAAAAGAGATTTCGGCAATAAAATTTAAAACGCGTGTAAAACATAAACCAAACGATGAAATTGGTTATTTCTTCATGTATAATGATCAACTCGATACTCCCTAGCCCCCAACAGCCTTTTTTTTCATAACACTTTAACCAGAGTGACGGGAGAGCGGCATTTCAGAAAACGTGCTTATCTCGGCGAGAAAAAGCGATTTCAGCAAAAAAATTTAAAACGCGTGTAAAACATAAACCAAACGATGAAATTGGTTATTTCTTCATGTATAATGATCAACTCGATACTCCCTAGCCCCCAACAGCCTTTTTTTTCATAACACTTTAACCAGAGTGACGGGAGAGCGGCATTTCAGAAAACGTGCTTATCTCGGCGAGAAAAAGCGATTTCGGCAATAAAATTTAAAACGCGTGTAAAACATAAACCAAACGATGAAATTGGTTATTTCTTCATGTATAATGATCAACTCGATACTCCCTAGCCCCCAACAGCCTTTTTTTTCATAACACTTTAACCAGAGTGACGGGAGAGCGGCATTTCAGAAAACGTGCTTATCTCGGCGAGAAAAAGCGATTTCGGCAATAAAATTTAAAACGCGTGTAAAACATAAACCAAACGATGAAATTGGTTATTTCTTCATGTATAATGATCAACTCGATACTCCCTAGCCCCCAACAGCCTTTTTTTTCATAACACTTTAACCAGAGTGACGGGAGAGCGGCATTTCAGAAAACGTGCTTATCTCGGCGAGAAAAAGCGATTTCGGGAATAAAATTTAAAACGCGTGTAAAACATAAACCAAACGATGAAATTGGTTATTTCTTAATGTATAATGATCAACTCGATACTCCCTAGCCCCCAACAGCCTTTTTTTTCATAACACTTTAACCAGAGTGACGGGAGAGCGGCATTTCAGAAAACGTGCTTATCTCGGCGAGAAAAAGCGATTTCGGCAATAAAATTTAAAACGCGTGTAAAACATAAACCAAACGATGAAATTGGTTATTTCTTCATGTATAATGATCAACTCGATACTCCCTAGCCCCCAACAGCCTTTTTTTTCATAACACTTTAACCAGAGTGACGGGAGAGCGGCATTTCAGAAAACGTGATTATCTCGGCGAGAAAAAGCGATTTCGGCAATAAAATTTAAAACGCGTGTAAAACATAAACCAAACGATGAAATTGGTTATTTCTTCATGTATAATGATCAACTCGATCCTCCCTAGCCCCCAACAGCCTTTTTTTTCATAACACTTTAACCAGAGTGACGGGAGAGCGGCATTTCAGAAAACGTGCTTATCTCGGCGAGAAAAAGCGATTTCGGCAATAAAATTTAAAACGCGTGTAAAACATAAACCAAACGATGAAATTGGTTATTTCTTCATGTATAATGATCAACTCGATACTCCCTAGCCCCCAACAGCCTTTTTTTTCATAACACTTTAACCAGAGTGACGGGAGAGCGGCATTTCAGAAAACGTGCTTATCTCGGCGAGAAAAAGCGATTTCGGCAATAAAATTTAAAACGCGTGTAAAACATAAACCAAACGATGAAATTGGTTATTTCTTCATGTATAATGATCAACTCGATACTCCCTAGCCCCCAACAGCCTTTTTTTTCATAACACTTTAACCAGAGTGACGGGAGAGCGGCATTTCAGAAAACGTGCTTATCTCGGCGAGAAAAAGCGATTTCGGCAATAAAATTTAAAACGCGTGTAAAACATAAACCAAACGATGAAATTGGTTATTTCTTCATGTATAATGATCAACTCGATACTCCCTAGCCCCCAACAGCCTTTTTTTTCATAACACTTTAACCAGAGTGACGGGAGAGCGGCATTTCAGAAAACGTGCTTATCTCGGCGAGAAAAAGCGATTTCGGCAATAAAATTTAAAACGCGTGTAAAACATAAACCAAACGATGAAATTGGTTATTTCTTCATGTATAATGATCAACTCGATACTCCCTAGCCCCCAACAGCCTTTTTTTTCATAACACTTTAACCAGAGTGACGGGAGAGCGGCATTTCAGAAAACGTGCTTATCTCGGCGAGAAAAAGCGATTTCGGCAATAAAATTTAAAACGCGTGTAAAACATAAACCAAACGATGAAATTGGTTATTTCTTCATGTATAATGATCAACTCGATACTCCCTAGCCCCCAACAGCCTTTTTTTCATAACACTTTAACCAGAGTGACGGGAGAGCGGCATTTCAGAAAACGTGCTTATCTCGGCGAGAAAAAGCGATTTCGGCAATAAAATTTAAAACGCGTGTAAAACATAAACCAAACGATGAAATTGGTTATTTCTTCATGTATAATGATCAACTCGATACTCCCTAGCCCCCAACAGCCTTTTTTTTCATAACACTTTAACCAGAGTGACGGGAGAGCGGCATTTCAGAAAACGTGCTTATCTCGGCGAGAAAAAGCGATTTCGGCAATAAAATTTAAAACGCGTGTAAAACATAAACCAAACGATGAAATTGGTTATTTCTTCATGTATAATGATCAACTCGATACTCCCTAGCCCCCAACAGCCTTTTTTTTCATAACACTTTAACCAGAGTGACGGGAGAGCGGTATTTCAGAAAACGTGCTTATCTCGGCGAGAAAAAGCGATTTCGGCAATAAAATTTAAAACGCGTGTAAAACATAAACCAAACGATGAAATTGGTTATTTCTTCATGTATAATGATCAACTCGAGTCGAGCTCCAGGGAGAGAGGCTGATTTTTCGCTTTTTGAGGCCGACCGACGAACCGGCGCGGGGCGGACTCAAAAGCCCGCAGAGCCGTAGGCACTTAGAAAAGTTTCGCCTTTGGCTGTGAGCTCCAGGGGGAGAGGCTGGTTTTGCGTTATTTTAGGCCGGCTGGAGAACCGGCGCGGGTCGGACGCACAATCCCCGCAGAGCCGTGGGCACTTAGAAGATTTTTGCCAAGTTGGCTCTGAGCGCCTGGTACCTAATATGGAAGTATAGAGGCCGACTTTCGGGCAAGATCACGCCGCGTTAGGCTTCCAGGACCCCGGCTAAGCAATTTTACCGGGCCGCCCGGTTCTTTTTTTGAACCAGCCCGGTTCTTTTTACACTTCCAGCTGGAGCTCAGCAGCGGCTTTTTGCGCAAGATCACGCCGGGTTAGGCTTCCAGGACCTCGGCTAAGCAATTCTACCGGGCCGCCCGGTTCTTTTTTTGAACCAGCCCGGTTCTTTTTACACTTCCAGCTGGAGCTCACGAGCGGCTTTTTGGACAAGATCACGCCGTGTTAGGCTTCCAGAGCCCCGGCTAAGCAATTTTACCGGCCCGCCCGGTTCTTTTTTTTAACCAGCCCGGTTCTTTTTACACTTCCAGCTGGAGCTCAGCAGCGGGTTTTTGGACAAGATCACGCCGTGTTAGGCTTCCAGAGCCCCGGCTAAGCAATTTTACAGGGTCGCCCGGTTCTTTTTTTTAACCAGCCCGGTTTTTATTACACTTCCAGCTGGAGCTCAGCAGCGGCTTTTTGCACAGTATCACGCCGGGTTAGGCTTCCAGAGCCCCGGCTAAGCAATTTTACCGGGCCGCCCGGTTCTTTTTTTTAACCAGCCCGGTTCTTTTTACACTTCCAGCTGGAGCTCAGCAGCGGCTTTTTGGACAAGATCACGCCGTGTTAGGCTTCCAGAGCCCCGGCTAAGCAATTTTACCGGGTCGCCCGGTTCTTTTTTTTAACCAGCCCGGTTCTTTTTACACTTCCAGCTGGAGCTCAGCAGCGGCTTTTTGGACAAGATCACGCCGTGTTAGGCTTCCAGAGCCCCGGCTAAGAAATTTTACCGGGTCGCCCGGTTCTTTTTTTAACCAGCCCGGTTCTTTTTACACTTCCAGCTGGAGCTGAGCATCGTGTAAAACATAAACCAAACGATGAAATTGGTTATTTCTTCATGTATAATGATCAACTCGATACTCCCTAGCCCCCAACAGCCTTTTTTTTCATAACACTTTAACCAGAGTGACGGGAGAGCGGCATTTCAGAAAACGTGCTTATCTCGGCGAGAAAAAGCGATTTCGGCAATAAAATTTAAAACGCGTGTAAAACATAAACCAAACGATGAAATTGGTTATTTCTTCATGTATAATGATCAACTCGATACTCCCTAGCCCCCAACAGCCTTTTTTTTCATAACACTTTAACCAGAGTGACGGGAGAGCGGCATTTCAGAAAACGTGCTTATCTCGGCAATAAAATTTAAAACGCGTGTAAAACATAAACCAAACGATGAAATTGGTTATTTCTTCATGTATAATGATCAACTCGATACTCCCTAGCCCCCAACAGCCTTTTTTTTCATAACACTTTAACCAGAGTGACGGGAGAGCGGCATTTCAGAAAACGTGCTTATCTCGGCGAGAAAAAGCGATTTCGGCAATAAAATTTAAAACGCGTGTAAAACATAAACCAAACGATGAAATTGGTTATTTCTTCATGTATAATGATCAACTCGATACTCCCTAGCCCCCAACAGCCTTTTTTTTCATAACACTTTAACCAGAGTGACGGGAGAGCGGCATTTCAGAAAACGTGCTTATCTCGGCGAGAAAAAGCGATTTCGGCAATAAAATTTAAAACGCGTGTAAAACATAAACCAAACGATGAAATTGGTTATTTCTTCATGTATAATGATCAACTCGATACTCCCTAGCCCCCAACAGCCTTTTTTTTCATAACACTTTAACCAGAGTGACGGGAGAGCGGCATTTCAGAAAACGTGCTTATCTCGGCGAGAAAAAGCGATTTCGGCAATAAAATTTAAAACGCGTGTAAAACATAAACCAAACGATGAAATTGGTTATTTCTTCATGTATAATGATCAACTCGATACTCCCTAGCCCCCAACAGCCTTTTTTTTCATAACACTTTAACCAGAGTGACGGGAGAGCGGCATTTCAGAAAACGTGCTTATCTCGGCGAGAAAAAGCGATTTCGGCAATAAAATTTAAAACGCGTGTAAAACATAAACCAAACGATGAAATTGGTTATTTCTTCATGTATAATGATCAACTCGATACTCCCTAGCCCCCAACAGCCTTTTTTTTCATAACACTTTAACCAGAGTGACGGGAGAGCGGCATTTCAGAAAACGTGCTTATCTCGGCGAGAAAAAGCGATTTCGGCAATAAAATTTAAAACGCGTGTAAAACATAAACCAAACGATGAAATTGGTTATTTCTTCATGTATAATGATCAACTCGATACTCCCTAGCCCCCAACAGCCTTTTTTTTCATAACACTTTAACCAGAGTGACGGGAGAGCGGCATTTCAGAAAACGTGCTTATCTCGGCGAGAAAAAGCGATTTCGGCAATAAAATTTAAAACGCGTGTAAAACATAAACCAAACGATGAAATTGGTTATTTCTTCATGTATAATGATCAACTCGATACTCCCTAGCCCCCAACAGCCTTTTTTTTCATAACACTTTAACCAGAGTGACGGGAGAGCGGCATTTCAGAAAACGTGCTTATCTCGGCGAGAAAAAGCGATTTCGGCAATAAAATTTAAAACGCGTGTAAAACATAAACCAAACGATGAAATTGGTTATTTCTTCATGTATAATGATCAACTCGATACTCCCTAGCCCCCAACAGCCTTTTTTTTCATAACACTTTAACCAGAGTGACGGGAGAGCGGCATTTCAGAAAACGTGCTTATCTCGGCGAGAAAAAGCGATTTCGGCAATAAAATTTAAAACGCGTGTAAAACATAAACCAAACGATGAAATTGGTTATTTCTTCATGTATAATGATCAACTCGATACTCCCTAGCCCCCAACAGCCTTTTTTTTCATAACACTTTAACCAGAGTGACGGGAGAGCGGCATTTCAGAAAACGTGCTTATCTCGGCGAGAAAAAGCGATTTCGGCAATAAAATTTAAAACGCGTGTAAAACATAAACCAAACGATGAAATTGGTTATTTCTTCATGTATAATGATCAACTCGATACTCCCTAGCCCCCAACAGCCTTTTTTTTCATAACACTTTAACCAGAGTGACGGGAGAGCGGCATTTCAGAAAACGTGCTTATCTCGGCGAGAAAAAGCGATTTCGGCAATAAAATTTAAAACGCGTGTAAAACATAAACCAAACGATGAAATTGGTTATTTCTTCATGTATAATGATCAACTCGATACTCCCTAGCCCCCAACAGCCTTTTTTTTCATAACACTTTAACCAGAGTGACGGGAGAGCGGCATTTCAGAAAACGTGCTTATCTCGGCGAGAAAAAGCGATTTCGGCAATAAAATTTAAAACGCGTGTAAAACATAAACCAAACGATGAAATTGGTTATTTCTTCATGTATAATGATCAACTCGATACTCCCTAGCCCCCAACAGCCTTTTTTTTCATAACACTTTAACCAGAGTGACGGGAGAGCGGCATTTCAGAAAACGTGCTTATCTCGGCGAGAAAAAGCGATTTCGGCAATAAAATTTAAAACGCGTGTAAAACATAAACCAAACGATGAAATTGGTTATTTCTTCATGTATAATGATCAACTCGATACTCCCTAGCCCCCAACAGCCTTTTTTTTCATAACACTTTAACCAGAGTGACGGGAGAGCGGCATTTCAGAAAACGTGCTTATCTCGGCGAGAAAAAGCGATTTCGGCAATAAAATTTAAAACGCGTGTAAAACATAAACCAAACGATGAAATTGGTTATTTCTTCATGTATAATGATCAACTCGATACTCCCTAGCCCCCAACAGCCTTTTTTTTCATAACACTTTAACCAGAGTGACGGGAGAGCGGCATTTCAGAAAACGTGCTTATCTCGGCGAGAAAAAGCGATTTCGGCAATAAAATTTAAAACGCGTGTAAAACATAAACCAAACGATGAAATTGGTTATTTCTTCATGTATAATGATCAACTCGATACTCCCTAGCCCCCAACAGCCTTTTTTTTCATAACACTTTAACCAGAGTGACGGGAGAGCGGCATTTCAGAAAACGTGCTTATCTCGGCGAGAAAAAGCGATTTCGGCAATAAAATTTAAAACGCGTGTAAAACATAAACCAAACGATGAAATTGGTTATTTCTTCATGTATAATGATCAACTCGATACTCCCTAGCCCCCAACAGCCTTTTTTTTCATAACACTTTAACCAGAGTGACGGGAGAGCGGCATTTCAGAAAACGTGCTTATCTCGGCGAGAAAAAGCGATTTCGGCAATAAAATTTAAAACGCGTGTAAAACATAAACCAAACGATGAAATTGGTTATTTCTTCATGTATAATGATCAACTCGATACTCCCTAGCCCCCAACAGCCTTTTTTTTCATAACACTTTAACCAGAGTGACGGGAGAGCGGCATTTCAGAAAACGTGCTTATCTCGGCGAGAAAAAGCGATTTCGGCAATAAAATTTAAAACGCGTGTAAAACATAAACCAAACGATGAAATTGGTTATTTCTTCATGTATAATGATCAACTCGATACTCCCTAGCCCCCAACAGCCTTTTTTTTCATAACACTTTAACCAGAGTGACGGGAGAGCGGCATTTCAGAAAACGTGCTTATCTCGGCGAGAAAAAGCGATTTCGGCAATAAAATTTAAAACGCGTGTAAAACATAAACCAAACGATGAAATTGGTTATTTCTTCATGTATAATGATCAACTCGATACTCCCTAGCCCCCAACAGCCTTTTTTTTCATAACACTTTAACCAGAGTGACGGGAGAGCGGCATTTCAGAAAACGTGCTTATCTCGGCGAGAAAAAGCGATTTCGGCAATAAAATTTAAAACGCGTGTAAAACATAAACCAAACGATGAAATTGGTTATTTCTTCATGTATAATGATCAACTCGATACTCCCTAGCCCCCAACAGCCTTTTTTTTCATAACACTTTAACCAGAGTGACGGGAGAGCGGCATTTCAGAAAACGTGCTTATCTCGGCGAGAAAAAGCGATTTCGGCAATAAAATTTAAAACGCGTGTAAAACATAAACCAAACGATGAAATTGGTTATTTCTTCATGTATAATGATCAACTCGATACTCCCTAGCCCCCAACAGCCTTTTTTTTCATAACACTTTAACCAGAGTGACGGGAGAGCGGCATTTCAGAAAACGTGCTTATCTCGGCGAGAAAAAGCGATTTCGGCAATAAAATTTAAAACGCGTGTAAAACATAAACCAAACGATGAAATTGGTTATTTCTTCATGTATAATGATCAACTCGATACTCCCTAGCCCCCAACAGCCTTTTTTTTCATAACACTTTAACCAGAGTGACGGGAGAGCGGCATTTCAGAAAACGTGCTTATCTCGGCGAGAAAAAGCGATTTCGGCAATAAAATTTAAAACGCGTGTAAAACATAAACCAAACGATGAAATTGGTTATTTCTTCATGTATAATGATCAACTCGATACTCCCTAGCCCCCAACAGCCTTTTTTTTCATAACACTTTAACCAGAGTGACGGGAGAGCGGCATTTCAGAAAACGTGCTTATCTCGGCGAGAAAAAGCGATTTCGGCAATAAAATTTAAAACGCGTGTAAAACATAAACCAAACGATGAAATTGGTTATTTCTTCATGTATAATGATCAACTCGATACTCCCTAGCCCCCAACAGCCTTTTTTTTCATAACACTTTAACCAGAGTGACGGGAGAGCGGCATTTCAGAAAACGTGCTTATCTCGGCGAGAAAAAGCGATTTCGGCAATAAAATTTAAAACGCGTGTAAAACATAAACCAAACGATGAAATTGGTTATTTCTTCATGTATAATGATCAACTCGATACTCCCTAGCCCCCAACAGCCTTTTTTTTCATAACACTTTAACCAGAGTGACGGGAGAGCGGCATTTCAGAAAACGTGCTTATCTCGGCGAGAAAAAGCGATTTCGGCAATAAAATTTAAAACGCGTGTAAAACATAAACCAAACGATGAAATTGGTTATTTCTTCATGTATAATGATCAACTCGATACTCCCTAGCCCCCAACAGCCTTTTTTTTCATAACACTTTAACCAGAGTGACGGGAGAGCGGCATTTCAGAAAACGTGCTTATCTCGGCGAGAAAAAGCGATTTCGGCAATAAAATTTAAAACGCGTGTAAAACATAAACCAAACGATGAAATTGGTTATTTCTTCATGTATAATGATCAACTCGATACTCCCTAGCCCCCAACAGCCTTTTTTTTCATAACACTTTAACCAGAGTGACGGGAGAGCGGCATTTCAGAAAACGTGCTTATCTCGGCGAGAAAAAGCGATTTCGGCAATAAAATTTAAAACGCGTGTAAAACATAAACCAAACGATGAAATTGGTTATTTCTTCATGTATAATGATCAACTCGATACTCCCTAGCCCCCAACAGCCTTTTTTTTCATAACACTTTAACCAGAGTGACGGGAGAGCGGCATTTCAGAAAACGTGCTTATCTCGGCGAGAAAAAGCGATTTCGGCAATAAAATTTAAAACGCGTGTAAAACATAAACCAAACGATGAAATTGGTTATTTCTTCATGTATAATGATCAACTCGATACTCCCTAGCCCCCAACAGCCTTTTTTTTCATAACACTTTAACCAGAGTGACGGGAGAGCGGCATTTCAGAAAACGTGCTTATCTCGGCGAGAAAAAGCGATTTCGGCAATAAAATTTAAAACGCGTGTAAAACATAAACCAAACGATGAAATTGGTTATTTCTTCATGTATAATGATCAACTCGATACTCCCTAGCCCCCAACAGCCTTTTTTTTCATAACACTTTAACCAGAGTGACGGGAGAGCGGCATTTCAGAAAACGTGCTTATCTCGGCGAGAAAAAGCGATTTCGGCAATAAAATTTAAAACGCGTGTAAAACATAAACCAAACGATGAAATTGGTTATTTCTTCATGTATAATGATCAACTCGATACTCCCTAGCCCCCAACAGCCTTTTTTTTCATAACACTTTAACCAGAGTGACGGGAGAGCGGCATTTCAGAAAACGTGCTTATCTCGGCGAGAAAAAGCGATTTCGGCAATAAAATTTAAAACGCGTGTAAAACATAAACCAAACGATGAAATTGGTTATTTCTTCATGTATAATGATCAACTCGATACTCCCTAGCCCCCAACAGCCTTTTTTTTCATAACACTTTAACCAGAGTGACGGGAGAGCGGCATTTCAGAAAACGTGCTTATCTCGGCGAGAAAAAGCGATTTCGGCAATAAAATTTAAAACGCGTGTAAAACATAAACCAAACGATGAAATTGGTTATTTCTTCATGTATAATGATCAACTCGATACTCCCTAGCCCCCAACAGCCTTTTTTTTCATAACACTTTAACCAGAGTGACGGGAGAGCGGCATTTCAGAAAACGTGCTTATCTCGGCGAGAAAAAGCGATTTCGGCAATAAAATTTAAAACGCGTGTAAAACATAAACCAAACGATGAAATTGGTTATTTCTTCATGTATAATGATCAACTCGATACTCCCTAGCCCCCAACAGCCTTTTTTTTCATAACACTTTAACCAGAGTGACGGGAGAGCGGCATTTCAGAAAACGTGCTTATCTCGGCGAGAAAAAGCGATTTCGGCAATAAAATTTAAAACGCGTGTAAAACATAAACCAAACGATGAAATTGGTTATTTCTTCATGTATAATGATCAACTCGATACTCCCTAGCCCCCAACAGCCTTTTTTTTCATAACACTTTAACCAGAGTGACGGGAGAGCGGCATTTCAGAAAACGTGCTTATCTCGGCGAGAAAAAGCGATTTCGGCAATAAAATTTAAAACGCGTGTAAAACATAAACCAAACGATGAAATTGGTTATTTCTTCATGTATAATGATCAACTCGATACTCCCTAGCCCCCAACAGCCTTTTTTTTCATAACACTTTAACCAGAGTGACGGGAGAGCGGCATTTCAGAAAACGTGCTTATCTCGGCGAGAAAAAGCGATTTCGGCAATAAAATTTAAAACGCGTGTAAAACATAAACCAAACGATGAAATTGGTTATTTCTTCATGTATAATGATCAACTCGATACTCCCTAGCCCCCAACAGCCTTTTTTTTCATAACACTTTAACCAGAGTGACGGGAGAGCGGCATTTCAGAAAACGTGCTTATCTCGGCGAGAAAAAGCGATTTCGGCAATAAAATTTAAAACGCGTGTAAAACATAAACCAAACGATGAAATTGGTTATTTCTTCATGTATAATGATCAACTCGATACTCCCTAGCCCCCAACAGCCTTTTTTTTCATAACACTTTAACCAGAGTGACGGGAGAGCGGCATTTCAGAAAACGTGCTTATCTCGGCGAGAAAAAGCGATTTCGGCAATAAAATTTAAAACGCGTGTAAAACATAAACCAAACGATGAAATTGGTTATTTCTTCATGTATAATGATCAACTCGATACTCCCTAGCCCCCAACAGCCTTTTTTTTCATAACACTTTAACCAGAGTGACGGGAGAGCGGCATTTCAGAAAACGTGCTTATCTCGGCGAGAAAAAGCGATTTCGGCAATAAAATTTAAAACGCGTGTAAAACATAAACCAAACGATGAAATTGGTTATTTCTTCATGTATAATGATCAACTCGATACTCCCTAGCCCCCAACAGCCTTTTTTTTCATAACACTTTAACCAGAGTGACGGGAGAGCGGCATTTCAGAAAACGTGCTTATCTCGGCGAGAAAAAGCGATTTCGGCAATAAAATTTAAAACGCGTGTAAAACATAAACCAAACGATGAAATTGGTTATTTCTTCATGTATAATGATCAACTCGATACTCCCTAGCCCCCAACAGCCTTTTTTTTCATAACACTTTAACCAGAGTGACGGGAGAGCGGCATTTCAGAAAACGTGCTTATCTCGGCGAGAAAAAGCGATTTCGGCAATAAAATTTAAAACGCGTGTAAAACATAAACCAAACGATGAAATTGGTTATTTCTTCATGTATAATGATCAACTCGATACTCCCTAGCCCCCAACAGCCTTTTTTTTCATAACACTTTAACCAGAGTGACGGGAGAGCGGCATTTCAGAAAACGTGCTTATCTCGGCGAGAAAAAGCGATTTCGGCAATAAAATTTAAAACGCGTGTAAAACATAAACCAAACGATGAAATTGGTTATTTCTTCATGTATAATGATCAACTCGATACTCCCTAGCCCCCAACAGCCTTTTTTTTCATAACACTTTAACCAGAGTGACGGGAGAGCGGCATTTCAGAAAACGTGCTTATCTCGGCGAGAAAAAGCGATTTCGGCAATAAAATTTAAAACGCGTGTAAAACATAAACCAAACGATGAAATTGGTTATTTCTTCATGTATAATGATCAACTCGATACTCCCTAGCCCCCAACAGCCTTTTTTTTCATAACACTTTAACCAGAGTGACGGGAGAGCGGCATTTCAGAAAACGTGCTTATCTCGGCGAGAAAAAGCGATTTCGGCAATAAAATTTAAAACGCGTGTAAAACATAAACCAAACGATGAAATTGGTTATTTCTTCATGTATAATGATCAACTCGATACTCCCTAGCCCCCAACAGCCTTTTTTTTCATAACACTTTAACCAGAGTGACGGGAGAGCGGCATTTCAGAAAACGTGCTTATCTCGGCGAGAAAAAGCGATTTCGGCAATAAAATTTAAAACGCGTGTAAAACATAAACCAAACGATGAAATTGGTTATTTCTTCATGTATAATGATCAACTCGATACTCCCTAGCCCCCAACAGCCTTTTTTTTCATAACACTTTAACCAGAGTGACGGGAGAGCGGCATTTCAGAAAACGTGCTTATCTCGGCGAGAAAAAGCGATTTCGGCAATAAAATTTAAAACGCGTGTAAAACATAAACCAAACGATGAAATTGGTTATTTCTTCATGTATAATGATCAACTCGATACTCCCTAGCCCCCAACAGCCTTTTTTTTCATAACACTTTAACCAGAGTGACGGGAGAGCGGCATTTCAGAAAACGTGCTTATCTCGGCGAGAAAAAGCGATTTCGGCAATAAAATTTAAAACGCGTGTAAAACATAAACCAAACGATGAAATTGGTTATTTCTTCATGTATAATGATCAACTCGATACTCCCTAGCCCCCAACAGCCTTTTTTTTCATAACACTTTAACCAGAGTGACGGGAGAGCGGCATTTCAGAAAACGTGCTTATCTCGGCGAGAAAAAGCGATTTCGGCAATAAAATTTAAAACGCGTGTAAAACATAAACCAAACGATGAAATTGGTTATTTCTTCATGTATAATGATCAACTCGATACTCCCTAGCCCCCAACAGCCTTTTTTTTCATAACACTTTAACCAGAGTGACGGGAGAGCGGCATTTCAGAAAACGTGCTTATCTCGGCGAGAAAAAGCGATTTCGGCAATAAAATTTAAAACGCGTGTAAAACATAAACCAAACGATGAAATTGGTTATTTCTTCATGTATAATGATCAACTCGATACTCCCTAGCCCCCAACAGCCTTTTTTTCATAACACTTTAACCAGAGTGACGGGAGAGCGGCATTTCAGAAAACGTGCTTATCTCGGCGAGAAAAAGCGATTTCGGCAATAAAATTTAAAACGCGTGTAAAACATAAACCAAACGATGAAATTGGTTATTTCTTCATGTATAATGATCAACTCGATACTCCCTAGCCCCCAACAGCCTTTTTTTTCATAACACTTTAACCAGAGTGACGGGAGAGCGGCATTTCAGAAAACGTGCTTATCTCGGCGAGAAAAAGCGATTTCGGCAATAAAATTTAAAACGCGTGTAAAACATAAACCAAACGATGAAATTGGTTATTTCTTCATGTATAATGATCAACTCGATACTCCCTAGCCCCCAACAGCCTTTTTTTCATAACACTTTAACCAGAGTGACGGGAGAGCGGCATTTCAGAAAACGTGCTTATCTCGGCGAGAAAAAGCGATTTCGGCAATAAAATTTAAAACGCGTGTAAAACATAAACCAAACGATGAAATTGGTTATTTCTTCATGTATAATGATCAACTCGATACTCCCTAGCCCCCAACAGCCTTTTTTTTCATAACACTTTAACCAGAGTGACGGGAGAGCGGCATTTCAGAAAACGTGCTTATCTCGGCGAGAAAAAGCGATTTCGGCAATAAAATTTAAAACGCGTGTAAAACATAAACCAAACGATGAAATTGGTTATTTCTTCATGTATAATGATCAACTCGATACTCCCTAGCCCCCAACAGCCTTTTTTTTCATAACACTTTAACCAGAGTGACGGGAGAGCGGCATTTCAGAAAACGTGCTTATCTCGGCGAGAAAAAGCGATTTCGGCAATAAAATTTAAAACGCGTGTAAAACATAAACCAAACGATGAAATTGGTTATTTCTTCATGTATAATGATCAACTCGATACTCCCTAGCCCCCAACAGCCTTTTTTTCATAACACTTTAACCAGAGTGACGGGAGAGCGGCATTTCAGAAAACGTGCTTATCTCGGCGAGAAAAAGCGATTTCGGCAATAAAATTTAAAACGCGTGTAAAACATAAACCAAACGATGAAATTGGTTATTTCTTCATGTATAATGATCAACTCGATACTCCCTAGCCCCCAACAGCCTTTTTTTTCATAACACTTTAACCAGAGTGACGGGAGAGCGGCATTTCAGAAAACGTGCTTATCTCGGCGAGAAAAAGCGATTTCGGCAATAAAATTTAAAACGCGTGTAAAACATAAACCAAACGATGAAATTGGTTATTTCTTCATGTATAATGATCAACTCGATACTCCCTAGCCCCCAACAGCCTTTTTTTTCATAACACTTTAACCAGAGTGACGGGAGAGCGGCATTTCAGAAAACGTGCTTATCTCGGCGAGAAAAAGCGATTTCGGCAATAAAATTTAAAACGCGTGTAAAACATAAACCAAACGATGAAATTGGTTATTTCTTCATGTATAATGATCAACTCGATACTCCCTAGCCCCCAACAGCCTTTTTTTTCATAACACTTTAACCAGAGTGACGGGAGAGCGGCATTTCAGAAAACGTGCTTATCTCGGCGAGAAAAAGCGATTTCGGCAATAAAATTTAAAACGCGTGTAAAACATAAACCAAACGATGAAATTGGTTATTTCTTCATGTATAATGATCAACTCGATACTCCCTAGCCCCCAACAGCCTTTTTTTTCATAACACTTTAACCAGAGTGACGGGAGAGCGGCATTTCAGAAAACGTGCTTATCTCGGCGAGAAAAAGCGATTTCGGCAATAAAATTTAAAACGCGTGTAAAACATAAACCAAACGATGAAATTGGTTATTTCTTCATGTATAATGATCAACTCGATACTCCCTAGCCCCCAACAGCCTTTTTTTTCATAACACTTTAACCAGAGTGACGGGAGAGCGGCATTTCAGAAAACGTGCTTATCTCGGCGAGAAAAAGCGATTTCGGCAATAAAATTTAAAACGCGTGTAAAACATAAACCAAACGATGAAATTGGTTATTTCTTCATGTATAATGATCAACTCGATACTCCCTAGCCCCCAACAGCCTTTTTTTTCATAACACTTTAACCAGAGTGACGGGAGAGCGGCATTTCAGAAAACGTGCTTATCTCGGCGAGAAAAAGCGATTTCGGCAATAAAATTTAAAACGCGTGTAAAACATAAACCAAACGATGAAATTGGTTATTTCTTCATGTATAATGATCAACTCGATACTCCCTAGCCCCCAACAGCCTTTTTTTTCATAACACTTTAACCAGAGTGACGGGAGAGCGGCATTTCAGAAAACGTGCTTATCTCGGCGAGAAAAAGCGATTTCGGCAATAAAATTTAAAACGCGTGTAAAACATAAACCAAACGATGAAATTGGTTATTTCTTCATGTATAATGATCAACTCGATACTCCCTAGCCCCCAACAGCCTTTTTTTTCATAACACTTTAACCAGAGTGACGGGAGAGCGGCATTTCAGAAAACGTGCTTATCTCGGCGAGAAAAAGCGATTTCGGCAATAAAATTTAAAACGCGTGTAAAACATAAACCAAACGATGAAATTGGTTATTTCTTCATGTATAATGATCAACTCGATACTCCCTAGCCCCCAACAGCCTTTTTTTTCATAACACTTTAACCAGAGTGACGGGAGAGCGGCATTTCAGAAAACGTGCTTATCTCGGCGAGAAAAAGCGATTTCGGCAATAAAATTTAAAACGCGTGTAAAACATAAACCAAACGATGAAATTGGTTATTTCTTCATGTATAATGATCAACTCGATACTCCCTAGCCCCCAACAGCCTTTTTTTTCATAACACTTTAACCAGAGTGACGGGAGAGCGGCATTTCAGAAAACGTGCTTATCTCGGCGAGAAAAAGCGATTTCGGCAATAAAATTTAAAACGCGTGTAAAACATAAACCAAACGATGAAATTGGTAATTTCTTCATGTATAATGATCAACTCGATACTCCCTAGCCCCCAACAGCCTTTTTTTTCATAACACTTTAACCAGAGTGACGGGAGAGCGGCATTTCAGAAAACGTGCTTATCTCGGCGAGAAAAAGCGATTTCGGCAATAAAATTTAAAACGCGTGTAAAACATAAACCAAACGATGAAATTGGTTATTTCTTCATGTATAATGATCAACTCGATACTCCCTAGCCCCCAACAGCCTTTTTTTTCATAACACTTTAACCAGAGTGACGGGAGAGCGGCATTTCAGAAAACGTGCTTATCTCGGCGAGAAAAAGCGATTTCGGCAATAAAATTTAAAACGCGTGTAAAACATAAACCAAACGATGAAATTGGTTATTTCTTCATGTATAATGATCAACTCGATACTCCCTAGCCCCCAACAGCCTTTTTTTTTCATAACACTTTAACCAGAGTGACGGGAGAGCGGCATTTCAGAAAACGTGCTTATCTCGGCGAGAAAAAGCGATTTCGGCAATAAAATTTAAAACGCGTGTAAAACATAAACCAAACGATGAAATTGGTTATTTCTTCATGTATAATGATCAACTCGATACTCCCTAGCCCCCAACAGCGTTTTTTTTCATAACACTTTAACCAGAGTGACGGGAGAGCGGCATTTCAGAAAACGTGCTTATCTCGGCGAGAAAAAGCGATTTCGGCAATAAAATTTAAAACGCGTGTAAAACATAAACCAAACGATGAAATTGGTTATTTCTTCATGTATAATGATCAACTCGATACTCCCTAGCCCCCAACAGCCTTTTTTTTTCATAACACTTTAACCAGAGTGACGGGAGAGCGGCATTTCAGAAAACGTGCTTATCTCGGCGAGAAAAAGCGATTTCGGCAATAAAATTTAAAACGCGTGTAAAACATAAACCAAACGATGAAATTGGTTATTTCTTCATGTATAATGATCAACTCGATACTCCCTAGCCCCCAACAGCCTTTTTTTTCATAACACTTTAACCAGAGTGACGGGAGAGCGGCATTTCAGAAAACGTGCTTATCTCGGCGAGAAAAAGCGATTTCGGCAATAAAATTTAAAACGCGTGTAAAACATAAACCAAACGATGAAATTGGTTATTTCTTCATGTATAATGATCAACTCGATACTCCCTAGCCCCCAACAGCCTTTTTTTTCATAACACTTTAACCAGAGTGACGGGAGAGCGGCATTTCAGAAAACGTGCTTATCTCGGCGAGAAAAAGCGATTTCGGCAATAAAATTTAAAACGCGTGTAAAACATAAACCAAACCATGAAATTGGTAATTTCTTCATGTATAATGATCAACTCGATACTCCCTAGCCCCCAACAGCCTTTTTTTTCATAACACTTTAACCAGAGTGACGGGAGAGCGGCATTTCAGAAAACGTGCTTATCTCGGCGAGAAAAAGCGATTTCGGCAATAAAATTTAAAACGCGTGTAAAACATAAACCAAACGATGAAATTGGTTATTTCTTCATGTATAATGATCAACTCGATACTCCCTAGCCCCCAACAGCCTTTTTTTTCATAACACTTTAACCAGAGTGACGGGAGAGCGGCATTTCAGAAAACGTGCTTATCTCGGCGAGAAAAAGCGACTTCGGCAATAAAATTTAAAACGGGTGTAAAACATAAACCAAACGATGAAATTGGTTATTTCTTCATGTATAATGATCAACTCGATACTCCCTAGCCCCCAACAGCCTTTTTTTTCATAACACTTTAACCAGAGTGACGGGAGAGCGGCATTTCAGAAAACGTGCTTATCTCGGCGAGAAAAAGCGACTTCGGCAATAAAATTTAAAACGGGTGTAAAACATAAACCAAACGATGAAATTGGTTATTTCTTCATGTATAATGATCAACTCGATACTCCCTAGCCCCCAACAGCCTTTTTTTTCATAACACTTTAACCAGAGTGACGGGAGAGCGGCATTTCAGAAAACGTGCTTATCTCGGCGAGAAAAAGCGATTTCGGCAATAAAATTTAAAACGCGTGTAAAACATAAACCAAACGATGAAATTGGTTATTTCTTCATGTATAATGATCAACTCGAGTCGAGCTCCAGGGAGAGAGGCTGATTTTTCGCTTTTTGAGGCCGACCGACGAACCGGCGCGGGGCGGACTCAAAAGCCCGCAGAGCCGTAGGCACTTAGAAAAGTTTCGCCTTTGGCTGTGAGCTCCAGGGGGAGAGGCTGGTTTTGCGTTATTTTAGGCCGGCTGGAGAACCGGCGCGGGTCGGACGCACAATCCCCGCAGAGCCGTGGGCACTTAGAAAATTTTTGCCAAGTTGGCTCTGAGCGCCTGGTACCTAATATGGAAGTATAGAGGCCGACTTTCGGGCAAGATCACGCCGCGTTAGGCTTCCAGGACCCCGGCTAAGCAATTTTACCGGGCCGCCCGGTTCTTTTTTTGAACCAGCCCGGTTCTTTTTACACTTCCAGCTGGAGCTCAGCAGCGGCTTTTTGCCCAAGATCACGCCGGGTTAGGCTTCCAGGACCTCGGCTAAGCAATTCTACCGGGCCGCCCGGTTCTTTTTTTGAACCAGCCCGGTTCTTTTTACACTTCCAGCTGGAGCTCACGAGCGGCTTTTTGGACAAGATCACGCCGTGTTAGGCTTCCAGAGCCCCGGCTAAGCAATTTTACCGGCCCGCCCGGTTCTTTTTTTTAACCAGCCCGGTTCTTTTTACACTTCCAGCTGGAGCTCAGCAGCGGGTTTTTGGACAAGATCACGCCGTGTTAGGCTTCCAGAGCCCCGGCTAAGCAATTTTACAGGGTCGCCCGGTTCTTTTTTTTAACCAGCCCGGTTTTTTTTACACTTCCAGCTGGAGCTCAGCAGCGGCTTTTTGCACAGTATCACGCCGGGTTAGGCTTCCAGAGCCCCGGCTAAGCAATTTTACCGGGCCGCCCGGTTCTTTTTTTTAACCAGCCCGGTTCTTTTTACACTTCCAGCTGGAGCTCAGCAGCGGCTTTTTGGACAAGATCACGCCGTGTTAGGCTTCCAGAGCCCCGGCTAAGCAATTTTACCGGGTCGCCCGGTTCTTTTTTTTAACCAGCCCGGTTCTTTTTACACTTCCAGCTGGAGCTCAGCAGCGGCTTTTTGGACAAGATCACGCCGTGTTAGGCTTCCAGAGCCCCGGCTAAGAAATTTTACCGGGTCGCCCGGTTCTTTTTTTAACCAGCCCGGTTCTTTTTACACTTCCAGCTGGAGCTGAGCATCGTGTAAAACATAAACCAAACGATGAAATTGGTTATTTCTTCATGTATAATGATCAACTCGATACTCCCTAGCCCCCAACAGCCTTTTTTTTCATAACACTTTAACCAGAGTGACGGGAGAGCGGCATTTCAGAAAACGTGCTTATCTCGGCGAGAAAAAGCGATTTCGGCAATAAAATTTAAAACGCGTGTAAAACATAAACCAAACGATGAAATTGGTTATTTCTTCATGTATAATGATCAACTCGATACTCCCTAGCCCCCAACAGCCTTTTTTTTCATAACACTTTAACCAGAGTGACGGGAGAGCGGCATTTCAGAAAACGTGCTTATCTCGGCAATAAAATTTAAAACGCGTGTAAAACATAAACCAAACGATGAAATTGGTTATTTCTTCATGTATAATGATCAACTCGATACTCCCTAGCCCCCAACAGCCTTTTTTTTCATAACACTTTAACCAGAGTGACGGGAGAGCGGCATTTCAGAAAACGTGCTTATCTCGGCGAGAAAAAGCGATTTCGGCAATAAAATTTAAAACGCGTGTAAAACATAAACCAAACGATGAAATTGGTTATTTCTTCATGTATAATGATCAACTCGATACTCCCTAGCCCCCAACAGCCTTTTTTTTCATAACACTTTAACCAGAGTGACGGGAGAGCGGCATTTCAGAAAACGTGCTTATCTCGGCGAGAAAAAGCGATTTCGGCAATAAAATTTAAAACGCGTGTAAAACATAAACCAAACGATGAAATTGGTTATTTCTTCATGTATAATGATCAACTCGATACTCCCTAGCCCCCAACAGCCTTTTTTTTCATAACACTTTAACCAGAGTGACGGGAGAGCGGCATTTCAGAAAACGTGCTTATCTCGGCGAGAAAAAGCGATTTCGGCAATAAAATTTAAAACGCGTGTAAAACATAAACCAAACGATGAAATTGGTTATTTCTTCATGTATAATAATCAACTCGAGTCGAGCTCCAGGGAGAGAGGCTGATTTTTCGCTTTTTGAGGCCGACCGACGAACCGGCGCGGGGCGGACTCAAAAGCCCGCAGAGCCGTAGGCACTTAGAAAAGTTTCGCCTTTGGCTGTGAGCTCCAGGGGGAGAGGCTGGTTTTGCGTTATTTTAGGCCGGCTGGAGAACCGGCGCGGGTCGGACGCACAATCCCCGCAGAGCCGTGGGCACTTAGAAAATTTTTGCCAAGTTGGCTCTGAGCGCCTGGTACCTAATATGGAAGTATAGAGGCCGACTTTCGGGCAAGATCACGCCGCGTTAGGCTTCCAGGACCCCGGCTAAGCAATTTTACCGGGCCGCCCGGTTCTTTTTTTGAACCAGCCCGGTTCTTTTTACACTTCCAGCTGGAGCTCAGCAGCGGCTTTTTGCGCAAGATCACGCCGGGTTAGGCTTCCAGGACCTCGGCTAAGCAATTCTACCGGGCCGCCCGGTTCTTTTTTTGAACCAGCCCGGTTCTTTTTACACTTCCAGCTGGAGCTCACGAGCGGCTTTTTGGACAAGATCACGCCGTGTTAGGCTTCCAGAGCCCCGGCTAAGCAATTTTACCGGCCCGCCCGGTTCTTTTTTTTAACCAGCCCGGTTCTTTTTACACTTCCAGCTGGAGCTCAGCAGCGGGTTTTTGGACAAGATCACGCCGTGTTAGGCTTCCAGAGCCCCGGCTAAGCAATTTTACAGGGTCGCCCGGTTCTTTTTTTTAACCAGCCCGGTTTTTTTTACACTTCCAGCTGGAGCTCAGCAGCGGCTTTTTGCACAGTATCACGCCGGGTTAGGCTTCCAGAGCCCCGGCTAAGCAATTTTACCGGGCCGCCCGGTTCTTTTTTTTAACCAGCCCGGTTCTTTTTACACTTCCAGCTGGAGCTCAGCAGCGGCTTTTTGGACAAGATCACGCTGTGTTAGGCTTCCAGAGCCCCGGCTAAGCAATTTTACCGGGTCGCCCGGTTCTTTTTTTTAACCAGCCCGGTTCTTTTTACACTTCCAGCTGGAGCTCAGCAGCGGCTTTTTGGACAAGATCACGCCGTGTTAGGCTTCCAGAGCCCCGGCTAAGAAATTTTACCGGCCCGCCCGGTTCTTTTTTTTAACCAGCCCGGTTCTTTTTACACTTCCAGCTGGAGCTCAGCATCGTGTAAAACATAAACCAAACGATGAAATTGGTTATTTCTTCATGTATAATGATCAACTCGATACTCCCTAGCCCCCAACAGCCTTTTTTTTCATAACACTTTAACCAGAGTGACGGGAGAGCGGCATTTCAGAAAACGTGCTTATCTCGGCGAGAAAAAGCGATTTCGGCAATAAAATTTAAAACGCGTGTAAAACATAAACCAAACGATGAAATTGGTTATTTCTTCATGTATAATGATCAACTCGATACTCCCTAGCCCCCAACAGCCTTTTTTTTCATAACACTTTAACCAGAGTGACGGGAGAGCGGCATTTCAGAAAACGTGCTTATCTCGGCAATAAAATTTAAAACGCGTGTAAAACATAAACCAAACGATGAAATTGGTTATTTCTTCATGTATAATGATCAACTCGATACTCCCTAGCCCCCAACAGCCTTTTTTTTCATAACACTTTAACCAGAGTGACGGGAGAGCGGCATTTCAGAAAACGTGCTTATCTCGGCGAGAAAAAGCGATTTCGGCAATAAAATTTAAAACGCGTGTAAAACATAAACCAAACGATGAAATTGGTTATTTCTTCATGTATAATGATCAACTCGATACTCCCTAGCCCCCAACAGCCTTTTTTTTCATAACACTTTAACCAGAGTGACGGGAGAGCGGCATTTCAGAAAACGTGCTTATCTCGGCGAGAAAAAGCGATTTCGGCAATAAAATTTAAAACGCGTGTAAAACATAAACCAAACGATGAAATTGGTTATTTCTTCATGTATAATGATCAACTCGATACTCCCTAGCCCCCAACAGCCTTTTTTTTCATAACACTTTAACCAGAGTGACGGGAGAGCGGCATTTCAGAAAACGTGCTTATCTCGGCGAGAAAAAGCGATTTCGGCAATAAAATTTAAAACGCGTGTAAAACATAAACCAAACGATGAAATTGGTTATTTCTTCATGTATAATGATCAACTCGATACTCCCTAGCCCCCAACAGCCTTTTTTTTTTCATAACACTTTAACCAGAGTGACGGGAGAGCGGCATTTCAGAAAACGTGCTTATCTCGGCGAGAAAAAGCGATTTCGGCAATAAAATTTAAAACGCGTGTAAAACATAAACCAAACGATGAAATTGGTTATTTCTTCATGTATAATGATCAACTCGATACTCCCTAGCCCCCAACAGCCTTTTTTTTCATAACACTTTAACCAGAGTGACGGGAGAGCGGCATTTCAGAAAACGTGCTTATCTCGGCGAGAAAAAGCGATTTCGGCAATAAAATTTAAAACGCGTGTAAAACATAAACCAAACGATGAAATTGGTTATTTCTTCATGTATAATGATCAACTCGATACTCCCTAGCCCCCAACAGCCTTTTTTTTCATAACACTTTAACCAGAGTGACGGGAGAGCGGCATTTCAGAAAACGTGCTTATCTCGGCGAGAAAAAGCGATTTCGGCAATAAAATTTAAAACGCGTGTAAAACATAAACCAAACGATGAAATTGGTTATTTCTTCATGTATAATAATCAACTCGAGTCGAGCTCCAGGGAGAGAGGCTGATTTTTCGCTTTTTGAGGCCGACCGACGAACCGGCGCGGGGCGGACTCAAAAGCCCGCAGAGCCGTAGGCACTTAGAAAAGTTTCGCCTTTGGCTGTGAGCTCCAGGGGGAGAGGCTGGTTTTGCGTTATTTTAGGCCGGCTGGAGAACCGGCGCGGGTCGGACGCACAATCCCCGCAGAGCCGTGGGCACTTAGAAAATTTTTGCCAAGTTGGCTCTGAGCGCCTGGTACCTAATATGGAAGTATAGAGGCCGACTTTCGGGCAAGATCACGCCGCGTTAGGCTTCCAGGACCCCGGCTAAGCAATTTTACCGGGCCGCCCGGTTCTTTTTTTGAACCAGCCCGGTTCTTTTTACACTTCCAGCTGGAGCTCAGCAGCGGCTTTTTGCGCAAGATCACGCCGGGTTAGGCTTCCAGGACCTCGGCTAAGCAATTCTACCGGGCCGCCCGGTTCTTTTTTTGAACCAGCCCGGTTCTTTTTACACTTCCAGCTGGAGCTCACGAGCGGCTTTTTGGACAAGATCACGCCGTGTTAGGCTTCCAGAGCCCCGGCTAAGCAATTTTACCGGCCCGCCCGGTTCTTTTTTTTAACCAGCCCGGTTCTTTTTACACTTCCAGCTGGAGCTCAGCAGCGGGTTTTTGGACAAGATCACGCCGTGTTAGGCTTCCAGAGCCCCGGCTAAGCAATTTTACAGGGTCGCCCGGTTCTTTTTTTTAACCAGCCCGGTTTTTTTTACACTTCCAGCTGGAGCTCAGCAGCGGCTTTTTGCACAGTATCACGCCGGGTTAGGCTTCCAGAGCCCCGGCTAAGCAATTTTACCGGGCCGCCCGGTTCTTTTTTTTAACCAGCCCGGTTCTTTTTACACTTCCAGCTGGAGCTCAGCAGCGGCTTTTTGGACAAGATCACGCCGTGTTAGGCTTCCAGAGCCCCGGCTAAGCAATTTTACCGGGTCGCCCGGTTCTTTTTTTTAACCAGCCCGGTTCTTTTTACACTTCCAGCTGGAGCTCAGCAGCGGCTTTTTGGACAAGATCACGCCGTGTTAGGCTTCCAGAGCCCCGGCTAAGAAATTTTACCGGGTCGCCCGGTTCTTTTTTTAACCAGCCCGGTTCTTTTTACACTTCCAGCTGGAGCTGAGCATCGTGTAAAACATAAACCAAACGATGAAATTGGTTATTTCTTCATGTATAATGATCAACTCGATACTCCCTAGCCCCCAACAGCCTTTTTTTTTCATAACACTTTAACCAGAGTGACGGGAGAGCGGCATTTCAGAAAACGTGCTTATCTCGGCGAGAAAAAGCGATTTCGGCAATAAAATTTAAAACGCGTGTAAAACATAAACCAAACGATGAAATTGGTTATTTCTTCATGTATAATGATCAACTCGATACTCCCTAGCCCCCAACAGCCTTTTTTTTCATAACACTTTAACCAGAGTGACGGGAGAGCGGCATTTCAGAAAACGTGCTTATCTCGGCAATAAAATTTAAAACGCGTGTAAAACATAAACCAAACGATGAAATTGGTTATTTCTTCATGTATAATGATCAACTCGATACTCCCTAGCCCCCAACAGCCTTTTTTTTCATAACACTTTAACCAGAGTGACGGGAGAGCGGCATTTCAGAAAACGTGCTTATCTCGGCGAGAAAAAGCGATTTCGGCAATAAAATTTAAAACGCGTGTAAAACATAAACCAAACGATGAAATTGGTTATTTCTTCATGTATAATGATCAACTCGATACTCCCTAGCCCCCAACAGCCTTTTTTTTCATAACACTTTAACCAGAGTGACGGGAGAGCGGCATTTCAGAAAACGTGCTTATCTCGGCGAGAAAAAGCGATTTCGGCAATAAAATTTAAAACGCGTGTAAAACATAAACCAAACGATGAAATTGGTTATTTCTTCATGTATAATGATCAACTCGATACTCCCTAGCCCCCAACAGCCTTTTTTTTCATAACACTTTAACCAGAGTGACGGGAGAGCGGCATTTCAGAAAACGTGCTTATCTCGGCGAGAAAAAGCGATTTCGGCAATAAAATTTAAAACGCGTGTAAAACATAAACCAAACGATGAAATTGGTTATTTCTTCATGTATAATAATCAACTCGAGTCGAGCTCCAGGGAGAGAGGCTGATTTTTCGCTTTTTGAGGCCGACCGACGAACCGGCGCGGGGCGGACTCAAAAGCCCGCAGAGCCGTAGGCACTTAGAAAAGTTTCGCCTTTGGCTGTGAGCTCCAGGGGGAGAGGCTGGTTTTGCGTTATTTTAGGCCGGCTGGAGAACCGGCGCGGGTCGGACGCACAATCCCCGCAGAGCCGTGGGCACTTAGAAAATTTTTGCCAAGTTGGCTCTGAGCGCCTGGTACCTAATATGGAAGTATAGAGGCCGACTTTCGGGCAAGATCACGCCGCGTTAGGCTTCCAGGACCCCGGCTAAGCAATTTTACCGGGCCGCCCGGTTCTTTTTTTGAACCAGCCCGGTTCTTTTTACACTTCCAGCTGGAGCTCAGCAGCGGCTTTTTGCGCAAGATCACGCCGGGTTAGGCTTCCAGGACCTCGGCTAAGCAATTCTACCGGGCCGCCCGGTTCTTTTTTTGAACCAGCCCGGTTCTTTTTACACTTCCAGCTGGAGCTCACGAGCGGCTTTTTGGACAAGATCACGCCGTGTTAGGCTTCCAGAGCCCCGACTAAGCAATTTTACCGGCCCGCCCGGTTCTTTTTTTTAACCAGCCCGGTTCTTTTTACACTTCCAGCTGGAGCTCAGCAGCGGGTTTTTGGACAAGATCACGCCGTGTTAGGCTTCCAGAGCCCCGGCTAAGCAATTTTACAGGGTCGCCCGGTTCTTTTTTTTAACCAGCCCGGTTTTTTTTACACTTCCAGCTGGAGCTCAGCAGCGGCTTTTTGCACAGTATCACGCCGGGTTAGGCTTCCAGAGCCCCGGCTAAGCAATTTTACCGGGCCGCCCGGTTCTTTTTTTAACCAGCCCGGTTCTTTTTACACTTCCAGCTGGAGCTGAGCATCGTGTAAAACATAAACCAAACGATGAAATTGGTTATTTCTTCATGTATAATGATCAACTCGATACTCCCTAGCCCCCAACAGCCTTTTTTTTCATAACACTTTAACCAGAGTGACGGGAGAGCGGCATTTCAGAAAACGTGCTTATCTCGGCGAGAAAAAGCGATTTCGGCAATAAAATTTAAAACGCGTGTAAAACATAAACCAAACGATGAAATTGGTTATTTCTTCATGTATAATGATCAACTCGATACTCCCTAGCCCCCAACAGCCTTTTTTTTCATAACACTTTAACCAGAGTGACGGGAGAGCGGCATTTCAGAAAACGTGCTTATCTCGGCAATAAAATTTAAAACGCGTGTAAAACATAAACCAAACGATGAAATTGGTTATTTCTTCATGTATAATGATCAACTCGATACTCCCTAGCCCCCAACAGCCTTTTTTTTCATAACACTTTAACCAGAGTGACGGGAGAGCGGCATTTCAGAAAACGTGCTTATCTCGGCGAGAAAAAGCGATTTCGGCAATAACATTTAAAACGCGTGTAAAACATAAACCAAACGATGAAATTGGTTATTTCTTCATGTATAATGATCAACTCGATACTCCCTAGCCCCCAACAGCCTTTTTTTTCATAACACTTTAACCAGAGGGACGGGAGAGCGGCATTTCAGAAAACGTGCTTATCTCGGCGAGAAAAAGCGATTTCGGCAATAAAATTTAAAACGCGTGTAAAACATAAACCAAACGATGAAATTGGTTATTTCTTCATGTATAATGATCAACTCGATACTCCCTAGCCCCCAACAGCCTTTTTTTTCATAACACTTTAACCAGAGTGACGGGAGAGCGGCATTTCAGAAAACGTGCTTATCTCGGCGAGAAAAAGCGATTTCGGCAATAAAATTTAAAACGCGTGTAAAACATAAACCAAACGATGAAATTGGTTATTTCTTCATGTATAATGATCAACTCGATACTCCCTAGCCCCCAACAGCCTTTTTTTTTCATAACACTTTAACCAGAGTGACGGGAGAGCGGCATTTCAGAAAACGTGCTTATCTCGGCGAGAAAAAGCGATTTCGGCAATAAAATTTAAAACGCGTGTAAAACATAAACCAAACGATGAAATTGGTTATTTCTTCATGTATAATGATCAACTCGAGTCGAGCTCCAGGGAGAGAGGCTGATTTTTCGCTTTTTGAGGCCGACCGACGAACCGGCGCGGGGCGGACTCAAAAGCCCGCAGAGCCGTAGGCACTTAGAAAAGTTTCGCCTTTGGCTGTGAGCTCCAGGGGGAGAGGCTGGTTTTGCGTTATTTTAGGCCGGCTGGAGAACCGGCGCGGGTCGGACGCACAATCCCCGCAGAGCCGTGGGCACTTAGAAAATTTTTGCCAAGTTGGCTCTGAGCGCCTGGTACCTAATATGGAAGTATAGAGGCCGACTTTCGGGCAAGATCACGCCGCGTTAGGCTTCCAGGACCCCGGCTAAGCAATTTTACCGGGCCGCCCGGTTCTTTTTTTGAACCAGCCCGGTTCTTTTTACACTTCCAGCTGGAGCTCAGCAGCGGCTTTTTGCGCAAGATCACGCCGGGTTAGGCTTCCAGGACCTCGGCTAAGCAATTCTACCGGGCCGCCCGGTTCTTTTTTTGAACCAGCCCGGTTCTTTTTACACTTCCAGCTGGAGCTCACGAGCGGCTTTTTGGACAAGATCACGCCGTGTTAGGCTTCCAGAGCCCCGGCTAAGCAATTTTACCGGCCCGCCCGGTTCTTTTTTTTAACCAGCCCGGTTCTTTTTACACTTCCAGCTGGAGCTCAGCAGCGGGTTTTTGGACAAGATCACGCCGTGTTAGGCTTCCAGAGCCCCGGCTAAGCAATTTTACAGGGTCGCCCGGTTCTTTTTTTTAACCAGCCCGGTTTTTTTTACACTTCCAGCTGGAGCTCAGCAGCGGCTTTTTGCACAGTATCACGCCGGGTTAGGCTTCCAGAGCCCCGGCTAAGCAATTTTACCGGGCCGCCCGGTTCTTTTTTTAACCAGCCCGGTTCTTTTTACACTTCCAGCTGGAGCTGAGCATCGTGTAAAACATAAACCAAACGATGAAATTGGTTATTTCTTCATGTATAATGATCAACTCGATACTCCCTAGCCCCCAACAGCCTTTTTTTTCATAACACTTTAACCAGAGTGACGGGAGAGCGGCATTTCAGAAAACGTGCTTATCTCGGCGAGAAAAAGCGATTTCGGCAATAAAATTTAAAACGCGTGTAAAACATAAACCAAACGATGAAATTGGTTATTTCTTCATGTATAATGATCAACTCGATACTCCCTAGCCCCCAACAGCCTTTTTTTTCATAACACTTTAACCAGAGTGACGGGAGAGCGGCATTTCAGAAAACGTGCTTATCTCGGCAATAAAATTTAAAACGCGTGTAAAACATAAACCAAACGATGAAATTGGTTATTTCTTCATGTATAATGATCAACTCGATACTCCCTAGCCCCCAACAGCCTTTTTTTTCATAACACTTTAACCAGAGTGACGGGAGAGCGGCATTTCAGAAAACGTGCTTATCTCGGCGAGAAAAAGCGATTTCGGCAATAAAATTTAAAACGCGTGTAAAACATAAACCAAACGATGAAATTGGTTATTTCTTCATGTATAATGATCAACTCGATACTCCCTAGCCCCCAACAGCCTTTTTTTTCATAACACTTTAACCAGAGGGACGGGAGAGCGGCATTTCAGAAAACGTGCTTATCTCGGCGAGAAAAAGCGATTTCGGCAATAAAATTTAAAACGCGTGTAAAACATAAACCAAACGATGAAATTGGTTATTTCTTCATGTATAATGATCAACTCGATACTCCCTAGCCCCCAACAGCCTTTTTTTTCATAACACTTTAACCAGAGTGACGGGAGAGCGGCATTTCAGAAAACGTGCTTATCTCGGCGAGAAAAAGCGATTTCGGCAATAAAATTTAAAACGCGTGTAAAACATAAACCAAACGATGAAATTGGTTATTTCTTCATGTATAATGATCAACTCGATACTCCCTAGCCCCCAACAGCCTTTTTTTTTCATAACACTTTAACCAGAGTGACGGGAGAGCGGCATTTCAGAAAACGTGCTTATCTCGGCGAGAAAAAGCGATTTCGGCAATAAAATTTAAAACGCGTGTAAAACATAAACCAAACGATGAAATTGGTTATTTCTTCATGTATAATGATCAACTCGATACTCCCTAGCCCCCAACAGCCTTTTTTTTCATAACACTTTAACCAGAGTGACGGGAGAGCGGCATTTCAGAAAACGTGCTTATCTCGGCGAGAAAAAGCGATTTCGGCAATAAAATTTAAAACGCGTGTAAAACATAAACCAAACGATGAAATTGGTTATTTCTTCATGTATAATGATCAACTCGATACTCCCTAGCCCCCAACAGCCTTTTTTTTCATAACACTTTAACCAGAGTGACGGGAGAGCGGCATTTCAGAAAACGTGCTTATCTCGGCGAGAAAAAGCGATTTCGGCAATAAAATTTAAAACGCGTGTAAAACATAAACCAAACGATGAAATTGGTTATTTCTTCATGTATAATGATCAACTCGATACTCCCTAGCCCCCAACAGCCTTTTTTTTCATAACACTTTAACCAGAGTGACGGGAGAGCGGCATTTCAGAAAACGTGCTTATCTCGGCGAGAAAAAGCGATTTCGGCAATAAAATTTAAAACGCGTGTAAAACATAAACCAAACGATGAAATTGGTTATTTCTTCATGTATAATGATCAACTCGATACTCCCTAGCCCCCAACAGCCTTTTTTTTCATAACACTTTAACCAGAGTGACGGGAGAGCGGCATTTCAGAAAACGTGCTTATCTCGGCGAGAAAAAGCGACTTCGGCAATAAAATTTAAAACGGGTGTAAAACATAAACCAAACGATGAAATTGGTTATTTCTTCATGTATAATGATCAACTCGATACTCCCTAGCCCCCAACAGCCTTTTTTTTCATAACACTTTAACCAGAGTGACGGGAGAGCGGCATTTCAGAAAACGTGCTTATCTCGGCGAGAAAAAGCGATTTCGGCAATAAAATTTAAAACGCGTGTAAAACATAAACCAAACGATGAAATTGGTTATTTCTTCATGTATAATGATCAACTCGAGTCGAGCTCCAGGGAGAGAGGCTGATTTTTCGCTTTTTAAGGCCGACCGACGAACCGGCGCGGGGCGGACTCAAAAGCCCGCAGAGCCGTAGGCACTTAGAAAAGTTTCGCCTTTGGCTGTGAGCTCCAGGGGGAGAGGCTGGTTTTGCGTTATTTTAGGCCGGCTGGAGAACCGGCGCGGGTCGGACGCACAATCCCCGCAGAGCCGTGGGCACTTAGAAAATTTTTGCCAAGTTGGCTCTGAGCGCCTGGTACCTAATATGGAAGTATAGAGGCCGACTTTCGGGCAAGATCACGCCGCGTTAGGCTTCCAGGACCCCGGCTAAGCAATTTTACCGGGCCGCCCGGTTCTTTTTTTGAACCAGCCCGGTTCTTTTTACACTTCCAGCTGGAGCTCAGCAGCGGCTTTTTGCGCAAGATCACGCCGGGTTAGGCTTCCAGGACCTCGGCTAAGCAATTCTACCGGGCCGCCCGGTTCTTTTTTTGAACCAGCCCGGTTCTTTTTACACTTCCAGCTGGAGCTCAAGAGCGGCTTTTTGGACAAGATCACGCCGTGTTAGGCTTCCAGAGCCCCGGCTAAGCAATTTTACCGGCCCGCCCGGTTCTTTTTTTTAACCAGCCCGGTTCTTTTTACACTTCCAGCTGGAGCTCAGCAGCGGGTTTTTGGACAAGATCACGCCGTGTTAGGCTTCCAGAGCCCCGGCTAAGCAATTTTACAGGGTCGCCCGGTTCTTTTTTTTAACCAGCCCGGTTTTTTTTACACTTCCAGCTGGAGCTCAGCAGCGGCTTTTTGCACAGTATCACGCCGGGTTAGGCTTCCAGAGCCCCGGCTAAGCAATTTTACCGGGCCGCCCGGTTCTTTTTTTTAACCAGCCCGGTTCTTTTTACACTTCCAGCTGGAGCTCAGCAGCGGCTTTTTGGACAAGATCACGCCGTGTTAGGCTTCCAGAGCCCCGGCTAAGCAATTTTACCGGGTCGCCCGGTTCTTTTTTTTAACCAGCCCGGTTCTTTTTACACTTCCAGCTGGAGCTCAGCAGCGGCTTTTTGGACAAGATCACGCCGTGTTAGGCTTCCAGAGCCCCGGCTAAGAAATTTTACCGGGTCGCCCGGTTCTTTTTTTAACCAGCCCGGTTCTTTTTACACTTCCAGCTGGAGCTGAGCATCGTGTAAAACATAAACCAAACGATGAAATTGGTTATTTCTTCATGTATAATGATCAACTCGATACTCCCTAGCCCCCAACAGCCTTTTTTTTCATAACACTTTAACCAGAGTGACGGGAGAGCGGCATTTCAGAAAACGTGCTTATCTCGGCGAGAAAAAGCGATTTCGGCAATAAAATTTAAAACGCGTGTAAAACATAAACCAAACGATGAAATTGGTTATTTCTTCATGTATAATGATCAACTCGATACTCCCTAGCCCCCAACAGCCTTTTTTTTCATAACACTTTAACCAGTGTGACGGGAGAGCGGCATTTCAGAAAACGTGCTTATCTCGGCAATAAAATTTAAAACGCGTGTAAAACATAAACCAAACGATGAAATTGGTTATTTCTTCATGTATAATGATCAACTCGATACTCCCTAGCCCCCAACAGCCTTTTTTTTCATAACACTTTAACCAGAGTGACGGGAGAGCGGCATTTCAGAAAACGTGCTTATCTCGGCGAGAAAAAGCGATTTCGGCAATAAAATTTAAAACGCGTGTAAAACATAAACCAAACGATGAAATTGGTTATTTCTTCATGTATAATGATCAACTCGATACTCCCTAGCCCCCAACAGCCTTTTTTTTCATAACACTTTAACCAGAGGGACGGGAGAGCGGCATTTCAGAAAACGTGCTTATCTCGGCGAGAAAAAGCGATTTCGGCAATAAAATTTAAAACGCGTGTAAAACATAAACCAAACGATGAAATTGGTTATTTCTTCATGTATAATGATCAACTCGATACTCCCTAGCCCCCAACAGCCTTTTTTTTCATAACACTTTAACCAGAGTGACGGGAGAGCGGCATTTCAGAAAACGTGCTTATCTCGGCGAGAAAAAGCGATTTCGGCAATAAAATTTAAAACGCGTGTAAAACATAAACCAAACGATGAAATTGGTTATTTCTTCATGTATAATAATCAACTCGAGTCGAGCTCCAGGGAGAGAGGCTGATTTTTCGCTTTTTGAGGCCGACCGACGAACCGGCGCGGGGCGGACTCAAAAGCCCGCAGAGCCGTAGGCACTTAGAAAAGTTTCGCCTTTGGCTGTGAGCTCCAGGGGGAGAGGCTGGTTTTGCGTTATTTTAGGCCGGCTGGAGAACCGGCGCGGGTCGGACGCACAATCCCCGCAGAGCCGTGGGCACTTAGAAAATTTTTGCCAAGTTGGCTCTGAGCGCCTGGTACCTAATATGGAAGTATAGAGGCCGACTTTCGGGCAAGATCACGCCGCGTTAGGCTTCCAGGACCCCGGCTAAGCAATTTTACCGGGCCGCCCGGTTCTTTTTTTGAACCAGCCCGGTTCTTTTTACACTTCCAGCTGGAGCTCAGCAGCGGCTTTTTGCGCAAGATCACGCCGGGTTAGGCTTCCAGGACCTCGGCTAAGCAATTCTACCGGGCCGCCCGGTTCTTTTTTTGAACCAGCCCGGTTCTTTTTACACTTCCAGCTGGAGCTCACGAGCGGCTTTTTGGACAAGATCACGCCGTGTTAGGCTTCCAGAGCCCCGGCTAAGCAATTTTACCGGCCCGCCCGGTTCTTTTTTTTAACCAGCCCGGTTCTTTTTACACTTCCAGCTGGAGCTCAGCAGCGGGTTTTTGGACAAGATCACGCCGTGTTAGGCTTCCAGAGCCCCGGCTAAGCAATTTTACAGGGTCGCCCGGTTCTTTTTTTTAACCAGCCCGGTTTTTTTTACACTTCCAGCTGGAGCTCAGCAGCGGCTTTTTGCACAGTATCACGCCGGGTTAGGCTTCCAGAGCCCCGGCTAAGCAATTTTACCGGGCCGCCCGGTTCTTTTTTTTAACCAGCCCGGTTCTTTTTACACTTCCAGCTGGAGCTCAGCAGCGGCTTTTTGGACAAGATCACGCCGTGTTAGGCTTCCAGAGCCCCGGCTAAGCAATTTTACCGGGTCGCCCGGTTCTTTTTTTTAACCAGCCCGGTTCTTTTTACACTTCCAGCTGGAGCTCAGCAGCGGCTTTTTGGACAAGATCACGCCGTGTTAGGCTTCCAGAGCCCCGGCTAAGAAATTTTACCGGGTCGCCCGGTTCTTTTTTTAACCAGCCCGGTTCTTTTTACACTTCCAGCTGGAGCTGAGCATCGTGTAAAACATAAACCAAACGATGAAATTGGTTATTTCTTCATGTATAATGATCAACTCGATACTCCCTAGCCCCCAACAGCCTTTTTTTTCATAACACTTTAACCAGAGTGACGGGAGAGCGGCATTTCAGAAAACGTGCTTATCTCGGCGAGAAAAAGCGATTTCGGCAATAAAATTTAAAACGCGTGTAAAACATAAACCAAACGATGAAATTTGTTATTTCTTCATGTATAATGATCAACTCGATACTCCCTAGCCCCCAACAGCCTTTTTTTTCATAACACTTTAACCAGAGTGACGGGAGAGCGGCATTTCAGAAAACGTGCTTATCTCGGCAATAAAATTTAAAACGCGTGTAAAACATAAACCAAACGATGAAATTGGTTATTTCTTCATGTATAATGATCAACTCGATACTCCCTAGCCCCCAACAGCCTTTTTTTTCATAACACTTTAACCAGAGTGACGGGAGAGCGGCATTTCAGAAAACGTGCTTATCTCGGCGAGAAAAAGCGATTTCGGCAATAAAATTTAAAACGCGTGTAAAACATAAACCAAACGATGAAATTGGTTATTTCTTCATGTATAATGATCAACTCGATACTCCCTAGCCCCCAACAGCCTTTTTTTTCATAACACTTTAACCAGAGTGACGGGAGAGCGGCATTTCAGAAAACGTGCTTATCTCGGCGAGAAAAAGCGATTTCGGCAATAAAATTTAAAACGCGTGTAAAACATAAACCAAACGATGAAATTGGTTATTTCTTCATGTATAATGATCAACTCGATACTCCCTAGCCCCCAACAGCCTTTTTTTTCATAACACTTTAACCAGAGTGACGGGAGAGCGGCATTTCAGAAAACGTGCTTATCTCGGCGAGAAAAAGCGATTTCGGCAATAAAATTTAAAACGCGTGTAAAACATAAACCAAACGATGAAATTGGTTATTTCTTCATGTATAATAATCAACTCGAGTCGAGCTCCAGGGAGAGAGGCTGATTTTTCGCTTTTTGAGGCCGACCGACGAACCGGCGCGGGGCGGACTCAAAAGCCCGCAGAGCCGTAGGCACTTAGAAAAGTTTCGCCTTTGGCTGTGAGCTCCAGGGGGAGAGGCTGGTTTTGCGTTATTTTAGGCCGGCTGGAGAACCGGCGCGGGTCGGACGCACAATCCCCGCAGAGCCGTGGGCACTTAGAAAATTTTTGCCAAGTTGGCTCTGAGCGCCTGGTACCTAATATGGAAGTATAGAGGCCGACTTTCGGGCAAGATCACGCCGCGTTAGGCTTCCAGGACCCCGGCTAAGCAATTTTACCGGGCCGCCCGGTTCTTTTTTTGAACCAGCCCGGTTCTTTTTACACTTCCAGCTGGAGCTCAGCAGCGGCTTTTTGCGCAAGATCACGCCGGGTTAGGCTTCCAGGACCTCGGCTAAGCAATTCTACCGGGCCGCCCGGTTCTTTTTTTGAACCAGCCCGGTTCTTTTTACACTTCCAGCTGGAGCTCACGAGCGGCTTTTTGGACAAGATCACGCCGTGTTAGGCTTCCAGAGCCCCGGCTAAGCAATTTTACCGGCCCGCCCGGTTCTTTTTTTTAACCAGCCCGGTTCTTTTTACACTTCCAGCTGGAGCTCAGCAGCGGGTTTTTGGACAAGATCACGCCGTGTTAGGCTTCCAGAGCCCCGGCTAAGCAATTTTACAGGGTCGCCCGGTTCTTTTTTTTAACCAGCCCGGTTTTTTTTACACTTCCAGCTGGAGCTCAGCAGCGGCTTTTTGCACAGTATCACGCCGGGTTAGGCTTCCAGAGCCCCGGCTAAGCAATTTTACCGGGCCGCCCGGTTCTTTTTTTTAACCAGCCCGGTTCTTTTTACACTTCCAGCTGGAGCTCAGCAGCGGCTTTTTGGACAAGATCACGCCGTGTTAGGCTTCCAGAGCCCCGGCTAAGCAATTTTACCGGGTCGCCCGGTTCTTTTTTTTAACCAGCCCGGTTCTTTTTACACTTCCAGCTGGAGCTCAGCAGCGGCTTTTTGGACAAGATCACGCCGTGTTAGGCTTCCAGAGCCCCGGCTAAGAAATTTTACCGGGTCGCCCGGTTCTTTTTTTAACCAGCCCGGTTCTTTTTACACTTCCAGCTGGAGCTGAGCATCGTGTAAAACATAAACCAAACGATGAAATTGGTTATTTCTTCATGTATAATGATCAACTCGATACTCCCTAGCCCCCAACAGCCTTTTTTTTCATAACACTTTAACCAGAGTGACGGGAGAGCGGCATTTCAGAAAACGTGCTTATCTCGGCGAGAAAAAGCGATTTCGGCAATAAAATTTAAAACGCGTGTAAAACATAAACCAAACGATGAAATTGGTTATTTCTTCATGTATAATGATCAACTCGATACTCCCTAGCCCCCAACAGCCTTTTTTTTCATAACACTTTAACCAGAGTGACGGGAGAGCGGCATTTCAGAAAACGTGCTTATCTCGGCAATAAAATTTAAAACGCGTGTAAAACATAAACCAAACGATGAAATTGGTTATTTCTTCATGTATAATGATCAACTCGATACTCCCTAGCCCCCAACAGCCTTTTTTTTCATAACACTTTAACCAGAGTGACGGGAGAGCGGCATTTCAGAAAACGTGCTTATCTCGGCGAGAAAAAGCGATTTCGGCAATAAAATTTAAAACGCGTGTAAAACATAAACCAAACGATGAAATTGGTTATTTCTTCATGTATAATAATCAACTCGATACTCCCTAGCCCCCAACAGCCTTTTTTTTCATAACACTTTAACCAGAGTGACGGGAGAGCGGCATTTCAGAAAACGTGCTTATCTCGGCGAGAAAAAGCGATTTCGGCAATAAAATTTAAAACGCGTGTAAAACATAAACCAAACGATGAAATTGGTTATTTCTTCATGTATAATGATCAACTCGATACTCCCTAGCCCCCAACAGCCTTTTTTTTCATAACACTTTAACCAGAGGGACGGGAGAGCGGCATTTCAGAAAACGTGCTTATCTCGGCGAGAAAAAGCGATTTCGGCAATAAAATTTAAAACGCGTGTAAAACATAAACCAAACGATGAAATTGGTTATTTCTTCATGTATAATGATCAACTCGATACTCCCTAGCCCCCAACAGCCTTTTTTTTCATAACACTTTAACCAGAGTGACGGGAGAGCGGCATTTCAGAAAACGTGCTTATCTCGGCGAGAAAAAGCGATTTCGGCAATAAAATTTAAAACGCCTGTAAAACATAAACCAAACGATGAAATTGGTTATTTCTTCATGTATAATGATCAACTCGATACTCCCTAGCCCCCAACAGCCTTTTTTTTCATAACACTTTAACCAGAGTGACGGGAGAGCGGCATTTCAGAAAACGTGTTATCTCGGCGAGAAAAAGCGATTTCGGCAATAAAACTTAAAACGCGTGTAAAACATAAACCAAACGATGAAATTGGTTATTTCTTCATGTATAATGATCAACTCGATACTCCCTAGCCCCCAACAGCCTTTTTTTTCATAACACTTTAACCAGAGTGACGGGAGAGCGGCATTTCAGAAAACGTGCTTATCTCGGCGAGAAAAAGCGATTTCGGCAATAAAATTTAAAACGCGTGTAAAACATAAACCAAACGATGAAATTGGTTATTTCTTCATGTATAATGATCAACTCGATACTCCCTAGCCCCCAACAGCCTTTTTTTTTCATAACACTTTAACCAGAGTGACGGGAGAGCGGCATTTCAGAAAACGTGCTTATCTCGGCGAGAAAAAGCGATTTCGGCAATAAAATTTAAAACGCGTGTAAAACATAAACCAAACGATGAAATTGGTTATTTCTTCATGTATAAAGATCAACTCGAGTCGAGCTCCAGGGAGAGAGGCTGATTTTTCGCTTTTTGAGGCCGACCGACGAACCGGCGCGGGGCGGACTCAAAAGCCCGCAGAGCCGTAGGCACTTAGAAAAGTTTCGCCTTTGGCTGTGAGCTCCAGGGGGAGAGGCTGGTTTTGCGTTATTTTAGGCCGGCTGGAGAACCGGCGCGGGTCGGACGCACAATCCCCGCAGAGCCGTGGGCACTTAGAAATTTTTTGCCAAGTTGGCTCTGAGCGCCTGGTACCTAATATGGAAGTATAGAGGCCGACTTTCGGGCAAGATCACGCCGCGTTAGGCTTCCAGGACCCCGGCTAAGCAATTTTACCGGGCCGCCCGGTTCTTTTTTTGAACCAGCCCGGTTCTTTTTACACTTCCAGCTGGAGCTCAGCAGCGGCTTTTTGCGCAAGATCACGCCGGGTTAGGCTTCCAGGACCTCGGCTAAGCAATTCTACCGGGCCGCCCGGTTCTTTTTTTGAACCAGCCCGGTTCTTTTTACACTTCCAGCTGGAGCTCACGAGCGGCTTTTTGGACAAGATCACGCCGTGTTAGGCTTCCAGAGCCCCGGCTAAGCAATTTTACCGGCCCGCCCGGTTCTTTTTTTTAACCAGCCCGGTTCTTTTTACACTTCCAGCTGGAGCTCAGCAGCGGGTTTTTGGACAAGATCACGCCGTGTTAGGCTTCCAGAGCCCCGGCTAAGCAATTTTACAGGGTCGCCCGGTTCTTTTTTTTAACCAGCCCGGTTTTTTTTACACTTCCAGCTGGAGCTCAGCAGCGGCTTTTTGCACAGTATCACGCCGGGTTAGGCTTCCAGAGCCCCGGCTAAGCAATTTTACCGGGCCGCCCGGTTCTTTTTTTTAACCAGCCCGGTTCTTTTTACACTTCCAGCTGGAGCTCAGCAGCGGCTTTTTGGACAAGATCACGCCGTGTTAGGCTTCCAGAGCCCCGGCTAAGCAATTTTACCGGGTCGCCCGGTTCTTTTTTTTAACCAGCCCGGTTCTTTTTACACTTCCAGCTGGAGCTCAGCAGCGGCTTTTTGGACAAGATCACGCCGTGTTAGGCTTCCAGAGCCCCGGCTAAGAAATTTTACCGGGTCGCCCGGTTCTTTTTTTAACCAGCCCGGTTCTTTTTACACTTCCAGCTGGAGCTGAGCATCGTGTAAAACATAAACCAAACGATGAAATTGGTTATTTCTTCATGTATAATGATCAACTCGATACTCCCTAGCCCCCAACAGCCTTTTTTTTCATAACACTTTAACCAGAGTGACGGGAGAGCGGCATTTCAGAAAACGTGCTTATCTCGGCGAGAAAAAGCGATTTCGGCAATAAAATTTAAAACGCGTGTAAAACATAAACCAAACGATGAAATTGGTTATTTCTTCATGTATAATGATCAACTCGATACTCCCTAGCCCCCAACAGCCTTTTTTTTCATAACACTTTAACCAGAGTGACGGGAGAGCGGCATTTCAGAAAACGTGCTTATCTCGGCAATAAAATTTAAAACGCGTGTAAAACATAAACCAAACGATGAAATTGGTTATTTCTTCATGTATAATGATCAACTCGATACTCCCTAGCCCCCAACAGCCTTTTTTTTCATAACACTTTAACCAGAGTGACGGGAGAGCGGCATTTCAGAAAACGTGCTTATCTCGGCGAGAAAAAGCGATTTCGGCAATAAAATTTAAAACGCGTGTAAAACATAAACCAAACGATGAAATTGGTTATTTCTTCATGTATAATGATCAACTCGATACTCCCTAGCCCCCAACAGCCTTTTTTTTCATAACACTTTAACCAGAGTGACGGGAGAGCGGCATTTCAGAAAACGTGCTTATCTCGGCGAGAAAAAGCGATTTCGGCAATAAAATTTAAAACGCGTGTAAAACATAAACCAAACGATGAAATTGGTTATTTCTTCATGTATAATGATCAACTCGATACTCCCTAGCCCCCAACAGCCTTTTTTTTCATAACACTTTAACCAGAGTGACGGGAGAGCGGCATTTCAGAAAACGTGCTTATCTCGGCGAGAAAAAGCGATTTCGGCAATAAAATTTAAAACGCGTGTAAAACATAAACCAAACGATGAAATTGGTTATTTCTTCATGTATAATAATCAACTCGAGTCGAGCTCCAGGGAGAGAGGCTGATTTTTCGCTTTTTGAGGCCGACCGACGAACCGGCGCGGGGCGGACTCAAAAGCCCGCAGAGCCGTAGGCACTTAGAAAAGTTTCGCCTTTGGCTGTGAGCTCCAGGGGGAGAGGCTGGTTTTGCGTTATTTTAGGCCGGCTGGAGAACCGGCGCGGGTCGGACGCACAATCCCCGCAGAGCCGTGGGCACTTAGAAAATTTTTGCCAAGTTGGCTCTGAGCGCCTGGTACCTAATATGGAAGTATAGAGGCCGACTTTCGGGCAAGATCACGCCGCGTTAGGCTTCCAGGACCCCGGCTAAGCAATTTTACCGGGCCGCCCGGTTCTTTTTTTGAACCAGCCCGGTTCTTTTTACACTTCCAGCTGGAGCTCAGCAGCGGCTTTTTGCGCAAGATCACGCCGGGTTAGGCTTCCAGGACCTCGGCTAAGCAATTCTACCGGGCCGCCCGGTTCTTTTTTTGAACCAGCCCGGTTCTTTTTACACTTCCAGCTGGAGCTCACGAGCGGCTTTTTGGACAAGATCACGCCGTGTTAGGCTTCCAGAGCCCCGGCTAAGCAATTTTACCGGCCCGCCCGGTTCTTTTTTTTAACCAGCCCGGTTCTTTTTACACTTCCAGCTGGAGCTCAGCAGCGGGTTTTTGGACAAGATCACGCCGTGTTAGGCTTCCAGAGCCCCGGCTAAGCAATTTTACAGGGTCGCCCGGTTCTTTTTTTTAACCAGCCCGGTTTTTTTTACACTTCCAGCTGGAGCTCAGCAGCGGCTTTTTGCACAGTATCACGCCGGGTTAGGCTTCCAGAGCCCCGGCTAAGCAATTTTACCGGGCCGCCCGGTTCTTTTTTTAACCAGCCCGGTTCTTTTTACACTTCCAGCTGGAGCTGAGCATCGTGTAAAACATAAACCAAACGATGAAATTGGTTATTTCTTCATGTATAATGATCAACTCGATACTCCCTAGCCCCCAACAGCCTTTTTTTTCATAACACTTTAACCAGAGTGACGGGAGAGCGGCATTTCAGAAAACGTGCTTATCTCGGCGAGAAAAAGCGATTTCGGCAATAAAATTTAAAACGCGTGTAAAACATAAACCAAACGATGAAATTGGTTATTTCTTCATGTATAATGATCAACTCGATACTCCCTAGCCCCCAACAGCCTTTTTTTTCATAACACTTTAACCAGAGTGACGGGAGAGCGGCATTTCAGAAAACGTGCTTATCTCGGCAATAAAATTTAAAACGCGTGTAAAACATAAACCAAACGATGAAATTGGTTATTTCTTCATGTATAATGATCAACTCGATACTCCCTAGCCCCCAACAGCCTTTTTTTTCATAACACTTTAACCAGAGTGACGGGAGAGCGGCATTTCAGAAAACGTGCTTATCTCGGCGAGAAAAAGCGATTTCGGCAATAACATTTAAAACGCGTGTAAAACATAAACCAAACGATGAAATTGGTTATTTCTTCATGTATAATGATCAACTCGATACTCCCTAGCCCCCAACAGCCTTTTTTTTCATAACACTTTAACCAGAGTGACGGGAGAGCGGCATTTCAGAAAACGTGCTTATCTCGGCGAGAAAAAGCGATTTCGGCAATAAAATTTAAAACGCGTGTAAAACATAAACCAAACGATGAAATTGGTTATTTCTTCATGTATAATAATCAACTCGATACTCCCTAGCCCCCAACAGCCTTTTTTTTCATAACACTTTAACCAGAGTGACGGGAGAGCGGCATTTCAGAAAACGTGCTTATCTCGGCGAGAAAAAGCGATTTCGGCAATAAAATTTAAAACGCGTGTAAAACATAAACCAAACGATGAAATTGGTTATTTCTTCATGTATAATGATCAACTCGATACTCCCTAGCCCCCAACAGCCTTTTTTTTCATAACACTTTAACCAGAGGGACGGGAGAGCGGCATTTCAGAAAACGTGCTTATCTCGGCGAGAAAAAGCGATTTCGGCAATAAAATTTAAAACGCGTGTAAAACATAAACCAAACGATGAAATTGGTTATTTCTTCATGTATAATGATCAACTCGATACTCCCTAGCCCCCAACAGCCTTTTTTTTCATAACACTTTAACCAGAGTGACGGGAGAGCGGCATTTCAGAAAACGTGCTTATCTCGGCGAGAAAAAGCGATTTCGGCAATAAAATTTAAAACGCCTGTAAAACATAAACCAAACGATGAAATTGGTTATTTCTTCATGTATAATGATCAACTCGATACTCCCTAGCCCCCAACAGCCTTTTTTTTCATAACACTTTAACCAGAGTGACGGGAGAGCGGCATTTCAGAAAACGTGTTATCTCGGCGAGAAAAAGCGATTTCGGCAATAAAACTTAAAACGCGTGTAAAACATAAACCAAACGATGAAATTGGTTATTTCTTCATGTATAATGATCAACTCGATACTCCCTAGCCCCCAACAGCCTTTTTTTTCATAACACTTTAACCAGAGTGACGGGAGAGCGGCATTTCAGAAAACGTGCTTATCTCGGCGAGAAAAAGCGATTTCGGCAATAAAATTTAAAACGCGTGTAAAACATAAACCAAACGATGAAATTGGTTATTTCTTCATGTATAATGATCAACTCGATACTCCCTAGCCCCCAACAGCCTTTTTTTTTCATAACACTTTAACCAGAGTGACGGGAGAGCGGCATTTCAGAAAACGTGCTTATCTCGGCGAGAAAAAGCGATTTCGGCAATAAAATTTAAAACGCGTGTAAAACATAAACCAAACGATGAAATTGGTTATTTCTTCATGTATAAAGATCAACTCGAGTCGAGCTCCAGGGAGAGAGGCTGATTTTTCGCTTTTTGAGGCCGACCGACGAACCGGCGCGGGGCGGACTCAAAAGCCCGCAGAGCCGTAGGCACTTAGAAAAGTTTCGCCTTTGGCTGTGAGCTCCAGGGGGAGAGGCTGGTTTTGCGTTATTTTAGGCCGGCTGGAGAACCGGCGCGGGTCGACGCACAATCCCCGCAGAGCCGTGGGCACTTAGAAAATTTTTGCCAAGTTGGCTCTGAGCGCCTGGTACCTAATATGGAAGTATAGAGGCCGACTTTCGGGCAAGATCACGCCGCGTTAGGCTTCCAGGACCCCGGCTAAGCAATTTTACCGGGCCGCCCGGTTCTTTTTTTGAACCAGCCCGGTTCTTTTTACACTTCCAGCTGGAGCTCAGCAGCGGCTTTTTGCGCAAGATCACGCCGGGTTAGGCTTCCAGGACCTCGGCTAAGCAATTCTACCGGGCCGCCCGGTTCTTTTTTTGAACCAGCCCGGTTCTTTTTACACTTCCAGCTGGAGCTCACGAGCGGCTTTTTGGACAAGATCACGCCGTGTTAGGCTTCCAGAGCCCCGGCTAAGCATTTTTACCGGCCCGCCCGGTTCTTTTTTTTAACCAGCCCGGTTCTTTTTACACTTCCAGCTGGAGCTCAGCAGCGGGTTTTTGGACAAGATCACGCCGTGTTAGGCTTCCAGAGCCCCGGCTAAGCAATTTTACAGGGTCGCCCGGTTCTTTTTTTTAACCAGCCCGGTTTTTTTTACACTTCCAGCTGGAGCTCAGCAGCGGCTTTTTGCACAGTATCACGCCGGGTTAGGCTTCCAGAGCTCCGGCTAAGCAATTTTACCGGGCGGCCCGGTTCTTTTTTTTAACCAGCCCGGTTCTTTTTACACTTCCAGCTGGAGCTCAGCAGCGGCTTTTTGGACAAGATCACGCCGTGTTAGGCTTCCAGAGCCCCGGCTAAGCAATTTTACCGGGTCGCCCGGTTCTTTTTTTTAACCAGCCCGGTTCTTTTTACACTTCCAGCTGGAGCTCAGCAGCGGCTTTTTGGACAAGATAACGCCGTGTTAGGCTTCCAGAGCCCCGGCTAAGCAATTTTACCGGGTCGCCCGGTTCTTTTTTTAACCAGCCCGGTTCTTTTTACACTTCCAGCTGGAGCTCAGCATCGTGTAAAACATAAACCAAACGATGAAATTGGTTATTTCTTCATGTATAATGATCAACTCGATACTCCCTAGCCCCCAACAGCCTTTTTTTTCATAACACTTTAACCAGAGTGACGGGAGAGCGGCATTTCAGAAAACGTGCTTATCTCGGCGAGAAAAAGCGATTTCGGCAATAAAATTTAAAACGCGTGTAAAACATAAACCAAACGATGAAATTGGTTATTTCTTCATGTATAATGATCAACTCGATACTCCCTAGCCCCCAACAGCCTTTTTTTTCATAACACTTTAACCAGAGTGACCGGAGAGCGGCATTTCAGAAAACGTGCTTATCTCGGCGACAAAAAGCGATTTCGGCAATAAAATTTAAAACGCGTGTAAAACATAAACCAAACGATGTAATTGGTTATTTCTTCATGTATAATGATCAACTCGATACTCCCTAGCCCCCAACAGCCTTTTTTTTCATAACACTTTAACCAGAGTGACGGGAGAGCGGCATTTCAGAAAACGTGCTTATCTCGGCGAGAAAAAGCGATTTCGGCAATAAAATTTAAAACGCGTGTAAAACATAAACCAAACGATGAAATTGGTTATTTCTTCATGTATAATGATCAACTCGATACTCCCTAGCCCCCAACATCCTTTTTTTTCATAACACTTTAACCAGAGTGACGGGAGAGCGGCATTTCAGAAAACGTGCTTATCTCGGCGACAAAAAGCGATTTCGGCAATAAAATTTAAAACGCGTGTAAAACATAAACCAAACGATGAAATTGGTTATTTCTTCATGTATAATGATCAACTCGATACTCCCTAGCCCCCAACAGCCTTTTTTTTCATAACACTTTAACCAGAGTGACGGGAGAGCGGCATTTCAGAAAACGTGCTTATCTCGGCGAGAAAAAGCGATTTCGGCAATAAAATTTAAAACGCGTGTAAAACATAAACCAAACGATGAAATTGGTTATTTCTTCATGTATAATGATCAACTCGATACTCCCTAGCCCCCAACAGCCTTTTTTTTCATAACACTTTAACCAGAGTGACCGGAGAGCGGCATTTCAGAAAACGTGCTTATCTCGGCGACAAAAAGCGATTTCGGCAATAAAATTTAAAACGCGTGTAAAACATAAACCAAACGATGTAATTGGTTATTTCTTCATGTATAATGATCAACTCGATACTCCCTAGCCCCCAACAGCCTTTTTTTTCATAACACTTTAACCAGAGTGACGGGAGAGCGGCATTTCAGAAAACGTGCTTATCTCGGCGAGAAAAAGCGATTTCGGCAATAAAATTTAAAACGCGTGTAAAACATAAACCAAACGATGAAATTGGTTATTTCTTCATGTATAATGATCAACTCGATACTCCCTAGCCCCCAACAGCCTTTTTTTTCATAACACTTTAACCAGAGTGACGGGAGAGCGGCATTTCAGAAAACGTGCTTATCTCGGCGACAAAAAGCGATTTCGGCAATAAAATTTAAAACGCGTGTAAAACATAAACCAAACGATGAAATTGGTTATTTCTTCATGTATAATGATCAACTCGATACTCCCTAGCCCCCAACAGCCTTTTTTTTCATAACACTTTAACCAGAGTGACGGGAGAGCGGCATTTCAGAAAACGTGCTTATCTCGGCGAGAAAAAGCGATTCCGGCAATAAAATTTAAAACGCGTGTAAAACATAAACCAAACGATGAAATTGGTTATTTCTTCATGTATAATGATCAACTCGATACTCCCTAGCCCCCAACAGCCTTTTTTTTCATAACACTTTAACCAGAGTGACGGGAGAGCGGCATTTCAGAAAACGTGCTTATCTCGGCGAGAAAAAGCGATTTCGGCAATAAAATTTAAAACGCGTGTAAAACATAAACCAAACGATGAAATTGGTTATTTCTTCATGTATAATGATCAACTCGATACTCCCTAGCCCCCAACAGCCTTTTTTTTCATAACACTTTAACCAGAGTGACGGGAGAGCGGCATTTCAGAAAACGTGCTTATCTCGGCGAGAAAAAGCGATTTCGGCAATAAAATTTAAAACGCGTGTAAAACATAAACCAAACGATGAAATTGGTTATTTCTTCATGTATAATGATCAACTCGATACTCCCTAGCCCCCAACAGCCTTTTTTTTCATAACACTTTAACCAGAGTGACGGGAGAGCGGCATTTCAGAAAACGTGCTTATCTCGGCGAGAAAAAGCGATTTCGGCAATAAAATTTAAAACGCGTGTAAAACATAAACCAAACGATGAAATTGGTTATTTCTTCATGTATAATGATCAACTCGATACTCCCTAGCCCCCAACAGCCTTTTTTTTCATAACACTTTAACCAGAGTGACGGGAGAGCGGCATTTCAGAAAACGTGCTTATCTCGGCGAGAAAAAGCGATTTCGGCAATAAAATTTAAAACGCGTGTAAAACATAAACCAAACGATGAAATTGGTTATTTCTTCATGTATAATGATCAACTCGATACTCCCTAGCCCCCAACAGCCTTTTTTTTCATAACACTTTAACCAGAGGGACGGGAGAGCGGCATTTCAGAAAACGTGCTTATCTCGGCGAGAAAAAGCGATTTCGGCAATAAAATTTAAAACGCGTGTAAAACATAAACCAAACGATGAAATTGGTTATTTCTTCATGTATAATGATCAACTCGATACTCCCTAGCCCCCAACAGCCTTTTTTTTCATAACACTTTAACCAGAGTGACGGGAGAGCGGCATTTCAGAAAACGTGCTTATCTCGGCGAGAAAAAGCGATTTCGGCAATAAAATTTAAAACGCGTGTAAAACATAAACCAAACGATGAAATTGGTTATTTCTTCATGTATAATGATCAACTCGATACTCCCTAGCCCCCAACAGCCTTTTTTTTCATAACACTTTAACCAGAGTGACGGGAGAGCGGCATTTCAGAAAACGTGCTTATCTCGGCGAGAAAAAGCGATTTCGGCAATAAAATTTAAAACGCGTGTAAAACATAAACCAAACGATGAAATTGGTTATTTCTTCATGTATAATGATCAACTCGATACTCACTAGCCCCCAACAGCCTTTTTTTTCATAACACTTTAACCAGAGGGACGGGAGAGCGGCATTTCAGAAAACGTGCTTATCTCGGCGAGAAAAAGCGATTTCGGCAATAAAATTTAAAACGCGTGTAAAACATAAACCAAACGATGAAATTGGTTATTTCTTCATGTATAATGATCAACTCGATACTCCCTAGCCCCCAACAGCCTTTTTTTTCATAACACTTTAACCAGAGTGACGGGAGAGCGGCATTTCAGAAAACGTGCTTATCTCGGCGAGAAAAAGCGATTTCGGCAATAAAATTTAAAACGCGTGTAAAACATAAACCAAACGATGAAATTGGTTATTTCTTCATGTATAATGATCAACTCGATACTCCCTAGCCCCCAACAGCCTTTTTTTTCATAACACTTTAACCAGAGTGACGGGAGAGCGGCATTTCAGAAAACGTGCTTATCTCGGCGAGAAAAAGCGATTTCGGCAATAAAATTTAAAACGCGTGTAAAACATAAACCAAACGATGAAATTGGTTATTTCTTATTGTATAATGATCAACTCGATACTCCCTAGCCCCCAACAGCCTTTTTTTTTCATAACACTTTAACCAGAGTGACGGGAGAGCGGCATTTCAGAAAACGTGCTTATCTCGGCGAGAAAAAGCGATTTCGGCAATAAAATTTAAAACGCGTGTAAAACACAAACCAAACGATGAAATTGCTTATTTCTTCATGTATAATGATCAACTCGATACTCCCTAGCCCCCAACAGCCTTTTTTTTCATAACACTTTAACCAGAGTGACGGGAGAGCGGCATTTCAGAAAACGTGCTTATCTCGGCGAGAAAAAGCGATTTCGGCAATAAAATTTAAAACGCGTGTAAAACATAAACCAAACGATTAAATTGGTTATTTCTTCATGTATAATGATCAACTCGATACTCCCTAGCCCCCAACAGCCTTTTTTTTCATAACACTTTAACCAGAGGGACGGGAGAGCGGCATTTCAGAAAACGTGCTTATCTCGGCGAGAAAAAGCGATTTCGGCAATAAAATTTAAAACGCGTGTAAAACATAAACCAAACGATGAAATTGGTTATTTCTTCATGTATAATGATCAACTCGATACTCCCTAGCCCCCAACAGCCTTTTTTTTCATAACACTTTAACCAGAGTGACGGGAGAGCGGCATTTCAGAAAACGTGCTTATCTCGGCGAGAAAAAGCGATTTCGGCAATAAAATTTAAAACGCGTGTAAAACATAAACCAAACGATGAAATTGGTTATTTCTTCATGTATAATGATCAACTCGATACTCCCTAGCCCCCAACAGCCTTTTTTTTCATAACACTTTAACCAGAGTGACGGGAGAGCGGCATTTCAGAAAACGTGCTTATCTCGGCGAGAAAAAGCGATTTCGGCAATAAAATTTAAAACGCGTGTAAAATATAAACCAAACGATGAAATTGGTTATTTCTTCATGTATAATGATCAACTCGATACTCCCTAGCCCCCAACAGCCTTTTTTTTCATAACACTTTAACCAGAGTGACGGGAGAGCGGCATTTCAGAAAACGTGCTTATCTCGGCGAGAAAAAGCGATTTCGGCAATAAAATTTAAAACGCGTGTAAAACATAAACCAAACGATGAAATTGGTTATTTCTTCATGTATAATGATCAACTCGATACTCCCTAGCCCCCAACAGCCTTTTTTTTCATAACACTTTAACCAGAGTGACGGGAGAGCGGCATTTCAGAAAACGTGCTTATCTCGGCGAGAAAAAGCGATTTCGGCAATAAAATTTAAAACGCGTGTAAAACATAAACCAAACGATGAAATTGGTTATTTCTTCATGTATAATGATCAACTCGATACTCCCTAGCCCCCAACAGCCTTTTTTTTCATAACACTTTAACCAGAGTGACGGGAGAGCGGCATTTCAGAAAACGTGCTTATCTCGGCGAGAAAAAGCGATTTCGGCAATAAAATTTAAAACGCGTGTAAAACATAAACCAAACGATGAAATTGGTTATTTCTTCATGTATAATGATCAACTCGATACTCCCTAGCCCCCAACAGCCTTTTTTTTCATAACACTTTAACCAGAGTGACGGGAGAGCGGCATTTCAGAAAACGTGCTTATCTCGGCGAGAAAAAGCGATTTCGGCAATAAAATTTAAAACGCGTGTAAAACATAAACCAAACGATGAAATTGCTTATTTCTTCATGTATAATGATCAACTCGATACTCCCTAGCCCCCAACAGCCTTTTTTTTCATAACACTTTAACCAGAGTGACGGGAGAGCGGCATTTCAGAAAACGTGCTTATCTCGGCGAGAAAAAGCGATTTCGGCAATAAAATTTAAAACGCGTGTAAAACATAAACCAAACGATGAAATTGGTTATTTCTTCATGTATAATGATCAACTCGATACTCCCTAGCCCCCAACAGCCTTTTTTTTCATAACACTTTAACCAGAGTGACGGGAGAGCGGCATTTCAGAAAACGTGCTTATCTCGGCGAGAAAAAGCGATTTCGGCAATAAAATTTAAAACGCGTGTAAAACATAAACCAAACGATGAAATTGGTTATTTCTTCATGTATAATGATCAACTCGATACTCCCTAGCCCCCAACAGCCTTTTTTTTCATAACACTTTAACCAGAGTGACGGGAGAGCGGCATTTCAGAAAACGTGCTTATCTCGGCGAGAAAAAGCGATTTCGGCAATAAAATTTAAAACGCGTGTAAAACATAAACCAAACGATGAAATTGGTTATTTCTTCATGTATAATGATCAACTCGATACTCCCTAGCCCCCAACAGCCTTTTTTTTCATAACACTTTAACCAGAGTGACGGGAGAGCGGCATTTCAGAAAACGTGCTTATCTCGGCGAGAAAAAGCGATTTCGGCAATAAAATTTAAAACGCGTGTAAAACATAAACCAAACGATGAAATTGGTTATTTCTTCATGTATAATGATCAACTCGATACTCCCTAGCCCCCAACAGCCTTTTTTTTCATAACACTTTAACCAGAGGGACGGGAGAGCGGCATTTCAGAAAACGTGCTTATCTCGGCGAGAAAAAGCGATTTCGGCAATAAAATTTAAAACGCGTGTAAAACATAAACCAAACGATGAAATTGGTTATTTCTTCATGTATAATGATCAACTCGATACTCCCTAGCCCCCAACAGCCTTTTTTTTCATAACACTTTAACCAGAGTGACGGGAGAGCGGCATTTCAGAAAACGTGCTTATCTCGGCGAGAAAAAGCGATTTCGGCAATAAAATTTAAAACGCGTGTAAAACATAAACCAAACGATCAAATTGGTTATTTCTTCATGTATAATGATCAACTCGATACTCCCTAGCCCCCAACAGCCTTTTTTTTCATAACACTTTAACCAGAGTGACGGGAGAGCGGCATTTCAGAAAACGTGCTTATCTCGGCGAGAAAAAGCGATTTCGGCAATAAAATTTAAAACGCGTGTAAAACATAAACCAAACGATGAAATTGGTTATTTCTTCATGTATAATGATCAACTCGATACTCCCTAGCCCCCAACAGCCTTTTTTTTCATAACACTTTAACCAGAGTGACGGGAGAGCGGCATTTCAGAAAACGTGCTTATCTCGGCGAGAAAAAGCGATTTCGGCAATAAAATTTAAAACGCGTGTAAAACATAAACCAAACGATGAAATTGGTTATTTCTTCATGTATAATGATCAACTCGATACTCCCTAGCCCCCAACAGCCTTTTTTTTCATAACACTTTAACCAGAGTGACGGGAGAGCGGCATTTCAGAAAACGTGCTTATCTCGGCGAGAAAAAGCGATTTCGGCAATAAAATTTAAAACGCGTGTAAAACATAAACCAAACGATGAAATTGGTTATTTCTTCATGTATAATGATCAACTCGATACTCCCTAGCCCCCAACAGCCTTTTTTTTCATAACACTTTAACCAGAGTGACGGGAGAGCGGCATTTCAGAAAACGTGCTTATCTCGGCGAGAAAAAGCGATTTCGGCAATAAAATTTAAAACGCGTGTAAAACATAAACCAAACGATGAAATTGCTTATTTCTTCATGTATAATGATCAACTCGATACTCCCTAGCCCCCAACAGCCTTTTTTTTCATAACACTTTAACCAGAGTGACGGGAGAGCGGCATTTCAGAAAACGTGCTTATCTCGGCGAGAAAAAGCGATTTCGGCAATAAAATTTAAAACGCGTGTAAAACATAAACCAAACGATGAAATTGGTTATTTCTTCATGTATAATGATCAACTCGATACTCCCTAGCCCCCAACAGCCTTTTTTTTCATAACACTTTAACCAGAGGGACGGGAGAGCGGCATTTCAGAAAACGTGCTTATCTCGGCGAGAAAAAGCGATTTCGGCAATAAAATTTAAAACGCGTGTAAAACATAAACCAAACGATGAAATTGGTTATTTCTTCATGTATAATGATCAACTCGATACTCCCTAGCCCCCAACAGCCTTTTTTTTCATAACACTTTAACCAGAGTGACGGGAGAGCGGCATTTCAGAAAACGTGCTTATCTCGGCGAGAAAAAGCGATTTCGGCAATAAAATTTAAAACGCGTGTAAAACATAAACCAAACGATGAAATTGGTTATTTCTTCATGTATAATGATCAACTCGATACTCCCTAGCCCCCAACAGCCTTTTTTTCATAACACTTTAACCAGAGTGACGGGAGAGCGGCATTTCAGAAAACGTGCTTATCTCGGCGAGAAAAAGCGATTTCGGCAATAAAATTTAAAACGCGTGTAAAACATAAACCAAACGATGAAATTGGTTATTTCTTCATGTATAATGATCAACTCGATACTCCCTAGCCCCCAACAGCCTTTTTTTTCATAACACTTTAACCAGAGTGACGGGAGAGCGGCATTTCAGAAAACGTGCTTATCTCGGCGAGAAAAAGCGATTTCGGCAATAAAATTTAAAACGCGTGTAAAACATAAACCAAACGATGAAATTGGTTATTTCTTCATGTATAATGATCAACTCGATACTCCCTAGCCCCCAACAGCCTTTTTTTTCATAACACTTTAACCAGAGTGACGGGAGAGCGGCATTTCAGAAAACGTGCTTATCTCGGCGAGAAAAAGCGATTTCGGCAATAAAATTTAAAACGCGTGTAAAACATAAACCAAACGATGAAATTGGTTATTTCTTCATGTATAATGATCAACTCGAGTCGAGCTCCAGGGAGAGAGGCTGATTTTTCGCTTTTTGAGGCCGACCGACGAACCGGCGCGGGGCGGACTCAAAAGCCCGCAGAGCCGTAGGCACTTAGAAAAGTTTCGCCTTTGGCTGTGAGCTCCAGGGGGAGAGGCTGGTTTTGCGTTATTTTAGGCCGGCTGGAGAACCGGCGCGGGTCGGACGCACAATCCCCGCAGAGCCGTGGGCACTTAGAAATTTTTTGCCAAGTTGGCTCTGAGCGCCTGGTACCTAATATGGAAGTATAGAGGCCGACTTTCGGGCAAGATCACGCCGCGTTAGGCTTCCAGGACCCCGGCTAAGCAATTTTACCGGGCCGCCCGGTTCTTTTTTTGAACCAGCCCGGTTCTTTTTACACTTCCAGCTGGAGCTCAGCAGCGGCTTTTTGCGCAAGATCACGCCGGGTTAGGCTTCCAGGACCTCGGCTAAGCAATTCTACCGGGCCGCCCGGTTCTTTTTTTGAACCAGCCCGGTTCTTTTTACACTTCCAGCTGGAGCTCACGAGCGGCTTTTTGGACAAGATCACGCCGTGTTAGGCTTCCAGAGCCCCGGCTAAGCATTTTTACCGGCCCGCCCGGTTCTTTTTTTTAACCAGCCCGGTTCTTTTTACACTTCCAGCTGGAGCTCAGCAGCGGGTTTTTGGACAAGATCACGCCGTGTTAGGCTTCCAGAGCCCCGGCTAAGCAATTTTACAGGGTCGCCCGGTTCTTTTTTTTAACCAGCCCGGTTTTTTTTACACTTCCAGCTGGAGCTCAGCAGCGGCTTTTTGCACAGTATCACGCCGGGTTAGGCTTCCAGAGCTCCGGCTAAGCAATTTTACCGGGCCGCCCGGTTCTTTTTTTTAACCAGCCCGGTTCTTTTTACACTTCCAGCTGGAGCTCAGCAGCGGCTTTTTGGACAAGATCACGCCGTGTTAGGCTTCCAGAGCCCCGGCTAAGCAATTTTACCGGGTCGCCCGGTTCTTTTTTTTAACCAGCCCGGTTCTTTTTACACTTCCAGCTGGAGCTCAGCAGCGGCTTTTTGGACAAGATAACGCCGTGTTAGGCTTCCAGAGCCCCGGCTAAGCAATTTTACCGGGTCGCCCGGTTCTTTTTTTAACCAGCCCGGTTCTTTTTACACTTCCAGCTGGAGCTCAGCATCGTGTAAAACATAAACCAAACGATGAAATTGGTTATTTCTTCATGTATAATGATCAACTCGATACTCCCTAGCCCCCAACAGCCTTTTTTTTCATAACACTTTAACCAGAGTGACGGGAGAGCGGCATTTCAGAAAACGTGCTTATCTCGGCGAGAAAAAGCGATTTCGGCAATAAAATTTAAAACGCGTGTAAAACATAAACCAAACGATGAAATTGGTTATTTCTTCATGTATAATGATCAACTCGATACTCCCTAGCCCCCAACAGCCTTTTTTTTTCATAACACTTTAACCAGAGTGACCGGAGAGCGGCATTTCAGAAAACGTGCTTATCTCGGCGACAAAAAGCGATTTCGGCAATAAAATTTAAAACGCGTGTAAAACATAAACCAAACGATGAAATTGGTTATTTCTTCATGTATAATGATCAACTCGATACTCCCTAGCCCCCAACAGCCTTTTTTTTCATAACACTTTAACCAGAGTGACGGGAGAGCGGCATTTCAGAAAACGTGCTTATCTCGGCGAGAAAAAAGCGATTTCGGCAATAAAATTTAAAACGCGTGTAAAACATAAACCAAACGATGAAATTGGTTATTTCTTCATGTATAATGATCAACTCGATACTCCCTAGCCCCCAACAGCCTTTTTTTTCATAACACTTTAACCAGAGTGACGGGAGAGCGGCATTTCAGAAAACGTGCTTATCTCGGCGAGAAAAAGCGATTTCGGCAATAAAATTTAAAACGCGTGTAAAACATAAACCAAACGATGAAATTGCTTATTTCTTCATGTATAATGATCAACTCGATACTCCCTAGCCCCCAACAGCCTTTTTTTTCATAACACTTTAACCAGAGTGACGGGAGAGCGGCATTTCAGAAAACGTGCTTATCTCGGCGAGAAAAAGCGATTTCGGCAATAAAATTTAAAACGCGTGTAAAACATAAACCAAACGATGAAATTGGTTATTTCTTCATGTATAATGATCAACTCGATACTCCCTAGCCCCCAACAGCCTTTTTTTTCATAACACTTTAACCAGAGGGACGGGAGAGCGGCATTTCAGAAAACGTGCTTATCTCGGCGAGAAAAAGCGATTTCGGCAATAAAATTTAAAACGCGTGTAAAACATAAACCAAACGATGAAATTGGTTATTTCTTCATGTATAATGATCAACTCGATACTCCCTAGCCCCCAACAGCCTTTTTTTTCATAACACTTTAACCAGAGTGACGGGAGAGCGGCATTTCAGAAAACGTGCTTATCTCGGCGAGAAAAAGCGATTTCGGCAATACAATTTAAAACGCGTGTAAAACATAAACCAAACGATGAAATTGGTTATTTCTTCATGTATAATGATCAACTCGATACTCCCTAGCCCCCAATAGCCTTTTTTTTCATAACACTTTAACCAGAGTGACGGGAGAGCGGCATTTCAGAAAACGTGCTTATCTCGGCGAGAAAAAGCGATTTCGGCAATAAAATTTAAAACGCGTGTAAAACATAAACCAAACGATGAAATTGGTTATTTCTTCATGTATAATGATCAACTCGATACTCCCTAGCCCCCAACAGCCTTTTTTTTCATAACACTTTAACCAGAGTGACGGGAGAGCGGCATTTCAGAAAACGTGCTTATCTCGGCGAGAAAAAGCGATTTCGGCAATAAAATTTAAAACGCGTGTAAAACATAAACCAAACGATGAAATTGGTTATTTCTTCATGTATAATGATCAACTCGATACTCCCTAGCCCCCAACAGCCTTTTTTTTCATAACACTTTAACCAGAGTGACGGGAGAGCGGCATTTCAGAAAACGTGCTTATCTCGGCGAGAAAAAGCGATTTCGGCAATAAAATTTAAAACGCGTGTAAAACATAAACCAAACGATGAAATTGGTTATTTCTTCATGTATAATGATCAACTCGATACTCCCTAGCCCCCAACAGCCTTTTTTTTCATAACACTTTAACCAGAGTGACGGGAGAGCGGCATTTCAGAAAACGTGCTTATCTCGGCGAGAAAAAGCGATTTCGGCAATAAAATTTAAAACGCGTGTAAAACATAAACCAAACGATGAAATTGGTTATTTCTTCATGTATAATGATCAACTCGATACTCCCTAGCCCCCAACAGCCTTTTTTTTCATAACACTTTAACCAGAGTGACGGGAGAGCGGCATTTCAGAAAACGTGCTTATCTCGGCGAGAAAAAGCGATTTCGGCAATAAAATTTAAAACGCGTGTAAAACATAAACCAAACGATGAAATTGGTTATTTCTTCATGTATAATGATCAACTCGATACTCCCTAGCCCCCAACAGCCTTTTTTTTCATAACACTTTAACCAGAGTGACGGGAGAGCGGCATTTCAGAAAACGTGCTTATCTCGGCGAGAAAAAGCGATTTCGGCAATAAAATTTAAAACGCGTGTAAAACATAAACCAAACGATGAAATTGGTTATTTCTTCATGTATAATGATCAACTCGATACTCCCTAGCCCCCAACAGCCTTTTTTTTCATAACACTTTAACCAGAGTGACGGGAGAGCGGCATTTCAGAAAACGTGCTTATCTCGGCGAGAAAAAGCGATTTCGGCAATAAAATTTAAAACGCGTGTAAAACATAAACCAAACGATGAAATTGGTTATTTCTTCATGTATAATGATCAACTCGATACTCCCTAGCCCCCAACAGCCTTTTTTTTCATAACACTTTAACCAGAGTGACGGGAGAGCGGCATTTCAGAAAACGTGCTTATCTCGGCGAGAAAAAGCGATTTCGGCAATAAAATTTAAAACGCGTGTAAAACATAAACCAAACGATGAAATTGGTTATTTCTTCATGTATAATGATCAACTCGATACTCCATAGCCCCCAACAGCCTTTTTTTTCATAACACTTTAACCAGAGTGACGGGAGAGCGGCATTTCAGAAAACGTGCTTATCTCGGCGAGAAAAAGCGATTTCGGCAATAAAATTTAAAACGCGTGTAAAACATAAACCAAACGATGAAATTGCTTATTTCTTCATGTATAATGATCAACTCGATACTCCCTAGCCCCCAACAGCCTTTTTTTTCATAACACTTTAACCAGAGTGACGGGAGAGCGGCATTTCAGAAAACGTGCTTATCTCGGCGAGAAAAAGCGATTTCGGCAATAAAATTTAAAACGCGTGTAAAACATAAACCAAACGATGAAATTGGTTATTTCTTCATGTATAATGATCAACTCGATACTCCCTAGCCCCCAACAGCCTTTTTTTTCATAACACTTTAACCAGAGGGACGGGAGAGCGGCATTTCAGAAAACGTGCTTATCTCGGCGAGAAAAAGCGATTTCGGCAATAAAATTTAAAACGCGTGTAAAACATAAACCAAACGATGAAATTGGTTATTTCTTCATGTATAATGATCAACTCGATACTCCCTAGCCCCCAACAGCCTTTTTTTTCATAACACTTTAACCAGAGTGACGGGAGAGCGGCATTTCAGAAAACGTGCTTATCTCGGCGAGAAAAAGCGATTTCGGCAATAAAATTTAAAACGCGTGTAAAACATAAACCAAACGATGAAATTGGTTATTTCTTCATGTATAATGATCAACTCGATACTCCCTAGCCCCCAACAGCCTTTTTTTCATAACACTTTAACCAGAGTGACGGGAGAGCGGCATTTCAGAAAACGTGCTTATCTCGGCGAGAAAAAGCGATTTCGGCAATAAAATTTAAAACGCGTGTAAAACATAAACCAAACGATGAAATTGGTTATTTCTTCATGTATAATGATCAACTCGATACTCCCTAGCCCCCAACAGCCTTTTTTTTCATAACACTTTAACCAGAGTGACGGGAGAGCGGCATTTCAGAAAACGTGCTTATCTCGGCGAGAAAAAGCGATTTCGGCAATAAAATTTAAAACGCGTGTAAAACATAAACCAAACGATGAAATTGCTTATTTCTTCATGTATAATGATCAACTCGATACTCCCTAGCCCCCAACAGCCTTTTTTTTCATAACACTTTAACCAGAGTGACGGGAGAGCGGCATTTCAGAAAACGTGCTTATCTCGGCGAGAAAAAGCGATTTCGGCAATAAAATTTAAAACGCGTGTAAAACATAAACCAAACGATGAAATTGGTTATTTCTTCATGTATAATGATCAACTCGATACTCCCTAGCCCCCAACAGCCTTTTTTTTCATAACACTTTAACCAGAGTGACGGGAGAGCGGCATTTCAGAAAACGTGCTTATCTCGGCGAGAAAAAGCGATTTCGGCAATAAAATTTAAAACGCGTGTAAAACATAAACCAAACGATGAAATTGGTTATTTCTTCATGTATAATGATCAACTCGATACTCCCTAGCCCCCAACAGCCTTTTTTTTCATAACACTTTAACCAGAGTGACGGGAGAGCGGCATTTCAGAAAACGTGCTTATCTCGGCGAGAAAAAGCGATTTCGGCAATAAAATTTAAAACGCGTGTAAAACATAAACCAAACGATGAAATTGGTTATTTCTTCATGTATAATGATCAACTCGATACTCCCTAGCCCCCAACAGCCTTTTTTTTCATAACACTTTAACCAGAGTGACGGGAGAGCGGCATTTCAGAAAACGTGCTTATCTCGGCGAGAAAAAGCGATTTCGGCAATAAAATTTAAAACGCGTGTAAAACATAAACCAAACGATGAAATTGGTTATTTCTTCATGTATAATGATCAACTCGATACTCACTAGCCCCCAACAGCCTTTTTTTTCATAACACTTTAACCAGAGGGACAGGAGAGCGGCATTTCAGAAAACGTGCTTATCTCGGCGAGAAAAAGCGATTTCGGCAATAAAATTTAAAACGCGTGTAAAACATAAACCACACGATGAAATTGGTTATTTCTTCATGTATAATGATCAACTCGATACTCCATAGCCCCCAACAGCCTTTTTTTTCATAACACTTTAACCAGAGTGACGGGAGAGCGGCATTTCAGAAAACGTGCTTATCTCGGCGAGAAAAAGCGATTTCGGCAATAAAATTTAAAACGCGTGTAAAACATAAACCAAACGATGAAATTGGTTATTTCTTCATGTATAATGATCAACTCGATACTCCCTAGCCCCCAACAGCCTTTTTTTTCATAACACTTTAACCAGAGTGACGGGAGAGCGGCATTTCAGAAAACGTGCTTATCTCGGCGAGAAAAAGCGATTTCGGCAATAAAATTTAAAACGCGTGTAAAACATAAACCAAACGATGAAATTGGTTATTTCTTATTGTATAATGATCAACTCGATACTCCCTAGCCCCCAACAGCCTTTTTTTTTCATAACACTTTAACCAGAGTGACGGGAGAGCGGCATTTCAGAAAACGTGCTTATCTCGGCGAGAAAAAGCGATTTCGGCAATAAAATTTAAAACGCGTGTAAAACATAAACCAAACGATGAAATTGCTTATTTCTTCATGTATAATGATCAACTCGATACTCCCTAGCCCCCAACAGCCTTTTTTTTCATAACACTTTAACCAGAGTGACGGGAGAGCGGCATTTCAGAAAACGTGCTTATCTCGGCGAGAAAAAGCGATTTCGGCAATAAAATTTAAAACGCGTGTAAAACATAAACCAAACGATGAAATTGGTTATTTCTTCATGTATAATGATCAACTCGATACTCCCTAGCCCCCAACAGCCTTTTTTTTCATAACACTTTAACCAGAGGGACGGGAGAGCGGCATTTCAGAAAACGTGCTTATCTCGGCGAGAAAAAGCGATTTCGGCAATAAAATTTAAAACGCGTGTAAAACATAAACCAAACGATGAAATTGGTTATTTCTTCATATATAATGATCAACTCGATACTCCCTAGCCCCCAACAGCCTTTTTTTTCATAACACTTTAACCAGAGTGACGGGAGAGCGGCATTTCAGAAAACGTGCTTATCTCGGCGAGAAAAAGCGATTTCGGCAATAAAATTTAAAACGCGTGTAAAACATAAACCAAACGATGAAATTGGTTATTTCTTCATGTATAATGATCAACTCGATACTCCCTAGCCCCCAACAGCCTTTTTTTTCATAACACTTTAACCAGAGTGACGGGAGAGCGGCATTTCAGAAAACGTGCTTATCTCGGCGAGAAAAAGCGATTTCGGCAATAAAATTTAAAACGCGTGTAAAACATAAACCAAACGATGAAATTGGTTATTTCTTCATGTATAATGATCAACTCGATACTCCCTAGCCCCCAACAGCCTTTTTTTTCATAACACTTTAACCAGAGTGACGGGAGAGCGGCATTTCAGAAAACGTGCTTATCTCGGCGAGAAAAAGCGATTTCGGCAATAAAATTTAAAACGCGTGTAAAACATAAACCAAACGATGAAATTAGTTATTTCTTCATGTATAATGATCAACTCGATACTCCCTAGCCCCCAACAGCCTTTTTTTTCATAACACTTTAACCAGAGTGACGGGAGAGCGGCATTTCAGAAAACGTGCTTATCTCGGCGAGAAAAAGGGATTTCGGCAATAAAATTTAAAACGCGTGTAAAACATAAACCAAACGATGAAATTGGTTATTTCTTCATGTATAATGATCAACTCGATACTCCCTAGCCCCCAACAGCCTTTTTTTTCATAACACTTTAACCAGAGTGACGGGAGAGCGGCATTTCAGAAAACGTGCTTATCTCGGCGAGAAAAAGCGATTTCGGCAATAAAATTTAAAACGCGTGTAAAACATAAACCAAACGATGAAATTGGTTATTTCTTCATGTATAATGATCAACTCTATACTCCCTAGCCCCCAACAGCCTTTTTTTTCATAACACTTTAACCAGAGTGACGGGAGAGCGGCATTTCAGAAAACGTGCTTATCTCGGCGAGAAAAAGCGATTTCGGCAATAAAATTTAAAACGCGTGTAAAACATAAACCAAACGATGAAATTGGTTATTTCTTCATGTATAATGATCAACTCGATACTCCCTAGCCCCCAACAGCCTTTTTTTTCATAACACTTTAACCAGAGTGACGGGAGAGCGGCATTTCAGAAAACGTGCTTATCTCGGCGAGAAAAAGCGATTTCGGCAATAAAATTTAAAACGCGTGTAAAACATAAACCAAACGATGAAATTGGTTATTTCTTCATGTATAATGACCAACTCGATACTCCCTAGCCCCCAACAGCCTTTTTTTTCATAACACTTTAACCAGAGTGACGGGAGAGCGGCATTTCAGAAAACGTGCTTATCTCGGCGAGAAAAAGCGATTTCGGCAATAAAATTTAAAACGCGTGTAAAACATAAACCAAACGATGAAATTGGTTATTTCTTCATGTATAATGATCAACTCGATACTCCCTAGCCCCCAACAGCCTTTTTTTTCACAACACTTTAACCAGAGTGACGGGAGAGCGGCATTTCAGAAAACGTGCTTATCTCGGCGAGAAAAAGCGATTTCGGCAATAAAATTTAAAACGCGTGTAAAACATAAACCAAACGATGAAATTGGTTATTTCTTCATGTATAATGATCAACTCGATACTCCCTAGCCCCCAACAGCCTTTTTTTTCATAACACTTTAACCAGAGTGACGGGAGAGCGGCATTTCAGAAAACGTGCTTATCTCGGCGAGAAAAAGCGATTTCGGCAATAAAATTTAAAACGCGTGTAAAACATAAACCAAACGATGAAATTGGTTATTTCTTCATGTATAATGATCAACTCGATACTCCCTAGCCCCCAACAGCCTTTTTTTTCATAACACTTTAACCAGAGTGACGGGAGAGCGGCATTTAAGAAAACGTGCTTATCTCGGCGAGAAAAAGCGATTTCGGCAATAAAATTTAAAACGCGTGTAAAACATAAACCAAACGATGAAATTGGTTATTTCTTCATGTATAATGATCAACTCGATACTCCCTAGCCCCCAACAGCCTTTTTTTTCACAACACTTTAACCAGAGTGACGGGAGAGCGGCATTTCAGAAAACGTGCTTATCTCGGCGAGAAAAAGCGATTTCGGCAATAAAATTTAAAACGCGTGTAAAACATAAACCAAACGATGAAATTGGTTATTTCTTCATGTATAATGATCAACTCGATACTCCCTAGCCCCCAACAGCCTTTTTTTTCATAACACTTTAACCAGAGTGACGGGAGAGCGGCATTTCAGAAAACGTGCTTATCTCGGCGAGAAAAAGCGATTTCGGCAATAAAATTTAAAACGCGTGTAAAACATAAACCAAACGATGAAATTGGTTATTTCTTCATGTATAATGATCAACTCGATACTCCCTAGCCCCCAACAGCCTTTTTTTTCATAACACTTTAACCAGAGTGACGGGAGAGCGGCATTTCAGAAAACGTGCTTATCTCGGCGAGAAAAAGCGATTTCGGCAATAAAATTTAAAACGCGTGTAAAACATAAACCAACCGATGAAATTGGTTATTTCTTCATGTATAATGATCAACTCGATACTCCCTAGCCCCCAACAGCCTTTTTTTTCATAACACTTTAACCAGAGTGACGGGAGATCGGCATTTAAGAAAACGTGCTTATCTCGGCGAGAAAAAGCGATTTCGGCAATAAAATTTAAAACGCGTGTAAAACATAAACCAAACGATGAAATTGGTTATTTCTTCATGTATAATGATCAACTCGATACTCCCTAGCCCCCAACAGCCTTTTTTTCCACAACACTTTAACCAGAGTGACGGGAGAGCGGCATTTCAGAAAACGTGCTTATCTCGGCGAGAAAAAGCGATTTCGGCAATAAAATTTAAAACGCGTGTAAAACATAAACCAAACGATGAAATTGGTTATTTCTTCATGTATAATGATCAACTCGATACTCCCTAGCCCCCAACAGCCTTTTTTTTCATAACACTTTAACCAGAGTGACGGGAGAGCGGCATTTCAGAAAACGTGCTTATCTCGGCGAGAAAAAGCGATTTCGGCAATAAAATTTAAAACGCGTGTAAAACATAAACCAAACGATGAAATTGGTTATTTCTTCATGTATAATGATCAACTCGATACTCCCTAGCCCCCAACAGCCTTTTTTTTCATAACACTTGTTAGGATACGGATTTTAGCTATTGATCTGACTCCAAATTACGATCAACTTTAACACAAGTTTCTATGTCCTAATCCACACACTGGCGCACCTAACAATTTTGCGAGTTCGTTCTGTCAAAGAGAAGACCAGTAGATCAATCAGACCAAATTTACCAAATGTTTATTCCTAACAAAGTGCTCTAATACAGGCCTGGGTCCCGGGTCCCTCACACTAAAACTCGTGCGTTTCTGTGACCACCAAAAGACGACACATTCTTCCGGGTTTCCCAGTTTTAAAGAAACACAATATGAATATTTAAAGCATGCAAAATATTGTGTGATGATTGGTCGATGGTCATCTCCTCCCCGTCGAGGTGTCATCACTGCGGTCAGGAGTTGGGGGTTTTCCTCTCGAAGCCCAACCACCTGGACGTGGTATTGTTCTTTGTTCTCGCTCCTCACCCACCTCGAGGTGTTATCGTCTGGTACTCTGTTGGAACAATCTCGGGGGAAGCCTTGGCCTGCCAGACCAGGAGGCCTTATCTTTATGAGTTTACGACTCTCCTTTAAACTAAATGCTTTCTATTTGGTTCAAGGAATGTCTTTTGATCCTTGTCAGCCTTATGTTTCCTTCCTGTCCTTATGTTACTTTTGTGTTTGTTTTGTAAGAAGTCTTCAATGACAATGAGCAGAGCTTCTTTGCATAGGCGAAATGTCCTTTGTCAGTTTAAAGGGACTTCATTCCTTTTAGTTAACTGTAGCTTTGATTCATAGATTGTAGATGATCAAAATTGGTTATATACAGTTTGAAGAAGTCACATCAAAGTTATCCCACATTTACTCAATGTTCGTTTAAGGAACTGTATATCAGCTACCCTACATTTACTCAATATGTGCTGAAAGGTCCAAGTAAGGTTAGATATTATTATTATTATGTGTTGTGTTAGTTTACTAAGAAGTTAAACTTAGCAGGAGTCGGCCACCTGTGGAGAGGACAACTGGTTGGGGGAAGAAAGCAGACTCTGCACTCCCAATGTGGGGGTCGAGAAGATCAATTCACACTACACTACATTCCTTTTCTAATCAGCGTTACTACAGCCACTATCTCCCTTCCTTTAGTGTAGCAACGCCTCTGTAGCCAGGGCATCCAAGACATCAAAAGGAGGAGCACGTGGGGGAGGAACTCAGAACTGGCGGAAACTGCAACCGAGCCTCCCCCCAATACTAGATATTATATTGATATGATTATATGTTTAACACAACCTTGAAAAATATGTTTGCTAACTGCTGAAAGCACATTTCCTTTTATTCCCTCTCATGACCTCATTTATGAGGTCATCACCCGCGACTCTAGCAAATATCTACCAGTGCGCTATCGGTCCTTTCTTCCTCCCGCGGCTCATGTTGAGCCACCAGGGTATATTGGCCCATCGGTGGCAACGGGCCAACGGTTTTCTCGATCAACCGGACAGTGAGTGATCTAATACATGGAACACAACAACAACCGCATAACATCATAATTGTAGTAAAAATAGCCACAGCAACAAGCACAGACATGATGAGCCCTTTCCAGTTTCCAAACGTTTTCATCCAATCAAACCAAATATCGGTGTGTACACCTGAATGATCTTTCATCTTTTTATTCAGTGTCCTTAGTCCTTCCAACGCCTTGGTCAGTCGTCCCCCTGGTGCCGTGTTGTTTGGGATGAAAGTACAACATGCATCACCAAACATTCCACACACACCATGTTCCTTAGCCAATAGCATGTCCAACGCAATTCTATTTTGGAACGCCATTAATGACGTTGCGGCCAATTGTTCATGAACTGCGGCAAATGATTCAGCTGTATAATTATCCAGTCGTTGGACATTGTAATGAACGTAATTAATACGGTCTACATTTTTATTGGGGGTGATCCATAGGAAGATACTTTCGAATCCCGAGGCCACTTGATTAACGAGTTTATACTCATCTGGTACACCCCGGGGCACTCCTATAGCGTCAATATATGTTGGATCGTCGTCGCTCAACCACGGGGCAAAACGTCTCTTTTGGCTCGCTTCAGGAGCTCCGCCAATGGGGACTCCAGGTCCCAATTGAGATTCTGTATTTCAATGGGGACAACCACCACAGGCATTATCAAAGACACGAGGGCACAGATACCTGATGCATTCTTTGGCAAGCGATCATATAATTTGTCATCACCACACCACAACCAGATGTCTGCACGAGAGAGAGGAGAGGTTACAGTCAGTGACAAATTTTTGAATTTGAAATTGAATTTCCACCATGTGGAATCTATTGTCCCAATACTTATGCCGGTCCCCTTTAACTTTAAACATGTCATATTTTGTTGAGTCACATGGTTGTCAAAAACGGGCTTTCTTTTTTAGTGAATAATTGTATGCCGTGACTCTCCAATGCCCTCTCAACCGAGGACAAACCAAACTCATTCCCTAAGCATTGAAAAACCATAAATAAAATAAAACAACATTTTTCCATATTGTTAACTTCTTTTGTCCATGACATGAAGCAACTACAAACCGTCCATCCTCTTTACATTGGTGAATATATGTCCCTTCTCTGTCTGGTGGGGCTAAATCCAATATTTCCCTTACCTGTTCAATTTGCTTCTTCCACACCCTTCTCTGGTACTTTTCCAGTTTGTCCTGTAACGTTTGGTTTGTCTCTGTCCAATTAGACAATGTGACATGCATTTGCCAATTCCCGCTGTCACATCTCTGTCTCAAACCTTCCTGTTCTTCTCGTGAGAGCTCTTCTGTTGTGTTCACAAAAACTACTTCTCCTTTGCATCGGTATTGTTTATAAGTGGGTAAAATTTGAATCTGGGACGTTTTCTGCTGGATAGTCTCATCAATTGTCATCAATGTCCACACAAAAAGACAACTTACTAAAAATAGCACTACTAAAATTAATTCTGAAAAATCCAAAAATCCTTTCGAGCCCTCTCCTTTACTTTTCCGTATTGCTGCTCCTTCTCCTTCTGTCACCCCCCTTTTGGCCGGGTCCGGGACACGGCCAAACAAGAATACCTTCATCCTGACGGAACAAACTCTGGGGCCGGACGTAGGTGTGTGTAGTGATACCACCGGCGTCCTTTGAAGTCGAGCTGGGCCGCGTGAGACGTCCTGGCCAAGACACGAAAGGGGCCCTTCCACCTGGGCTCCGTCCACTTTCTGGAGACGACTCGGACGTACACGTATGGTGTGAGCTGATTATCCACCGACACGTCTCCCTCCGCCACAGCTGCAGCGGTTTTCTCTCCAATCTGTGCAGAAACACTGGACACCAAAGCAGACAAATAGGACCAATATGCTGCATGAGACAAATTTGGTACCGTAACATCCTCCGGCGGGACGAGCGTTGTCGCTGGTCCCGGCATTAGACGACCTGTCATCAATTCAAACGGTGCAAATCCAGTGTGCCTGTTAACGGATTGGCGCACAGACAACAAGGCAAGCGGAAGAGCTTGGAGCCAATTCATTTTTGTTTGAGCCATAATTTTGGCCAGTTTTTCCTTCAACGTCCGGTTCATTCGTTCAACTTTGCCCTGGCTCTGAGGATGGTAGGCACAGCCGAATCGATGCTTCAAACGCAAAATTGATTCCACCTTGGCCAAGGCTTTGTTGTTAAAGTGTGTACCATTGTCAGAGCGGATCAGGGCGGGAAAACTATGCGTGGGGATGTAATGGGGGATCAAAGCCTTGATCACAGCAGCAGAATCTTCTTTCGAGCACGGATATGCCTCAGGCCAGCCTGAGTAAGCGTCAACCAACACAAGCAAAAAGCGTTTCCCATTCACTCTTGTATACATGTCGGTGAAATCAATGATCACCTCTGCTCCCAGCCACGGGGTCGGCTGAAACAGGCCGGGCTTAGGCTTCAACGTAGGACGCAAACAGGAGTCTGGGTGTTCCCCGTCCAGATTACTGGACCGCGGAACACCAACATCATCTCCAGCAATCCTGTCTGCCATGGGTTGTTTAATTTGGTATGCATGCTGAGACCTAGACCAGTACAAATTAGGAATGTGAGTTTCCCGCCAATCGGTCTGTTGCAACAACTGCTTGACCATTGAGCCCAATTGTCTGGCCTTGTGTCCTGGGGCAATAGCTAGGGAAATGTGTGGCACCCCTTTCTCTGTCATTTTGAACCACTGCATTTGTTCATGTGTCAGTTCAGTTGCCGCTGCAACTCCCTCTTTACCAATCAAAATGCGTGATGAAGTTAAATCCCACATGTGCAATATTTTCAAACAAATCCCGATATACATCATCACTTTTCGGTCATAATATAGAGTGCAATGCAAAGGATCAACAGGTGGGTGGTATGGCGTCAGTGAGCAGATCCAGGGTTTCCACAGTAGGTAGGTCGAGAACACACCACCACCAGCAGGGGTCTCTGGCTCCAGCCTGGCCCAGTAGATGGTTGCAGTTTCTGCTTCTGTTGGTAGGGGCGCCATCAGCCACTGACCATGTTGTTGTATTTGTTGTGAGCACTGGATGCTGATGCCATCTGGAAATTGAATAATCACTCCCTCTGGCCCACACAGAATTCTGGCTTCAACGGCTGACAACAAGTCCCTCCCCATCAAATTGATTGGGGTGTCCGTGGAATGGATGTATTTGTGCCAGAGTCTACACCCCGTCCGGGTGATCACAGTCTCAAGTGGTTTGGTAAAAGGCAGAGTTTGTGGTTTTCCCGAGAAGCCGACCAAAGTTGTTGTTTTCTTTGACAGTGAGGATACAGGAAGGGCAGTGTTTATTGATGAATATGTTGCGCCTGTGTCCACCAGCATCTGCACAGGTTTTCCCTCCACTGTCACATGAAGCATTGGCTCCGCCGGGCCGCTGCTTCTCTGGCTCCCCGGGCATCCCTATTCGAATTGTCCACACCAGAGATCATCATGTTGATAGTACTGACCTCTGTGTGCTTGTGGCTGTTGCCAGGGTCGTCCACTCGAGGGAGCTGTTCGTGTTTGTTGTATCGGCTCCTCGGGTTGATGTGGCGGGCCTCCGGCTGGACGGCCGGCTCCGTGCGGTCGATACTACGGGCACTCTCTTGCCCAGTGATCGGTTTCGCCGCAGATGTAGCATGCGTTGGGCGAATGGTTTTTGTATGTCGCCCTCCCCGGGTAAGCAGGTGCACTCCCTCCCCGGCCTCTGTATCCGCCCCGGAACTGGCCCCTTCCGCGTCCCACCACCTGAGGAGCCTGTGACATTTGCATTTCCTTTTTCTGTGATTTAGACTGTCTAGCTTCACCATGCATTTTTGCCAACTGTAATTTCAACAACTGTTTGGATAATGCGTCTGTCTCGTTATCAACTTTAGCTTGTGACTCAGTAAACATTCTGCAGTGATGCAAAAGATGACGTTTAAATCGTTCCTCGGCACAAACCAGAATGTCAGGGTCTGACATTAACTGCTTCTTCACATCTGGCGGAAGTCCATCCACCAGCGCCGTCCGGAAGAGCACCTCTGCCTCGTGCGTGAGAGCCGGATGGCGACCTGTGGTTTCAATCCAACTCTCCACACATGTTACATAATGTTGGGCAGGTGACATTTTCACATCATAAGGAAACATAGTGGGGGCCAAATCGGTGGGTTGTGGGAAAGTCATTTTAATGTTTTCAAACAGGGGCGCTGCTACTTGTGGCAAGGGCACCTCCCTCCCCAGTCTCGCTGTGCCTGCTGCTTCCTCAATCGCCTGCAATTGCACTAGGGAGCATGCTCCTGCCAACATCTGTCGCATGTCACCAAGTGTACAACTCTGTCCACTCATTAGAGCCAAAAACTTGTTCAGCCACACCTTGCCTCCTCTGTGTAGTGGGGGCATCTTTTCCATCATCGCAGTTACATCACGGAGCACCATGGGCTCGTAACGCTGACCATCCGCTGTTGCCACTAGGGGACACATCAACTCATTTTTCTGAACCTCTGCTTGTATCATCTGTCCACGAGTACTCCGCAAATTATATTCTCTCCGTGTCTGGCCCTCTCCCTGTCCGCCCTTTTTTCTACCATTCAGATTCGCGTACTCCAACATTTTCCTCTGTTGCATCACAACATCATCTTCCTCCTCACCGCTACTGTCCCGCTGTGAATGCTCTTTCTGTCTCCACTCACTCTTCGCGTCTTGTCTTATTTTCTCCGTTACCCATTTCAACATCTGAGCTTCCTGTCTACGCTGCTCATCAACTTGATCAACTTTCTTTTTTAGCTCCTCGTTCTCGGCACTTAGTCTATGCCCACCTACTCCTTTCGTTATGTTGGACGTTTGAGAGCTCGGAGCGGGGGTGGAAGTGTCCACGCGGGACGCCTCCTCCTCCCTGATCCGTCGCCTCTCTCTATTTACTGCTTGTTCAATCAGTTGTACAATACTTTGATCCGCCCTTTCGCCTTCGCCCTCGACATCCACTACCAGTCGGCCACCCAACGTCACCACTGGAGCCATCACTCCGGGGTTGCCGTACGGCGGCGGTCCAACAGCAGTCACTCCGAGTGTGGGGGCACTCGGGGGTGTTACATCATGCAAAGATGGATAAATGCCCTTGTATTCAACTCCTTTCTTATCTATTTCCACCGCTTTCTCTTCCACTTTGGCATGTATCGCATACAATTAAGAAATCTACTTGCCATGTACTTCTCATCACCTTCAAGAGTTAGAGATTTACCGTTTTTTATTTCCTATCTTAACTTGGTATTTTTAGATTTTTCCAATTTTTTCAATTTTTTGTTTTACCTTTTTTTTTTTACTCTTTTTTTTTTTTTTTTTTACTTTGAGGATCCTCAATGCAGGATTAAATTTACCCTTCAACAAAATTACTAGCCTGTGTATTACGGTTGGTTTTTGCTAGTACTGTTTTTTACTGTCAATTTATCCTACCATTCACACTCTCAACGCACACACACCTCTCATCACACACACTATCTCACTCCATTCATTCCTCTCAGCACACGCACTCCTCTCATCACACACACTATCTCACACACACTCCTATCAATTTGGGGCATTTTGGATGTTTTAGCGGTCTGATCTCTCACAGAAGGAACTGTTACCACCGGATGTTTTCGGGAGAGCCTCACACCTCCCAGGATCTCAAAAAAAACCTGGCTATTTGAATACGCTCGTCAACGTACCCTTGTCCGCCACGACTAGGCTAGGTCCCGGACCTATTCGTAATACGCGTAAGTCCCTGACTTTACCGTACACGTCACACACGTAAGTTCCAAACTTATTCGCCGTATGTATCTCTTGCACACTTTATTTGATCTGAACAACAGTCTCCTCTTAAATTTCCTTTTTCAATTTGCAGAATTTCGACTTATAGTAACAGGTATTCTGCTTACCTTATCAGTGATGAGCGCTCAGGGTTGAGGAGACGTTGTACCAGCTCAACGTTGTGCACCTTACTTATTCCAAACGGTTCGCCGACCGAGAGACAGCGTCCCGGACGCTGTCCGGTGTCCTGGATACAGACCACGAGTTGTCAATTACCCTTCTCTTGACATCACGTCGGGGTCACCAAGAAATTGTTAGGATACGGATTTTAGCTATTGATCTGACTCCAAATTACGATCAACTTTAACACAAGTTTCTATGTCCTAATCCACACACTGGCGCACCTAACAATTTTGCGAGTTCGTTCTGTCAAAGAGAAGACCAGTAGATCAATCAGACCAAATTTACCAAATGTTTATTCCTAACAAAGTGCTCTAATACAGGCCTGGGTCCCGGGTCCCTCACACTAAAACTCGTGCGTTTCTGTGACCACCAAAAGACGACACATTCTTCCGGGTTTCCCAGTTTTAAAGAAACACAATATGAATATTTAAAGCATGCAAAATATTGTGTGATGATTGGTCGATGGTCATCTCCTCCCCGTCGAGGTGTCATCACTGCGGTCAGGAGTTGGGGGTTTTCCTCTCGAAGCCCAACCACCTGGACGTGGTATTGTTCTTTGTTCTCGCTCCTCACCCACCTCGAGGTGTTATCGTCTGGTACTCTGTTGGAACAATCTCGGGGGAAGCCTTGGCCTGCCAGACCAGGAGGCCTTATCTTTATGAGTTTACGACTCTCCTTTAAACTAAATGCTTTCTATTTGGTTCAAGGAATGTCTTTTGATCCTTGTCAGCCTTATGTTTCCTTCCTGTCCTTATGTTACTTTTGTGTTTGTTTTGTAAGAAGTCTTCAATGACAATGAGCAGAGCTTCTTTGCATAGGCGAAATGTCCTTTGTCAGTTTAAAGGGACTTCATTCCTTTTAGTTAACTGTAGCTTTGATTCATAGATTGTAGATGATCAAAATTGGTTATATACAGTTTGAAGAAGTCACATCAAAGTTATCCCACATTTACTCAATGTTCGTTTAAGGAACTGTATATCAGCTACCCTACATTTACTCAATATGTGCTGAAAGGTCCAAGTAAGGTTAGATATTATTATTATTATGTGTTGTGTTAGTTTACTAAGAAGTTAAACTTAGCAGGAGTCGGCCACCTGTGGAGAGGACAACTGGTTGGGGGAAGAAAGCAGACTCTGCACTCCCAATGTGGGGGTCGAGAAGATCAATTCACACTACACTACATTCCTTTTCTAATCAGCGTTACTACAGCCACTATCTCCCTTCCTTTAGTGTAGCAACGCCTCTGTAGCCAGGGCATCCAAGACATCAAAAGGAGGAGCACGTGGGGGAGGAACTCAGAACTGGCGGAAACTGCAACCGAGCCTCCCCCCAATACTAGATATTATATTGATATGATTATATGTTTAACACAACCTTGAAAAATATGTTTGCTAACTGCTGAAAGCACATTTCCCTTTACACTTTAACCAGAGTGACGGGAGAGCGGCATTTCAGAAAACGTGCTTATCTCGGCGAGAAAAAGCGATTTCGGCAATAAAATTTAAAACGCGTGTAAAACATAAACCAAACGATGAAATTGGTTATTTCTTCATGTATAATGATCAACTCGATACTCCCTAGCCCCCAACAGCCTTTTTTTTCATAACACTTTAACCAGAGTGACGGGAGAGCGGCATTTCAGAAAACGTGCTTATCTCGGCGAGAAAAAGCGATTTCGGCAATAAAATTTAAAACGCGTGTAAAACATAAACCAAACGATGAAATTGGTTATTTCTTCATGTATAATGATCAACTCGATACTCCCTAGCCCCCAACAGCCTTTTTTTTCATAACACTTTAACCAGAGTGACGGGAGAGCGGCATTTCAGAAAACGTGCTTATCTCGGCGAGAAAAAGCGATTTCGGCAATAAAATTTAAAACGCGTGTAAAACATAAACCAAACGATGAAATTGGTTATTTCTTCATGTATAATGATCAACTCGATACTCCCTAGCCCCCAACAGCCTTTTTTTTCATAACACTTTAACCAGAGTGACGGGAGAGCGGCATTTCAGAAAACGTGCTTATCTCGGCGAGAAAAAGCGATTTCGGCAATAAAATTTAAAACGCGTGTAAAACATAAACCAAACGATGAAATTGGTTATTTCTTCATGTATAATGATCAACTCGATACTCCCTAGCCCCCAACAGCCTTTTTTTTCATAACACTTTAACCAGAGTGACGGGAGAGCGGCATTTCAGAAAACGTGCTTATCTCGGCGAGAAAAAGCGATTTCGGCAATAAAATTTAAAACGCGTGTAAAACATAAACCAAACGATGAAATTGGTTATTTCTTCATGTATAATGATCAACTCGATACTCCCTAGCCCCCAACAGCCTTTTTTTTCATAACACTTTAACCAGAGTGACGGGAGAGCGGCATTTCAGAAAACGTGCTTATCTCGGCGAGAAAAAGCGATTTCGGCAATAAAATTTAAAACGCGTGTAAAACATAAACCAAACGATGAAATTGGTTACTTCTTCATGTATAATGATCAACTCGATACTCCCTAGCCCCCAACAGCCTTTTTTTTCATAACACTTTAACCAGAGTGACGGGAGAGCGGCATTTCAGAAAACGTGCTTATCTCGGCGAGAAAAAGCGATTTCGGCAATAAAATTTAAAACGCGTGTAAAACATAAACCAAACGATGAAATTGGTTATTTCTTCATGTATAATGATCAACTCGATACTCCCTAGCCCCCAACAGCCTTTTTTTTCATAACACTTTAACCAGAGTGACGGGAGAGCGGCATTTCAGAAAACGTGCTTATCTCGGCGAGAAAAAGCGATTTCGGCAATAAAATTTAAAACGCGTGTAAAACATAAACCAAACGATGAAATTGGTTATTTCTTCATGTATAATGATCAACTCGATACTCCCTAGCCCCCAACAGCCTTTTTTTTCATAACACTTTAACCAGAGTGACGGGAGAGCGGCATTTCAGAAAACGTGCTTATCTCGGCGAGAAAAAGCGATTTCGGCAATAAAATTTAAAACGCGTGTAAAACATAAACCAAACGATGAAATTGGTTATTTCTTCATGTATAATGATCAACTCGATACTCCCTAGCCCCCAACAGCCTTTTTTTTCATAACACTTTAACCAGAGTGACGGGAGAGCGGCATTTCAGAAAACGTGCTTATCTCGGCGAGAAAAAGCGATTTCGGCAATAAAATTTAAAACGCGTGTAAAACATAAACCAAACGATGAAATTGGTTATTTCTTCATGTATAATGATCAACTCGATACTCCCTAGCCCCCAACAGCCTTTTTTTTCATAACACTTTAACCAGAGTGACGGGAGAGCGGCATTTCAGAAAACGTGCTTATCTCGGCGAGAAAAAGCGATTTCGGCAATAAAATTTAAAACGCGTGTAAAACATAAACCAAACGATGAAATTGGTTATTTCTTCATGTATAATGATCAACTCGATACTCCCTAGCCCCCAACAGCCTTTTTTTTCATAACACTTTAACCAGAGTGACGGGAGAGCGGCATTTCAGAAAACGTGCTTATCTCGGCGAGAAAAAGCGATTTCGGCAATAAAATTTAAAACGCGTGTAAAACATAAACCAAACGATGAAATTGGTTATTTCTTCATGTATAATGATCAACTCGATACTCCCTAGCCCCCAACAGCCTTTTTTTTCATAACACTTTAACCAGAGTGACGGGATGAGCGGCATTTCAGAAAACGTGCTTATCTCGGCGAGAAAAAGCGATTTCGGCAATAAAATTTAAAACGCGTGTAAAACATAAACCAAACGATGAAATTGGTTATTTCTTCATGTATAATGATCAACTCGATACTCCCTAGCCCCCAACAGCCTTTTTTTTCATAACACTTTAACCAGAGTGACGGGAGAGCGGCATTTCAGAAAACGTGCTTATCTCGGCGAGAAAAAGCGATTTCGGCAATAAAATTTAAAACGCGTGTAAAACATAAACCAAACGATGAAATTGGTTATTTCTTCATGTATAATGATCAACTCGATACTCCCTAGCCCCCAACAGCCTTTTTTTTCATAACACTTTAACCAGAGTGACGGGAGAGCGGCATTTCAGAAAACGTGCTTATCTCGGCGAGAAAAAGCGATTTCGGCAATAAAATTTAAAACGCAGTGTAAAACATAAACCAAACGATGAAATTGGTTATTTCTTCATGTATAATGATCAACTCGATACTCCCTAGCCCCCAACAGCCTTTTTTTTCATAACACTTTAACCAGAGTGACGGGAGAGCGGCATTTCAGAAAACGTGCTTATCTCGGCGAGAAAAAGCGATTTCGGCAATAAAATTTAAAACGCGTGTAAAACATAAACCAAACGATGAAATTGGTTATTTCTTCATGTATAATGATCAACTCGATACTCCCTAGCCCCCAACAGCCTTTTTTTTCATAACACTTTAACCAGAGTGACGGGAGAGCGGCATTTCAGAAAACGTGCTTATCTCGGCGAGAAAAAGCGATTTCGGCAATAAAATTTAAAACGCGTGTAAAACATAAACCAAACGATGAAATTGGTTATTTCTTCATGTATAATGATCAACTCGATACTCCCTAGCCCCCAACAGCCTTTTTTTTCATAACACTTTAACCAGAGTGACGGGAGAGCGGCATTTCAGAAAACGTGCTTATCTCGGCGAGAAAAAGCGATTTCGGCAATAAAATTTAAAACGCGTGTAAAACATAAACCAAACGATGAAATTGGTTATTTCTTCATGTATAATGATCAACTCGATACTCCCTAGCCCCCAACAGCCTTTTTTTTCATAACACTTTAACCAGAGTGACGGGAGAGCGGCATTTCAGAAAACGTGCTTATCTCGGCGAGAAAAAGCGATTTCGGCAATAAAATTTAAAACGCGTGTAAAACATAAACCAAACGATGAAATTGGTTATTTCTTCATGTATAATGATCAACTCGATACTCCCTAGCCCCCAACAGCCTTTTTTTTCATAACACTTTAACCAGAGTGACGGGAGAGCGGCATTTCAGAAAACGTGCTTATCTCGGCGAGAAAAAGCGATTTCGGCAATAAAATTTAAAACGCGTGTAAAACATAAACCAAACGATGAAATTGGTTATTTCTTCATGTATAATGATCAACTCGATACTCCCTAGCCCCCAACAGCCTTTTTTTTCATAACACTTTAACCAGAGTGACGGGAGAGCGGCATTTCAGAAAACGTGCTTATCTCGGCGAGAAAAAGCGATTTCGGCAATAAAATTTAAAACGCGTGTAAAACATAAACCAAACGATGAAATTGGTTATTTCTTCATGTATAATGATCAACTCGATACTCCCTAGCCCCCAACAGCCTTTTTTTTCATAACACTTTAACCAGAGTGACGGGAGAGCGGCATTTCAGAAAACGTGCTTATCTCGGCGAGAAAAAGCGATTTCGGCAATAAAATTTAAAACGCGTGTAAAACATAAACCAAACGATGAAATTGGTTATTTCTTCATGTATAATGATCAACTCGATACTCCCTAGCCCCCAACAGCCTTTTTTTTCATAACACTTTAACCAGAGTGACGGGAGAGCGGCATTTCAGAAAACGTGCTTATCTCGGCGAGAAAAAGCGATTTCGGCAATAAAATTTAAAACGCGTGTAAAACATAAACCAAACGATGAAATTGGTTATTTCTTCATGTATAATGATCAACTCGATACTCCCTAGCCCCCAACAGCCTTTTTTTTCATAACACTTTAACCAGAGTGACGGGAGAGCGGCATTTCAGAAAACGTGCTTATCTCGGCGAGAAAAAGCGATTTCGGCAATAAAATTTAAAACGCGTGTAAAACATAAACCAAACGATGAAATTGGTTATTTCTTCATGTATAATGATCAACTCGATACTCCCTAGCCCCCAACAGCCTTTTTTTTCATAACACTTTAACCAGAGTGACGGGAGAGCGGCATTTCAGAAAACGTGCTTATCTCGGCGAGAAAAAGCGATTTCGGCAATAAAATTTAAAACGCGTGTAAAACATAAACCAAACGATGAAATTGGTTATTTCTTCATGTATAATGATCAACTCGATACTCCCTAGCCCCCAACAGCCTTTTTTTTCATAACACTTTAACCAGAGTGACGGGAGAGCGGCATTTCAGAAAACGTGCTTATCTCGGCGAGAAAAAGCGATTTCGGCAATAAAATTTAAAACGCGTGTAAAACATAAACCAAACGATGAAATTGGTTATTTCTTCATGTATAATGATCAACTCGATACTCCCTAGCCCCCAACAGCCTTTTTTTTCATAACACTTTAACCAGAGTGACGGGAGAGCGGCATTTCAGAAAACGTGCTTATCTCGGCGAGAAAAAGCGATTTCGGCAATAAAATTTAAAACGCGTGTAAAACATAAACCAAACGATGAAATTGGTTATTTCTTCATGTATAATGATCAACTCGATACTCCCTAGCCCCCAACAGCCTTTTTTTTCATAACACTTTAACCAGAGTGACGGGAGAGCGGCATTTCAGAAAACGTGCTTATCTCGGCGAGAAAAAGCGATTTCGGCAATAAAATTTAAAACGCGTGTAAAACATAAACCAAACGATGAAATTGGTTATTTCTTCATGTATAATGATCAACTCGATACTCCCTAGCCCCCAACAGCCTTTTTTTTCATAACACTTTAACCAGAGTGACGGGAGAGCGGCATTTCAGAAAACGTGCTTATCTCGGCGAGAAAAAGCGATTTCGGCAATAAAATTTAAAACGCGTGTAAAACATAAACCAAACGATGAAATTGGTTATTTCTTCATGTATAATGATCAACTCGATACTCCCTAGCCCCCAACAGCCTTTTTTTTCATAACACTTTAACCAGAGTGACGGGAGAGCGGCATTTCAGAAAACGTGCTTATCTCGGCGAGAAAAAGCGATTTCGGCAATAAAATTTAAAACGCGTGTAAAACATAAACCAAACGATGAAATTGGTTATTTCTTCATGTATAATGATCAACTCGATACTCCCTAGCCCCCAACAGCCTTTTTTTTCATAACACTTTAACCAGAGTGACGGGAGAGCGGCATTTCAGAAAACGTGCTTATCTCGGCGAGAAAAAGCGATTTCGGCAATAAAATTTAAAACGCGTGTAAAACATAAACCAAACGATGAAATTGAGTTATTTCTTCATGTATAATGATCAACTCGATACTCCCTAGCCCCCAACAGCCTTTTTTTTCATAACACTTTAACCAGAGTGACGGGAGAGCGGCATTTCAGAAAACGTGCTTATCTCGGCGAGAAAAAGCGATTTCGGCAATAAAATTTAAAACGCGTGTAAAACATAAACCAAACGATGAAATTGGTTATTTCTTCATGTATAATGATCAACTCGATACTCCCTAGCCCCCAACAGCCTTTTTTTTCATAACACTTTAACCAGAGTGACGGGAGAGCGGCATTTCAGAAAACGTGCTTATCTCGGCGAGAAAAAGCGATTTCGGCAATAAAATTTAAAACGCGTGTAAAACATAAACCAAACGATGAAATTGGTTATTTCTTCATGTATAATGATCAACTCGATACTCCCTAGCCCCCAACAGCCTTTTTTTTCATAACACTTTAACCAGAGTGACGGGAGAGCGGCATTTCAGAAAACGTGCTTATCTCGGCGAGAAAAAGCGATTTCGGCAATAAAATTTAAAACGCGTGTAAAACATAAACCAAACGATGAAATTGGTTATTTCTTCATGTATAATGATCAACTCGATACTCCCTAGCCCCCAACAGCCTTTTTTTTCATAACACTTTAACCAGAGTGACGGGAGAGCGGCATTTCAGAAAACGTGCTTATCTCGGCGAGAAAAAGCGATTTCGGCAATAAAATTTAAAACGCGTGTAAAACATAAACCAAACGATGAAATTGGTTATTTCTTCATGTATAATGATCAACTCGATACTCCCTAGCCCCCAACAGCCTTTTTTTTCATAACACTTTAACCAGAGTGACGGGAGAGCGGCATTTCAGAAAACGTGCTTATCTCGGCGAGAAAAAGCGATTTCGGCAATAAAATTTAAAACGCGTGTAAAACATAAACCAAACGATGAAATTGGTTATTTCTTCATGTATAATGATCAACTCGATACTCCCTAGCCCCCAACAGCCTTTTTTTTCATAACACTTTAACCAGAGTGACGGGAGAGCGGCATTTCAGAAAACGTGCTTATCTCGGCGAGAAAAAGCGATTTCGGCAATAAAATTTAAAACGCGTGTAAAACATAAACCAAACGATGAAATTGGTTATTTCTTCATGTATAATGATCAACTCGATACTCCCTAGCCCCCAACAGCCTTTTTTTTCATAACACTTTAACCAGAGTGACGGGAGAGCGGCATTTCAGAAAACGTGCTTATCTCGGCGAGAAAAAGCGATTTCGGCAATAAAATTTAAAACGCGTGTAAAACATAAACCAAACGATGAAATTGGTTATTTCTTCATGTATAATGATCAACTCGATACTCCCTAGCCCCCAACAGCCTTTTTTTTCATAACACTTTAACCAGAGTGACGGGAGAGCGGCATTTCAGAAAACGTGCTTATCTCGGCGAGAAAAAGCGATTTCGGCAATAAAATTTAAAACGCGTGTAAAACATAAACCAAACGATGAAATTGGTTATTTCTTCATGTATAATGATCAACTCGATACTCCCTAGCCCCCAACAGCCTTTTTTTTCATAACACTTTAACCAGAGTGACGGGAGAGCGGCATTTCAGAAAACGTGCTTATCTCGGCGAGAAAAAGCGATTTCGGCAATAAAATTTAAAACGCGTGTAAAACATAAACCAAACGATGAAATTGGTTATTTCTTCATGTATAATGATCAACTCGATACTCCCTAGCCCCCAACAGCCTTTTTTTTCATAACACTTTAACCAGAGTGACGGGAGAGCGGCATTTCAGAAAACGTGCTTATCTCGGCGAGAAAAAGCGATTTCGGCAATAAAATTTAAAACGCGTGTAAAACATAAACCAAACGATGAAATTGGTTATTTCTTCATGTATAATGATCAACTCGATACTCCCTAGCCCCCAACAGCCTTTTTTTTCATAACACTTTAACCAGAGTGACGGGAGAGCGGCATTTCAGAAAACGTGCTTATCTCGGCGAGAAAAAGCGATTTCGGCAATAAAATTTAAAACGCGTGTAAAACATAAACCAAACGATGAAATTGGTTATTTCTTCATGTATAATGATCAACTCGATACTCCCTAGCCCCCAACAGCCTTTTTTTTCATAACACTTTAACCAGAGTGACGGGAGAGCGGCATTTCAGAAAACGTGCTTATCTCGGCGAGAAAAAGCGATTTCGGCAATAAAATTTAAAACGCGTGTAAAACATAAACCAAACGATGAAATTGGTTATTTCTTCATGTATAATGATCAACTCGATACTCCCTAGCCCCCAACAGCCTTTTTTTTCATAACACTTTAACCAGAGTGACGGGAGAGCGGCATTTCAGAAAACGTGCTTATCTCGGCGAGAAAAAGCGATTTCGGCAATAAAATTTAAAACGCGTGTAAAACATAAACCAAACGATGAAATTGGTTATTTCTTCATGTATAATGATCAACTCGATACTCCCTAGCCCCCAACAGCCTTTTTTTTCATAACACTTTAACCAGAGTGACGGGAGAGCGGCATTTCAGAAAACGTGCTTATCTCGGCGAGAAAAAGCGATTTCGGCAATAAAATTTAAAACGCGTGTAAAACATAAACCAAACGATGAAATTGGTTATTTCTTCATGTATAATGATCAACTCGATACTCCCTAGCCCCCAACAGCCTTTTTTTTCATAACACTTTAACCAGAGTGACGGGAGAGCGGCATTTCAGAAAACGTGCTTATCTCGGCGAGAAAAAGCGATTTCGGCAATAAAATTTAAAACGCGTGTAAAACATAAACCAAACGATGAAATTGGTTATTTCTTCATGTATAATGATCAACTCGATACTCCCTAGCCCCCAACAGCCTTTTTTTTCATAACACTTTAACCAGAGTGACGGGAGAGCGGCATTTCAGAAAACGTGCTTATCTCGGCGAGAAAAAGCGATTTCGGCAATAAAATTTAAAACGCGTGTAAAACATAAACCAAACGATGAAATTGGTTATTTCTTCATGTATAATGATCAACTCGATACTCCCTAGCCCCCAACAGCCTTTTTTTTCATAACACTTTAACCAGAGTGACGGGAGAGCGGCATTTCAGAAAACGTGCTTATCTCGGCGAGAAAAAGCGATTTCGGCAATAAAATTTAAAACGCGTGTAAAACATAAACCAAACGATGAAATTGGTTATTTCTTCATGTATAATGATCAACTCGATACTCCCTAGCCCCCAACAGCCTTTTTTTTCATAACACTTTAACCAGAGTGACGGGAGAGCGGCATTTCAGAAAACGTGCTTATCTCGGCGAGAAAAAGCGATTTCGGCAATAAAATTTAAAACGCGTGTAAAACATAAACCAAACGATGAAATTGGTTATTTCTTCATGTATAATGATCAACTCGATACTCCCTAGCCCCCAACAGCCTTTTTTTTCATAACACTTTAACCAGAGTGACGGGAGAGCGGCATTTCAGAAAACGTGCTTATCTCGGCGAGAAAAAGCGATTTCGGCAATAAAATTTAAAACGCGTGTAAAACATAAACCAAACGATGAAATTGGTTATTTCTTCATGTATAATGATCAACTCGATACTCCCTAGCCCCCAACAGCCTTTTTTTTCATAACACTTTAACCAGAGTGACGGGAGAGCGGCATTTCAGAAAACGTGCTTATCTCGGCGAGAAAAAGCGATTTCGGCAATAAAATTTAAAACGCGTGTAAAACATAAACCAAACGATGAAATTGGTTATTTCTTCATGTATAATGATCAACTCGATACTCCCTAGCCCCCAACAGCCTTTTTTTTCATAACACTTTAACCAGAGTGACGGGAGAGCGGCATTTCAGAAAACGTGCTTATCTCGGCGAGAAAAAGCGATTTCGGCAATAAAATTTAAAACGCGTGTAAAACATAAACCAAACGATGAAATTGGTTATTTCTTCATGTATAATGATCAACTCGATACTCCCTAGCCCCCAACAGCCTTTTTTTTCATAACACTTTAACCAGAGTGACGGGAGAGCGGCATTTCAGAAAACGTGCTTATCTCGGCGAGAAAAAGCGATTTCGGCAATAAAATTTAAAACGCGTGTAAAACATAAACCAAACGATGAAATTGGTTATTTCTTCATGTATAATGATCAACTCGATACTCCCTAGCCCCCAACAGCCTTTTTTTTCATAACACTTTAACCAGAGTGACGGGAGAGCGGCATTTCAGAAAACGTGCTTATCTCGGCGAGAAAAAGCGATTTCGGCAATAAAATTTAAAACGCGTGTAAAACATAAACCAAACGATGAAATTGGTTATTTCTTCATGTATAATGATCAACTCGATACTCCCTAGCCCCCAACAGCCTTTTTTTTCATAACACTTTAACCAGAGTGACGGGAGAGCGGCATTTCAGAAAACGTGCTTATCTCGGCGAGAAAAAGCGATTTCGGCAATAAAATTTAAAACGCGTGTAAAACATAAACCAAACGATGAAATTGGTTATTTCTTCATGTATAATGATCAACTCGATACTCCCTAGCCCCCAACAGCCTTTTTTTTCATAACACTTTAACCAGAGTGACGGGAGAGCGGCATTTCAGAAAACGTGCTTATCTCGGCGAGAAAAAGCGATTTCGGCAATAAAATTTAAAACGCGTGTAAAACATAAACCAAACGATGAAATTGGTTATTTCTTCATGTATAATGATCAACTCGATACTCCCTAGCCCCCAACAGCCTTTTTTTTCATAACACTTTAACCAGAGTGACGGGAGAGCGGCATTTCAGAAAACGTGCTTATCTCGGCGAGAAAAAGCGATTTCGGCAATAAAATTTAAAACGCGTGTAAAACATAAACCAAACGATGAAATTGGTTATTTCTTCATGTATAATGATCAACTCGATACTCCCTAGCCCCCAACAGCCTTTTTTTTCATAACACTTTAACCAGAGTGACGGGAGAGCGGCATTTCAGAAAACGTGCTTATCTCGGCGAGAAAAAGCGATTTCGGCAATAAAATTTAAAACGCGTGTAAAACATAAACCAAACGATGAAATTGGTTATTTCTTCATGTATAATGATCAACTCGATACTCCCTAGCCCCCAACAGCCTTTTTTTTCATAACACTTTAACCAGAGTGACGGGAGAGCGGCATTTCAGAAAACGTGCTTATCTCGGCGAGAAAAAGCGATTTCGGCAATAAAATTTAAAACGCGTGTAAAACATAAACCAAACGATGAAATTGGTTATTTCTTCATGTATAATGATCAACTCGATACTCCCTAGCCCCCAACAGCCTTTTTTTTCATAACACTTTAACCAGAGTGACGGGAGAGCGGCATTTCAGAAAACGTGCTTATCTCGGCGAGAAAAAGCGATTTCGGCAATAAAATTTAAAACGCGTGTAAAACATAAACCAAACGATGAAATTGGTTATTTCTTCATGTATAATGATCAACTCGATACTCCCTAGCCCCCAACAGCCTTTTTTTTCATAACACTTTAACCAGAGTGACGGGAGAGCGGCATTTCAGAAAACGTGCTTATCTCGGCGAGAAAAAGCGATTTCGGCAATAAAATTTAAAACGCGTGTAAAACATAAACCAAACGATGAAATTGGTTATTTCTTCATGTATAATGATCAACTCGATACTCCCTAGCCCCCAACAGCCTTTTTTTTCATAACACTTTAACCAGAGTGACGGGAGAGCGGCATTTCAGAAAACGTGCTTATCTCGGCGAGAAAAAGCGATTTCGGCAATAAAATTTAAAACGCGTGTAAAACATAAACCAAACGATGAAATTGGTTATTTCTTCATGTATAATGATCAACTCGATACTCCCTAGCCCCCAACAGCCTTTTTTTTTCATAACACTTTAACCAGAGTGACGGGGAGAGCGGCATTTCAGAAAACGTGCTTATCTCGGCGAGAAAAAGCGATTTCGGCAATAAAATTTAAAACGCGTGTAAAACATAAACCAAACGATGAAATTGGTTATTTCTTCATGTATAATGATCAACTCGATACTCCCTAGCCCCCAACAGCCTTTTTTTTCAAAACACTTAACCAGAGTGACGGGGAGAGCGGCATTTCAGAAAACGTGCTTATCTCGGCGAGAAAAAGCGATTTTGGCAATAAAATTTAAAACGCGTGTAAAACATAAACCAAACGATGAAACTGGTTATTTCTTCATGTATAATGATCAACTCGATACTCCCTAGCCCCCAACAGCCTTTTTTTTCATAACACTTTAACCAGAGTGACGGGAGAGCGGCATTTCAGAAAACGTGCTTATCTCGGCGAGAAAAAGCGATTTCGGCAATAAAATTTAAAACGCGTGTAAAACATAAACCAAACGATGAAATTGGTTATTTCTTCATGTATAATGATCAACTCGATACTCCCTAGCCCCCAACAGCCTTTTTTTTCATAACACTTTAACCAGAGTGACGGGAGAGCGGCATTTCAGAAAACGTGCTTATCTCGGCGAGAAAAAGCGATTTCGGCAATAAAATTTAAAACGCGTGTAAAACATAAACCAAACGATGAAATTGGTTATTTCTTCATGTATAATGATCAACTCGATACTCCCTAGCCCCCAACAGCCTTTTTTTTCATAACACTTTAACCAGAGTGACGGGGAGAGCGGCATTTCAGAAAACGTGCTTATCTCGGCGAGAAAAAGCGATTTCGGCAATAAAATTTAAAACGCGTGTAAAACATAAACCAAACGATGAAATTGGTTATTTCTTCATGTATAATGATCAACTCGATACTCCCTAGCCCCCAACAGCCTTTTTTTTCATAACACTTTAACCAGAGTGACGGAGAGAGCGGCATTTCAGAAAACGTGCTTATCTCGGCGAGAAAAAGCGATTTCGGCAATAAAATTTAAAACGCGTGTAAAACATAAACCAAACGATGAAATTGGTTATTTCTTCATGTATAATGATCAACTCGATACTCCCTAGCCCCCAACAGCCTTTTTTTTTCATAACACTTTAACCAGAGTGACGGGAGAGAGCGGCATTTCAGAAAACGTGCTTATCTCGGCGAGAAAAAGCGATTTCGGCAATAAAATTTAAAACGCGTGTAAAACATAAACCAAACGATGAAATTGGTTATTTCTTCATGTATAATGATCAACTCGATACTCCCTAGCCCCCAACAGCCTTTTTTTTCACAACACTTTAACCAGAGTGACGGGAGAGCGGCATTTCAGAAAACGTGCTTATCTCGGCGAGAAAAAGTGATTTTGGCAATAAAATTTAAAACGCGTGTAAAACATAAACCAAACGATGAAATTGGTTATTTCTTCATGTATAATGATCAACTCGATACTCCCTAGCCCCCAACAGCCTTTTTTTTCATAACACTTTAACCAGAGTGACGGGAGAGCGGCATTTCAGAAAACGTGCTTATCTCGGCGAGAAAAAGCGATTTCGGCAATAAAATTTAAAACGCGTGTAAAACATAAACCAAACGATGAAATTGGTTATTTCTTCATGTATAATGATCAACTCGATACTCCCTAGCCCCCAACAGCCTTTTTTTTTCATGAACACTTTAACCAGAGTGACGGGAGAGCGGCATTTCAGAAAACGTGCTTATCTCGGCGAGAAAAAGCGATTTCGGCAATAAAATTTAAAACGCGTGTAAAACATAAACCAAACGATGAAATTGGTTATTTCTTCATGTATAATGATCAACTCGATACTCCCTAGCCCCAACAGCCTTTTTTTTTTATAACACTTTAACCAGAGTGACGGGAGAGCGGCATTTCAGAAAACGTGCTTATCTCGGCGAGAAAAAGCGATTTCGGCAATAAAATTTAAAACGCGTGTAAAACATAAACCAAACGATGAAAATTGGTTATTTCTTCATGTATAATGATCAACTCGATACTCCCTAGCCCCCAACAGCCTTTTTTTTCATAACACTTTAACCAGAGTGACGGGAGAGCGGCATTTCAGAAAACGTGCTTATCTCGGCGAGAAAAAGCGATTTCGGCAATAAAATTTAAAACGCGTGTAAAACATAAACCAAACGATGAAAATTGGTTATTTCTTCATGTATAATGATCAACTCGATACTCCCTAGCCCCCAACAGCCTTTTTTTTCATAACACTTTAACCAGAGTGACGGGAGAGCGGCATTTCAGAAAACGTGCTTATCTCGGCGAGAAAAAGCGATTTCGGCAATAAAATTTAAAACGCGTGTAAAACATAAACCAAACGATGAAATTGGTTATTTCTTCATGTATAATGATCAACTCGATACTCCCTAGCCCCCAACAGCCTTTTTTTTCAAAAAACTTTAACCGGAGTGACGGGGAGAGCGGCATTTCAGAAAACGTGCTTATCTCGGCGAGAAAAAGCGATTTTGGCAATAAAATTTAAAACGCGTGTAAAACATAAACCAAACGATGAAATTGGTTATTTCTTCATGTATAATGATCAACTCGATACTCCCTAGCCCCCAACAGCCTTTTTTTTTCATAACACTTTAACCAGAGTGACGGAGAGCGGCATTTCAGAAAACGTGCTTATCTCGGCGAGAAAAAGCGATTTCGGCAATAAAATTTAAAACGCGTGTAAAACATAAACCAAACGATGAAATTGGTTATTTCTTCATGTATAATGATCAACTCGATACTCCCTAGCCCCCAACAGCCTTTTTTTTCATAACACTTTAACCAGAGTGACGGGAGAGCGGCATTTCAGAAAACGTGCTTATCTCGGCGAGAAAAAGCGATTTCGGCAATAAAATTTAAACGCGTGTAAAACATAAACCAAACGATGAAATTGGTTATTTCTTCATGTATAATGATCAACTCGATACTCCCTAGCCCCCAACAGCCTTTTTTTTTATAACACTTTAACCAGAGTGACGGGAGAGCGGCATTTCAGAAAACGTGCTTATCTCGGCGAGAAAAAGCGATTTCGGCAATAAAATTTAAAACGCGTGTAAAACATAAACCAAACGATGAAATTGGTTATTTCTTCATGTATAATGATCAACTCGATACTCCCTAGCCCCCAACAGCCTTTTTTTTCATAACACTTTAACCAGAGTGACGGGAGAGAGCGGCATTTCAGAAAACGTGGCTTATCTCGGCGAGAAAAAGCGATTTCGGCAATAAAATTTAAAACGCGTGTAAAACATAAACCAAACGATGAAATTGGTTATTTCTTCATGTATAATGATCAACTCGATACTCCCTAGCCCCCAACAGCCTTTTTTTTTCATAACACTTTAACCAGAGTGACGGGAGAGCGGCATTTCAGAAAACGTGCTTATCTCGGCGAGAAAAAGCGATTTCGGCAATAAAATTTAAAACGCGTGTAAAACATAAACCAAACGATGAAATTGGTTATTTCTTCATGTATAATGATCAACTCGATACTCCCTAGCCCCCAACAGCCTTTTTTTTCAAAAAACTTTAACCGGAGTGACGGGAGAGCGGCATTTCAGAAAACGTGCTTATCTCGGCGAGAAAAAGCGATTTTGGCAATAAAATTTAAAACGCGTGTAAAACATAAACCAAACGATGAAATTGGGCTTTTTCTTCATGTATAATGATCAACTCGATACTCCCTAGCCCCCAACAGCCTTTTTTTTCATAACACTTTAACCAGAGTGACGGGGAGAGCGGCATTTCAGAAAACGTGCTTATCTCGGCGAGAAAAAGCGATTTCGGCAATAAAATTTAAAACGCGTGTAAAACATAAACCAAACGATGAAATTGGTTATTTCTTCATGTATAATGATCAACTCGATACTCCCTAGCCCCCAACAGCCTTTTTTTTTATATAACACTTTAACCAGAGTGACGGGGAGAGCGGCATTTCAGAAAACGTGCTTATCTCGGCGAGAAAAAGCGATTTCGGCAATAAAATTTAAAACGCGTGTAAAACATAAACCAAACGATGAAATTGGTTATTTCTTCATGTATAATGATCAACTCGATACTCCCTAGCCCCCAACAGCCTTTTTTTTTCATAACACTTTAACCAGAGTGACGGGAGAGCGGCATTTCAGAAAACGTGCTTATCTCGGCGAGAAAAAGCGATTTCGGCAATAAAATTTAAACGCGTGTAAAACATAAACCAAACGATGAAATTGGTTATTTCTTCATGTATAATGATCAACTCGATACTCCCTAGCCCCCAACAGCCTTTTTTTTTCACTAACACTTTAACCAGAGTGACGGGAGAGCGGCATTTCAGAAAACGTGCTTATCTCGGCGAGAAAAAGCGATTTCGGCAATAAAATTTAAAACGCGTGTAAAACATAAACCAAACGATGAAATTGGTTATTTCTTCATGTATAATGATCAACTCGATACTCCCTAGCCCCCAACAGCCTTTTTTTTTCATAACACTTTAACCAGAGTGACGGGAGAGCGGCATTTCAGAAAACGTGCTTATCTCGGCGAGAAAAAGCGATTTCGGCAATAAAATTTAAAACGCGTGTAAAAAATAAACCAAACGATGAAATTGGTTATTTCTTCATGTATAATGATCAACTCGATACTCCCTAGCCCCCAACGGCCTTTTTTTTCATAACACTTTAACCAGAGTGACGGGAGAGCGGCATTTCAGAAAACGTGCTTATCTCGGCGAGAAAAAGCGATTTCGGCAATAAAATTTAAAACGCGTGTAAAACATAAACCAAACGATGAAATTGGTTATTTCTTCATGTATAATGATCAACTCGATACTCCCTAGCCCCCAACAGCCTTTTTTTTCATAACACTTTAACCAGAGTGACGGGAGAGCGGCATTTCAGAAAACGTGCTTATCTCGGCGAGAAAAAGCGATTTCGGCAATAAAATTTAAAACGCGTGTAAAACATAAACCAAACGATGAAATTGGTTATTTCTTCATGTATAATGATCAACTCGATACTCCCTAGCCCCCAACAGCCTTTTTTTTTTATAACACTTTAACCAGAGTGACGGGAGAGCGGCATTTCAGAAAACGTGCTTATCTCGGCGAGAAAAAGCGATTTCGGCAATAAAATTTAAAACGCGTGTAAAACATAAACCAAACGATGAAATTGGTTATTTCTTCATGTATAATAATCAACTCGATACTCCCTAGCCCCCAACAGCCTTTTTTTTCATAACACTTTAACCAGAGTGACGGGAGAGCGGCATTTCAGAAAACGTGCTTATCTCGGCGAGAAAAAGCGATTTCGGCAATAAAATTTAAAACGCGTGTAAAACATAAACCAAACGATGAAATTGGTTATTTCTTCATATATAATGATCAACTCGATACTCCCTAGCCCCCAACAGCCTTTTTTTTCATAACACTTTAACCAGAGTGACGGGAGAGCGGCATTTCAGAAAACGTGCTTATCTCGGCGAGAAAAAGCGATTTCGGCAATAAAATTTAAAACGCGTGTAAAACATAAACCAAACGATGAAATTGGTTATTTCTTCATGTATAATGATCAACTCGATACTCCCTAGCCCCCAACAGCCTTTTTTTTCACAACACTTTAACCAGAGTGACGGGAGAGCGGCATTTCAGAAAACGTGCTTATCTCGGCGAGAAAAAGCGATTTCGGCAATAAAATTTAAAACGCGTGTAAAACATAAACCAAACGATGAAATTGGTTATTTCTTCATGTATAATGATCAACTCGATACTCCCTAGCCCCCAACAGCCTTTTTTTTCATAACACTTTAACCAGAGTGACGGGAGAGCGGCATTTCAGAAAACGTGCTTATCTCGGCGAGAAAAAGCGATTTCGGCAATAAAATTTAAAACGCGTGTAAAACATAAACCAAACGATGAAATTGGTTATTTCTTCATGTATAATGATCAACTCGATACTCCCTAGCCCCCAACAGCCTTTTTTTTTTTTATAACACTTTAACCAGAGTGACAGGAGAGCGGCATTTCAGAAAACGTGCTTATCTCGGCGAGAAAAAGCGATTTCGGCAATAAAATTTAAAACGCGTGTAAAACATAAACCAAACGATGAAATTGGTTATTTCTTCATGTATAATGATCAACTCAATACTCCCTAGCCCCCAACAGTCTTTTTTTTCATAACACTTTAACCAGAGTGACGGGAGAGCGGCATTTCAGAAAACGTGCTTATCTCGGCGAGAAAAAGCGATTTCGGCAATAAAATTTAAAACGCGTGTAAAACTAAACCAAACGATGAAATTGGTTATTTCTTCATGTATAATGATTAACTCGATACTCCCTAGCCCCCAACAGCCTTTTTTTTCACAACACTTTAACCAGAGTGACGGGAGAGCGGCATTTCAGAAAACGTGCTTATCTCGGCGAGAAAAAGCGATTTCGGCAATAAAATTTAAAACGCGTGTAAAACATAAACCAAACGATGAAATTGGTTATTTCTTCATGTATAATGATCAACTCGATACTCCCTAGCCCCCAACAGCGTTTTTTTTCATAACACTTTAACCAGAGTGACGGGAGAGCGGCATTTCAGAAAACATGCTTATCTCGGCGAGAAAAAGCGATTTCGGCAATAAAATTTAAAACGCGTGTAAAACATAAACCAAACGATGAAATTGGTTATTTCTTCATGTATAATGATCAACTCGATACTCCCTAGCCCCCAACAGCCTTTTTTTTCATAACACTTTAACCAGAGTGACGGGAGAGCGGCATTTCAGAAAACGTGCTTATCTCGGCGAGAAAAAGCGATTTCGGCAATAAAATTTAAAACGCGTGTAAAACATAAACCAAACGATGAAATTGGTTTTTTCTTCATGTATAATGATCAACTCGATACTCCCTAGCCCCCAACAGCCTTTTTTTTCATAACACTTTAACCAGAGTGACGGGAGAGCGGCATTTCAGAAAACGTGCTTATCTCGGCGAGAAAAAGCGATTTCGGCAATAAAATTTAAAACGCGTGTAAAACATAAACCAAACGATGAAATTTGTTATTTCTTCATGTATAATGATCAACTCGATACTCCCTAGCCCCCAACAGCCTTTTTTTTCATAACACTTTAACCACAGTGACGGGAGAGCGGCATTTCAGAAAACGTGCTTATCTCGGCGAGAAAAAGCGATTTCGGCAATAAAATTTAAAACGCGTGTAAAACATAAACCAAACGATGAAATTGGTTATTTCTTCATGTATAATGATCAACTCGATACTCCCTAGCCCCCAACAGCCTTTTTTTTCATAACACCTTAACCAGAGTGACGGGAGAGCGGCATTTCAGAAAACGTGCTTATCTCGGCGAGAAAAAGCGATTTCGGCAATAAAATTTAAAACGCGTGTAAAACATAAACCAAACGATGAAATTGGTTATTTCTTCATGTATAATGATCAACTCGATACTCCCTAGCCCCCAACAGCCTTTTTTTTCATAACACTTTAACCAGAGTGACGGGAGAGCGGCATTTCAGAAAACGTGCTTATCTCGGCGAGAAAAAGCGATTTCGGCAATAAAATTTAAAACGCGTGTAAAACATAAACCAAACGATGAAATTGGTTATTTCTTCATGTATAATGATCAACTCGATACTCCCTAGCCCCCAACAGCCTTTTTTTTCATAACACTTTAACCAGAGTGACGGGAGAGCGGCATTTCAGAAAACGTGCTTATCTCGGCGAGAAAAGCGATTTCGGCAATAAAATTTAAAACGCGTGTAAAACATAAACCAAACGATGAAATTGGTTATTTCTTCATGTATAATGATCAACTCGATACTCCCTAGCCCCCAACAGCCTTTTTTTTCATAACACTTTAACCAGAGTGACGGGAGAGCGGCATTTCAGAAACGTGCTTATCTCGGCGAGAAAAAGCGATTTCGGCAATAAAATTTAAAACGCGTGTAAAACATAAACCAAACGATGAAATTGGTTATTTCTTCATGTATAATGATCAACTCGATACTCCCTAGCCCCAACAGCCTTTTTTTTCATAACACTTTAACCAGAGTGACGGGAGAGCGGCATTTCAGAAAACGTGCTTATCTCGGCGAGAAAAAGCGATTTCGGCAATAAAATTTAAAACGCGTGTAAAACATAAACCAAACGATGAAATTGGTTATTTCTTCATGTATAATGATCAACTCGATACTCCCTAGCCCCCAACAGCCTTTTTTTTCATAACACTTAACCAGAGTGACGGGGAGAGCGGCATTTCAGAAAACGTGCTTATCTCGGCGAGAAAAAGCGATTTCGGCAATAAAATTTAAAACGCGTGTAAAACATAAACCAAACGATGAAATTGGTTATTTCTTCATGTATAATGATCAACTCGATACTCCCTAGCCCCCAACAGCCTTTTTTTTCATAACACTTTAACCAGAGTGACGGGAGAGCGGCATTTCAGAAAACGTGCTTATCTCGGCGAGAAAAAGCGATTTCGGCAATAAAATTTAAAACGCGTGTAAAACATAAACCAAACGATGAAATTGGTTATTTCTTCATGTATAATGATCAACTCGATACTCCCTAGCCCCCAACAGCCTTTTTTTTCATAACACTTTAACCAGAGTGACGGGAGAGCGGCATTTCAGAAACGTGCTTATCTCGGCGAGAAAAAGCGATTTCGGCAATAAAATTTAAAACGCGTGTAAAACATAAACCAAACGATGAATTGGTTATTTCTTCATGTATAATGATCAACTCGATACTCCCTAGCCCCCAACAGCCTTTTTTTTCATAACACTTTAACCAGAGTGACGGGAGAGCGGCATTTCAGAAAACGTGCTTATCTCGGCGAGAAAAGCGATTTCGGCAATAAAATTTAAAACGCGTGTAAAACATAAACCAAACGATGAATTGGTTATTTCTTCATGTATAATGATCAACTCGATACTCCCTAGCCCCCAACAGCCTTTTTTTTCATAACACTTTAACCAGAGTGACGGGAGAGCGGCATTTCAGAAAACGTGCTTATCTCGGCGAGAAAAAGCGATTTCGGCAATAAAATTTAAAACGCGTGTAAAACATAAACCAACGATGAAATTGGTTATTTCTTCATGTATAATGATCAACTCGATACTCCCTAGCCCCCAACAGCCTTTTTTTTCATAACACTTTAACCAGAGTGACGGGAGAGCGGCATTTCAGAAAACGTGCTTATCTCGGCGAGAAAAAGCGATTTCGGCAATAAATTTAAAACGCGTGTAAAACATAAACCAAACGATGAAATTGGTTATTTCTTCATGTATAATGATCAACTCGATACTCCCTAGCCCCCAACAGCCTTTTTTTTTATAACACTTTAACCAGAGTGACGGGAGAGCGGCATTTCAGAAACGTGCTTATCTCGGCGAGAAAAAGCGATTTCGGCAATAAAATTTAAAACGCGTGTAAAACATAAACCAAACGATGAAATTGGTTATTTCTTCATGTATAATGATCAACTCGATACTCCCTAGCCCCCAACAGCCTTTTTTTTCATAACACTTTAACCAGAGTGACGGGAGAGCGGCATTTCAGAAAACGTGCTTATCTCGGCGAGAAAAAGCGATTTCGGCAATAAAATTTAAAACGCGTGTAAAACATAAACCAAACGATGAAATTGGTTATTTCTTCATGTATAATGATCAACTCGATACTCCCTAGCCCCCAACAGCCTTTTTTTTCATAACACTTTAACCAGAGTGACGGGAGAGCGGCATTTCAGAAACGTGCTTATCTCGGCGAGAAAAAGCGATTTCGGCAATAAAATTTAAAACGCGTGTAAAACATAAACCAAACGATGAAATTGGTTATTTCTTCATGTATAATGATCAACTCGATACTCCCTAGCCCCAACAGCCTTTTTTTTCATAACACTTTAACCAGAGTGACGGGAGAGCGGCATTTCAGAAAACGTGCTTATCTCGGCGAGAAAAAGCGATTTCGGCAATAAAATTTAAAACGCGTGTAAAACATAAACCAAACGATGAAATTGGTTATTTCTTCATGTATAATGATCAACTCGATACTCCCTAGCCCCCAACAGCCTTTTTTTTCATAACACTTTAACCAGAGTGACGGGAGAGCGGCATTTCAGAAAACGTGCTTATCTCGGCGAGAAAAAGCGATTTCGGCAATAAAATTTAAAACGCGTGTAAAACATAAACCAAACGATGAAATTGGTTATTTCTTCATGTATAATGATCAACTCGATACTCCCTAGCCCCCAACAGCCTTTTTTTTTATAACACTTTAACCAGAGTGACGGGAGAGCGGCATTTCAGAAAACGTGCTTATCTCGGCGAGAAAAAGCGATTTCGGCAATAAAATTTAAAACGCGTGTAAAACATAAACCAAACGATGAAATTGGTTATTTCTTCATGTATAATGATCAACTCGATACTCCCTAGCCCCCAACAGCCTTTTTTTTCATAACACTTTAACCAGAGTGACGGGAGAGCGGCATTTCAGAAAACGTGCTTATCTCGGCGAGAAAAAGCGATTTCGGCAATAAAATTTAAAACGCGTGTAAAACATAAACCAAACGATGAAATTGGTTATTTCTTCATGTATAATGATCACTCGATACTCCCTAGCCCCCAACAGCCTTTTTTTTCATAACACTTTAACCAGAGTGACGGGAGAGCGGCATTTCAGAAAACGTGCTTATCTCGGCGAGAAAAGCGATTTCGGCAATAAAATTTAAAACGCGTGTAAAACATAAACCAAACGATGAAATTGGTTATTTCTTCATGTATAATGATCAACTCGATACTCCCTAGCCCCCAACAGCCTTTTTTTCATAACACTTTAACCAGAGTGACGGGAGAGCGGCATTTCAGAAAACGTGCTTATCTCGGCGAGAAAAAGCGATTTCGGCAATAAAATTTAAAACGCGTGTAAAACATAAACCAAACGATGAAATTGGTTATTTCTTCATGTATAATGATCAACTCGATACTCCCTAGCCCCCAACAGCCTTTTTTTTCATAACACTTTAACCAGAGTGACGGGAGAGCGGCATTTCAGAAAACGTGCTTATCTCGGCGAGAAAAAGCGATTTCGGCAATAAATTTAAAACGCGTGTAAAACATAAACCAAACGATGAAATTGGTTATTTCTTCATGTATAATGATCAACTCGATACTCCCTAGCCCCCAACAGCCTTTTTTTTCATAACACTTTAACCAGAGTGACGGGAGAGCGGCATTTCAGAAAACGTGCTTATCTCGGCGAGAAAAAGCGATTTCGGCAATAAAATTTAAAACGCGTGTAAAACATAAACCAAACGATGAAATTGGTTATTTCTTCATGTATAATGATCAACTCGATACTCCCTAGCCCCAACAGCCTTTTTTTTCATAACACTTTAACCAGAGTGACGGGAGAGCGGCATTTCAGAAAACGTGCTTATCTCGGCGAGAAAAAGCGATTTCGGCAATAAAATTTAAAACGCGTGTAAAACATAAACCAAACGATGAAATTGGTTATTTCTTCATGTATAATGATCAACTCGATACTCCCTAGCCCCCAACAGCCTTTTTTTCATAACACTTTAACCAGAGTGACGGAGAGCGGCATTTCAGAAAACGTGCTTATCTCGGCGAGAAAAAGCGATTTCGGCAATAAAATTTAAAACGCGTGTAAAACATAAACCAAACGATGAAATTGGTTATTTCTTCATGTATAATGATCAACTCGATACTCCCTAGCCCCCAACAGCCTTTTTTTTCATAACACTTTAACCAGAGTGACGGGAGAGCGGCATTTCAGAAAACGTGCTTATCTCGGCGAGAAAAAGCGATTTCGGCAATAAATTTAAAACGCGTGTAAAACATAAACCAAACGATGAAATTGGTTATTTCTTCATGTATAATGATCAACTCGATACTCCCTAGCCCCCAACAGCCTTTTTTTTCATAACACTTTAACCAGAGTGACGGGGAGAGCGGCATTTCAGAAAACGTGCTTATCTCGGCGAGAAAAAGCGATTTCGGCAATAAAATTTAAAACGCGTGTAAAACATAAACCAAACGATGAAATTGGTTATTTCTTCATGTATAATGATCAACTCGATACTCCCTAGCCCCAACAGCCTTTTTTTTCATAACACTTTAACCAGAGTGACGGGAGAGCGGCATTTCAGAAAACGTGCTTATCTCGGCGAGAAAAAGCGATTTCGGCAATAAAATTTAAAACGCGTGTAAAACATAAACCAAACGATGAAATTGGTTATTTCTTCATGTATAATGATCAACTCGATACTCCCTAGCCCCCAACAGCCTTTTTTTTCATAACACTTTAACCAGAGTGACGGGAGAGCGGCATTTCAGAAACGTGCTTATCTCGGCGAGAAAAAGCGATTTCGGCAATAAAATTTAAAACGCGTGTAAAACATAAACCAAACGATGAAATTGGTTATTTCTTCATGTATAATGATCAACTCGATACTCCCTAGCCCCCAACAGCCTTTTTTTTCATAACACTTTAACCAGAGTGACGGGAGAGCGGCATTTCAGAAAACGTGCTTATCTCGGCGAGAAAAAGCGATTTCGGCAATAAAATTTAAAACGCGTGTAAAACATAAACCAAACGATGAAATTGGTTATTTCTTCATGTATAATGATCAACTCGATACTCCCTAGCCCCCAACAGCCTTTTTTTTCATAACACTTTAACCAGAGTGACGGAGAGCGGCATTTCAGAAAACGTGCTTATCTCGGCGAGAAAAAGCGATTTCGGCAATAAAATTTAAAACGCGTGTAAAACATAAACCAAACGATGAAATTGGTTATTTCTTCATGTATAATGATCAACTCGATACTCCCTAGCCCCCAACAGCCTTTTTTTTCATAACACTTTAACCAGAGTGACGGGAGAGCGGCATTTCAGAAAACGTGCTTATCTCGGCGAGAAAAGCGATTTCGGCAATAAAATTTAAAACGCGTGTAAAACATAAACCAAACGATGAAATTGGTTATTTCTTCATGTATAATGATCAACTCGATACTCCCTAGCCCCCAACAGCCTTTTTTTCATAACACTTTAACCAGAGTGACGGGAGAGCGGCATTTCAGAAACGTGCTTATCTCGGCGAGAAAAAGCGATTTCGGCAATAAAATTTAAAACGCGTGTAAAACATAAACAAACGATGAAATTGGTTATTTCTTCATGTATAATGATCAACTCGATACTCCCTAGCCCCCAACAGCCTTTTTTTTCATAACACTTTAACCAGAGTGACGGGAGAGCGGCATTTCAGAAAACGTGCTTATCTCGGCGAGAAAAGCGATTTCGGCAATAAAATTTAAAACGCGTGTAAAACATAAACCAACGATGAAATTGGTTATTTCTTCATGTATCAATGATCAACTCGATACTCCCTAGCCCCCAACAGCCTTTTTTTTCATAACACTTTAACCAGAGTGACGGGAGAGCGGCATTTCAGAAAACGTGCTTATCTCGGCGAGAAAAAGCGATTTCGGCAATAAAATTTAAAACGCGTGTAAAACATAAACCAAACGATGAAATTGGTTATTTCTTCATGTATAATGATCAACTCGATACTCCCTAGCCCCCAACAGCCTTTTTTTTCATAACACTTTAACCAGAGTGACGGGAGAGCGGCATTTCAGAAAACGTGCTTATCTCGGCGAGAAAAAGCGATTTCGGCAATAAAATTTAAAACGCGTGTAAAACATAAACCAAACGATGAAATTGGTTATTTCTTCATGTATAATGATCAACTCGATACTCCCTAGCCCCCAACAGCCTTTTTTTTCATAACACTTTAACCAGAGTGACGGGAGAGCGGCATTTCAGAAAACGTGCTTATCTCGGCGAGAAAAGCGATTTCGGCAATAAAATTTAAAACGCGTGTAAAACATAAACCAAACGATGAAATTGGTTATTTCTTCATGTATAATGATCAACTCGATACTCCCTAGCCCCCAACAGCCTTTTTTTTCATAACACTTTAACCAGAGTGACGGGAGAGCGGCATTTCAGAAAACGTGCTTATCTCGGCGAGAAAAAGCGATTTCGGCAATAAAATTTAAAACGCGTGTAAAACATAAACCAAACGATGAAATTGGTTATTTCTTCATGTATAATGATCAACTCGATACTCCCTAGCCCCCAACAGCCTTTTTTTCATAACACTTTAACCAGAGTGACGGGAGAGCGGCATTTCAGAAACGTGCTTATCTCGGCGAGAAAAAGCGATTTCGGCAATAAAATTTAAAACGCGTGTAAAACATAAACCAAACGATGAAATTGGTTATTTCTTCATGTATAATGATCAACTCGATACTCCCTAGCCCCCAACAGCCTTTTTTTTCATAACACTTTAACCAGAGTGACGGGAGAGCGGCATTTCAGAAAACGTGCTTATCTCGGCGAGAAAAAGCGATTTCGGCAATAAAATTTAAAACGCGTGTAAAACATAAACCAAACGATGAAATTGGTTATTTCTTCATGTATAATGATCAACTCGATACTCCCTAGCCCCCAACAGCCTTTTTTTTCATAACACTTTAACCAGAGTGACGGGAGAGCGGCATTTCAGAAACGTGCTTATCTCGGCGAGAAAAAAGCGATTTCGGCAATAAAATTTAAAACGCGTGTAAAACATAAACCAAACGATGAAATTGGTTATTTCTTCATGTATAATGATCAACTCGATACTCCCTAGCCCCCACAGCCTTTTTTTTCATAACACTTTAACCAGAGTGACGGGAGAGCGGCATTTCAGAAAACGTGCTTATCTCGGCGAGAAAAAGCGATTTCGGCAATAAAATTTAAAACGCGTGTAAAACATAAACCAAACGATGAAATTGGTTATTTCTTCATGTATAATGATCAACTCGATACTCCCTAGCCCCCAACAGCCTTTTTTTCATAACACTTTAACCAGAGTGACGGGGAGAGCGGCATTTCAGAAAACGTGCTTATCTCGGCGAGAAAAGCGATTTCGGCAATAAAATTTAAAACGCGTGTAAAACATAAACCAAACGATGAAATTGGTTATTTCTTCATGTATAATGATCAACTCGATACTCCCTAGCCCCCAACAGCCTTTTTTTTCATAACACTTTAACCAGAGTGACGGAGAGCGGCATTTCAGAAAACGTGCTTATCTCGGCGAGAAAAAGCGATTTCGGCAATAAATTTAAACGCGTGTAAAACATAAACCAAACGATGAAATTGGTTATTTCTTCATGTATAATGATCAACTCGATACTCCCTAGCCCCCAACAGCCTTTTTTTTTCATAACACTTTAACCAGAGTGACGGGAGAGCGGCATTTCAGAAAACGTGCTTATCTCGGCGAGAAAAGCGATTTCGGCAATAAAATTTAAAACGCGTGTAAAACATAAACCAAACGATGAAATTGGTTATTTCTTCATGTATAATGATCAACTCGATACTCCCTAGCCCCCAACAGCCTTTTTTTTCATAACACTTTAACCAGAGTGACGGGAGAGCGGCATTTCAGAAAACGTGCTTATCTCGGCGAGAAAAAGCGATTTCGGCAATAAAATTTAAAACGCGTGTAAAACATAAACCAAACGATGAATTGGTTATTTCTTCATGTATAATGATCAACTCGATACTCCCTAGCCCCCAACAGCCTTTTTTTTCATAACACTTTAACCAGAGTGACGGGAGAGCGGCATTTCAGAAAACGTGCTTATCTCGGCGAGAAAAGCGATTTCGGCAATAAAATTTAAAACGCGTGTAAAACATAAACCAAACGATGAAATTGGTTATTTCTTCATGTATAATGATCAACTCGATACTCCCTAGCCCCCAACAGCCTTTTTTTTCATAACACTTTAACCAGAGTGACGGGAGAGCGGCATTTCAGAAAACGTGCTTATCTCGGCGAGAAAAAGCGATTTCGGCAATAAAATTTAAAACGCGTGTAAAACATAAACCAAACGATGAAATTGGTTATTTCTTCATGTATAATGATCAACTCGATACTCCCTAGCCCCCAACAGCCTTTTTTTTCATAACACTTTAACCAGAGTGACGGGAGAGCGGCATTTCAGAAAACGTGCTTATCTCGGCGAGAAAAAGCGATTTCGGCAATAAAATTTAAAACGCGTGTAAAACATAAACCAAACGATGAAATTGGTTATTTCTTCATGTATAATGATCAACTCGATACTCCCTAGCCCCCAACAGCCTTTTTTTTCATAACACTTTAACCAGAGTGACGGGAGAGCGGCATTTCAGAAAACGTGCTTATCTCGGCGAGAAAAAGCGATTTCGGCAATAAAATTTAAAACGCGTGTAAAACATAAACCAAACGATGAAATTGGTTATTTCTTCATGTATAATGATCAACTCGATACTCCCTAGCCCCCAACAGCCTTTTTTTTCATAACACTTAACCAGAGTGACGGGAGAGCGGCATTTCAGAAAACGTGCTTATCTCGGCGAGAAAAAGCGATTTCGGCAATAAAATTTAAAACGCGTGTAAAACATAAACCAAACGATGAAATTGGTTATTTCTTCATGTATAATGATCAACTCGATACTCCCTAGCCCCCAACAGCCTTTTTTTTCATAACACTTTAACCAGAGTGACGGGAGAGCGGCATTTCAGAAAACGTGCTTATCTCGGCGAGAAAAAGCGATTTCGGCAATAAAATTTAAAACGCGTGTAAAACATAAACCAAACGATGAAATTGGTTATTTCTTCATGTATAATGATCAACTCGATACTCCCTAGCCCCCAACAGCCTTTTTTTTCATAACACTTTAACCAGAGTGACGGGAGAGCGGCATTTCAGAAAACGTGCTTATCTCGGCGAGAAAAGCGATTTCGGCAATAAAATTTAAAACGCGTGTAAAACATAACCAAACGATGAAATTGGTTATTTCTTCATGTATAATGATCAACTCGATACTCCCTAGCCCCCAACAGCCTTTTTTTTCATAACACTTTAACCAGAGTGACGGGGAGAGCGGCATTTCAGAAAACGTGCTTATCTCGGCGAGAAAAAGCGATTTCGGCAATAAAATTTAAAACGCGTGTAAAACATAAACCAAACGATGAAATTGGTTATTTCTTCATGTATAATGATCAACTCGATACTCCCTAGCCCCAACAGCCTTTTTTTTCATAACACTTTAACCAGAGTGACGGGAGAGCGGCATTTCAGAAAACGTGCTTATCTCGGCGAGAAAAGCGATTTCGGCAATAAAATTTAAAACGCGTGTAAAACATAAACCAAACGATGAAATTGGTTATTTCTTCATGTATAATGATCAACTCGATACTCCCTAGCCCCCAACAGCCTTTTTTTTCATAACACTTTAACCAGAGTGACGGGAGAGCGGCATTTCAGAAAACGTGCTTATCTCGGCGAGAAAAAGCGATTTCGGCAATAAAATTTAAAACGCGTGTAAAACATAAACCAAACGATGAAATTGGTTATTTCTTCATGTATAATGATCAACTCGATACTCCCTAGCCCCCAACAGCCTTTTTTTTCATAACACTTTAACCAGAGTCGACGGGAGAGCGGCATTTCAGAAAACGTGCTTATCTCGGCGAGAAAAAGCGATTTCGGCAATAAAATTTAAAACGCGTGTAAAACATAAACCAAACGATGAAATTGGTTATTTCTTCATGTATAATGATCAACTCGATACTCCCTAGCCCCAACAGCCTTTTTTTTCATAACACTTTAACCAGAGTGACGGGAGAGCGGCATTTCAGAAAACGTGCTTATCTCGGCGAGAAAAAGCGATTTCGGCAATAAATTTAAAACGCGTGTAAAACATAAACCAAACGATGAAATTGGTTATTTCTTCATGTATAATGATCAACTCGATACTCCCTAGCCCCCAACAGCCTTTTTTTTCATAACACTTTAACCAGAGTGACGGGAGAGCGGCATTTCAGAAAACGTGCTTATCTCGGCGAGAAAAAGCGATTTCGGCAATAAAATTTAAAACGCGTGTAAAACATAAACCAAACGATGAAATTGGTTATTTCTTCATGTATAATGATCAACTCGATACTCCCTAGCCCCCAACAGCCTTTTTTTTCATAACACTTTAACCAGAGTGACGGGAGAGCGGCATTTCAGAAAACGTGCTTATCTCGGCGAGAAAAAGCGATTTCGGCAATAAAATTTAAAACGCGTGTAAAACATAAACCAAACGATGAAATTGGTTATTTCTTCATGTATAATGATCAACTCGATACTCCCTAGCCCCAACAGCCTTTTTTTTCATAACACTTTAACCAGAGTGACGGGAGAGCGGCATTTCAGAAAACGTGCTTATCTCGGCGAGAAAAAGCGATTTCGGCAATAAAATTTAAAACGCGTGTAAAACATAAACCAAACGATGAAATTGGTTATTTCTTCATGTATAATGATCAACTCGATACTCCCTAGCCCCCAACAGCCTTTTTTTCATAACACTTTAACCAGAGTGACGGGAGAGCGGCATTTCAGAAAACGTGCTTCGGCGAGAAAAAGCGATTTCGGCAATAAAGTTTAAAACGCGTGTAAAACATAAACCAACGATGAAATGGTTATTTCTTCATGATAATGATCAACTCGATACTCCCTAGCCCCCAACAGCCTTTTTTTTCATAACACTTTAACCAGAGTGACGGCGAGAGCGGCCATTTCAGAAACGTGCTTATCCTCGGCGAGAAAAGCGATTTCGGCAATAAAATTTAAAACGCGTGTAAAACATAACCAACGATGAAATTGGTTATTTCTTCATGTATAATGATCAACTCGATACTCCCTAGCCCCCCAACAGCCTTTTTTTTCATAACACTTTAACCAGAGTGACGGGAGAGCGGCATTTCAGAAAACGTGCTTATCTCGGCGAGAAAAAGCGATTTCGGCAATAAAATTAAAACGCGTGTAAAACATAAACCAAACGATGAATTGGTTATTTCTTCATGTATAATGATCAACTCGATACTCCCTAGCCCCCAACAGCCTTTTTTTTTCATAACACTTTAACCAGAGTGACGGGAGAGCGGCATTTCAGAAAACGTGCTTATCTCGGCGAGAAAAAGCGATTTCGGCAATAAAATTTAAAACGCGTGTAAAACATAAACCAAACGATGAAATTGGTTATTTCTTCATGTATAATGATCAACTCGATACTCCCTAGCCCCCAACAGCCTTTTTTTTCATAACACTTTAACCAGAGTGACGGGAGAGAGCGGCATTTCAGAAAACGTGCTTATCTCGGCGAGAAAAAGCGATTTCGGGCAATAAAATTTAAAACGCGTGTAAAACATAACCAAACGATGAAATGGGTTATTTCTTCATGTATAATGATCAAACTCGATACTCCCTAGCCCCCAACAGCCTTTTTTTTCACAACACTTTAACCAGAGTGACGGGAGAGCGGCATTTCAGAAACGTGCTTATCTCGGCGAGAAAAAGCGATTTCGGCAATAAAATTTAAAACGCGTTGTAAAACATAAACCAAACGATGAAATTGGTTATTTCTTTCATGTATAATGATCAACTCGATACTCCCTAGCCCCAACCTTCAACAGCCTTTTTTTTCATAACACTTTAACCAGAGTGACGGGAGAGCGGCATTTCAGAAAACGTGCTTATCTCGGCAAGAAAAAGCGATTTCGGCAATAAAATTTAAAACAATAAAATTTAAAACGCGTGTAAAACATAAACCAAACGATGAAATTGGTTATTTCTTCATGTATAATGATCAACTCGATACTCCCTAGCCCCCAACAGCCTTTTTTTTCATAACACTTTAACCAGAGTGACGGGAGAGCGGCATTTCAGAAAACGTGCTTATCTCGGCGAGAAAAAGCGATTTCGGCAATAAAATTTAAAACGCGTGTAAAACATAAACCAAACGATGAAATTGGTTATTTCTTCATGTATAATGATCAACTCGATACTCCCTAGCCCCCAACAGCCTTTTTTTTCATAACACTTTAACCAGAGTGACGGGAGAGCGGCATTTCAGAAAACGTGCTTATCTCGGCGAGAAAAAGCGATTTCGGCAATAAAATTTAAAACGCGTGTAAAACATAAACCAAACGATGAAATTGGTTATTTCTTCATGTATAATGATCAACTCGATACTCCCTAGCCCCCAACAGCCTTTTTTTTCATAACACTTTAACCAGAGTGACGGGAGAGCGGCATTTCAGAAAACGTGCTTATCTCGGCGAGAAAAAGCGATTTCGGCAATAAAATTTAAAACGCGTGTAAAACATAAACCAAACGATGAAATTGGTTATTTCTTCATGTATAATGATCAACTCGATACTCCCTAGCCCCCAACAGCCTTTTTTTTCATAACACTTTAACCAGAGTGACGGGAGAGCGGCATTTCAGAAAACGTGCTTATCTCGGCGAGAAAAAGCGATTTCGGCAATAAAATTTAAAACGCGTGTAAAACATAAACCAAACGATGAAATTGGTTATTTCTTCATGTATAATGATCAACTCGATACTCCCTAGCCCCCAACAGCCTTTTTTTTCATAACACTTTAACCAGAGTGACGGGAGAGCGGCATTTCAGAAAACGTGCTTATCTCGGCGAGAAAAAGCGATTTCGGCAATAAAATTTAAAACGCGTGTAAAACATAAACCAAACGATGAAATTGGTTATTTCTTCATGTATAATGATCAACTCGATACTCCCTAGCCCCCAACAGCCTTTTTTTTCATAACACTTTAACCAGAGTGACGGGAGAGCGGCATTTCAGAAAACGTGCTTATCTCGGCGAGAAAAAGCGATTTCGGCAATAAAATTTAAAACGCGTGTAAAACATAAACCAAACGATGAAATTGGTTATTTCTTCATGTATAATGATCAACTCGATACTCCCTAGCCCCCAACAGCCTTTTTTTTCATAACACTTTAACCAGAGTGACGGGAGAGCGGCATTTCAGAAAACGTGCTTATCTCGGCGAGAAAAAGCGATTTCGGCAATAAAATTTAAAACGCGTGTAAAACATAAACCAAACGATGAAATTGGTTATTTCTTCATGTATAATGATCAACTCGATACTCCCTAGCCCCCAACAGCCTTTTTTTTCATAACACTTTAACCAGAGTGACGGGAGAGCGGCATTTCAGAAAACGTGCTTATCTCGGCGAGAAAAAGCGATTTCGGCAATAAAATTTAAAACGCGTGTAAAACATAAACCAAACGATGAAATTGGTTATTTCTTCATGTATAATGATCAACTCGATACTCCCTAGCCCCCAACAGCCTTTTTTTTCATAACACTTTAACCAGAGTGACGGGAGAGCGGCATTTCAGAAAACGTGCTTATCTCGGCGAGAAAAAGCGATTTCGGCAATAAAATTTAAAACGCGTGTAAAACATAAACCAAACGATGAAATTGGTTATTTCTTCATGTATAATGATCAACTCGATACTCCCTAGCCCCCAACAGCCTTTTTTTTCATAACACTTTAACCAGAGTGACGGGAGAGCGGCATTTCAGAAAACGTGCTTATCTCGGCGAGAAAAAGCGATTTCGGCAATAAAATTTAAAACGCGTGTAAAACATAAACCAAACGATGAAATTGGTTATTTCTTCATGTATAATGATCAACTCGATACTCCCTAGCCCCCAACAGCCTTTTTTTTCATAACACTTTAACCAGAGTGACGGGAGAGCGGCATTTCAGAAAACGTGCTTATCTCGGCGAGAAAAAGCGATTTCGGCAATAAAATTTAAAACGCGTGTAAAACATAAACCAAACGATGAAATTGGTTATTTCTTCATGTATAATGATCAACTCGATACTCCCTAGCCCCCAACAGCCTTTTTTTTCATAACACTTTAACCAGAGTGACGGGAGAGCGGCATTTCAGAAAACGTGCTTATCTCGGCGAGAAAAAGCGATTTCGGCAATAAAATTTAAAACGCGTGTAAAACATAAACCAAACGATGAAATTGGTTATTTCTTCATGTATAATGATCAACTCGATACTCCCTAGCCCCCAACAGCCTTTTTTTTCATAACACTTTAACCAGAGTGACGGGAGAGCGGCATTTCAGAAAACGTGCTTATCTCGGCGAGAAAAAGCGATTTCGGCAATAAAATTTAAAACGCGTGTAAAACATAAACCAAACGATGAAATTGGTTATTTCTTCATGTATAATGATCAACTCGATACTCCCTAGCCCCCAACAGCCTTTTTTTTCATAACACTTTAACCAGAGTGACGGGAGAGCGGCATTTCAGAAAACGTGCTTATCTCGGCGAGAAAAAGCGATTTCGGCAATAAAATTTAAAACGCGTGTAAAACATAAACCAAACGATGAAATTGGTTATTTCTTCATGTATAATGATCAACTCGATACTCCCTAGCCCCCAACAGCCTTTTTTTTCATAACACTTTAACCAGAGTGACGGGAGAGCGGCATTTCAGAAAACGTGCTTATCTCGGCGAGAAAAAGCGATTTCGGCAATAAAATTTAAAACGCGTGTAAAACATAAACCAAACGATGAAATTGGTTATTTCTTCATGTATAATGATCAACTCGATACTCCCTAGCCCCCAACAGCCTTTTTTTTCATAACACTTTAACCAGAGTGACGGGAGAGCGGCATTTCAGAAAACGTGCTTATCTCGGCGAGAAAAAGCGATTTCGGCAATAAAATTTAAAACGCGTGTAAAACATAAACCAAACGATGAAATTGGTTATTTCTTCATGTATAATGATCAACTCGATACTCCCTAGCCCCCAACAGCCTTTTTTTTCATAACACTTTAACCAGAGTGACGGGAGAGCGGCATTTCAGAAAACGTGCTTATCTCGGCGAGAAAAAGCGATTTCGGCAATAAAATTTAAAACGCGTGTAAAACATAAACCAAACGATGAAATTGGTTATTTCTTCATGTATAATGATCAACTCGATACTCCCTAGCCCCCAACAGCCTTTTTTTTCATAACACTTTAACCAGAGTGACGGGAGAGCGGCATTTCAGAAAACGTGCTTATCTCGGCGAGAAAAAGCGATTTCGGCAATAAAATTTAAAACGCGTGTAAAACATAAACCAAACGATGAAATTGGTTATTTCTTCATGTATAATGATCAACTCGATACTCCCTAGCCCCCAACAGCCTTTTTTTTCATAACACTTTAACCAGAGTGACGGGAGAGCGGCATTTCAGAAAACGTGCTTATCTCGGCGAGAAAAAGCGATTTCGGCAATAAAATTTAAAACGCGTGTAAAACATAAACCAAACGATGAAATTGGTTATTTCTTCATGTATAATGATCAACTCGATACTCCCTAGCCCCCAACAGCCTTTTTTTTCATAACACTTTAACCAGAGTGACGGGAGAGCGGCATTTCAGAAAACGTGCTTATCTCGGCGAGAAAAAGCGATTTCGGCAATAAAATTTAAAACGCGTGTAAAACATAAACCAAACGATGAAATTGCTTATTTCTTCATGTATAACTGATCAACTCGATACTCCCTAGCCCCCAACAGCCTTTTTTTTCATAACACTTTAACCAGAGTGACGGAGAGCGGCATTTCAGAAAACGTGCTTATCTCGGCGAGAAAAAGCGATTTCGCAATAAAATTTAAAACGCGTGTAAAACATAAACCAAACGATGAAATTGGTTATTTCTTCATGTATAATGATCAACTCGATACTCCCTAGCCCCCAACAGCCTTTTTTTTCATAACACTTTTAACCAGAGTGACGGGAGAGCGGCATTTCAGAAACGTGCTTATCTCGGCGAGAAAAAGCGATTTCGGCAATAAAATTTAAAACGCGTGTAAAACATAAACCAAACGATGAAATTGGTTATTTCTTCATGTATAATGATCAACTCGATACTCCCTAGCCCCAACAGCCTTTTTTTTCATAACACTTTAAACCAGAGTGACGGGAGAGCGGCATTTCAGAAAACGTGCTTATCTCGGCGAGAAAAAGCGATTTCGGCAATAAAATTTAAAACGCGTGTAAAACATAAACCAAACGATGAAATTGGTTATTTCTTCATGTATAATGATCAACTCGATACTCCCTAGCCCCCAACAGCCTTTTTTTTCATAACACTTTAACCAGAGTGACGGGAGAGCGGCATTTCAGAAAACGTGCTTATCTCGGCGAGAAAAAGCGATTTCGGCAATAAAATTTAAAACGCGTGTAAAACATAAACCAAACGATGAAATTGGTTATTTCTTCATGTATAATGATCAACTCGATACTCCCTAGCCCCCAACAGCCTTTTTTTTCATAACACTTTAACCAGAGTGACGGGAGAGCGGCATTTCAGAAAACGTGCTTATCTCGGCGAGAAAAAGCGATTTCGGCAATAAAATTTAAAACGCGTGTAAAACATAAACCAAACGATGAATTGGTTATTTCTTCATGTATAATGATCAACTCGATACTCCCTAGCCCCCAACAGCCTTTTTTTTTCATAACACTTTAACCAGAGTGACGGGAGAGCGGCATTTCAGAAAACGTGCTTATCTCGGCGAGAAAAAGCGATTTCGGCAATAAAATTTAAACGCGTGTAAAACATAAACCAAACGATGAAATTGGTTATTTCTTCATGTATAATGATCAACTCGATACTCCCTAGCCCCCAACAGCCTTTTTTTTCATAACACTTTAACCAGAGTGACGGGAGAGCGGCATTTCAGAAAACGTGCTTATCTCGGCGAGAAAAAGCGATTTCGGCAATAAAATTTAAAACGCGTGTAAAACATAAACCAAACGATGAAATTGGTTATTTCTTCATGTATAATGATCAACTCGATACTCCCTAGCCCCCAACAGCCTTTTTTTTCATAACACTTTAACCAGAGTGACGGGAGAGCGGCATTTCAGAAAACGTGCTTATCTCGGCGAGAAAAAGCGATTTCGGCAATAAAATTTAAAACGCGTGTAAAACATAAACCAAACGATGAAATTGGTTATTTCTTCATGTATAATGATCAACTCGATACTCCCTAGCCCCCAACAGCCTTTTTTTTCATAACACTTTAACCAGAGTGACGGGAGAGCGGCATTTCAGAAAACGTGCTTATCTCGGCGAGAAAAAGCGATTTCGGCAATAAAATTTAAAACGCGTGTAAAACATAAACCAAACGATGAAATTGGTTATTTCTTCATGTATAATGATCAACTCGATACTCCCTAGCCCCCAACAGCCTTTTTTTTCATAACACTTTAACCAGAGTGACGGGAGAGCGGCATTTCAGAAAACGTGCTTATCTCGGCGAGAAAAAGCGATTTCGGCAATAAAATTTAAAACGCGTGTAAAACATAAACCAAACGATGAAATTGGTTATTTCTTCATGTATAATGATCAACTCGATACTCCCTAGCCCCCAACAGCCTTTTTTTTCATAACACTTTAACCAGAGTGACGGGAGAGCGGCATTTCAGAAAACGTGCTTATCTCGGCGAGAAAAAGCGATTTCGGCAATAAAATTTAAAACGCGTGTAAAACATAAACCAAACGATGAAATTGGTTATTTCTTCATGTATAATGATCAACTCGATACTCCCTAGCCCCCAACAGCCTTTTTTTTCATAACACTTTAACCAGAGTGACGGGAGAGCGGCATTTCAGAAAACGTGCTTATCTCGGCGAGAAAAAGCGATTTCGGCAATAAAATTTAAAACGCGTGTAAAACATAAACCAAACGATGAAATTGGTTATTTCTTCATGTATAATGATCAACTCGATACTCCCTAGCCCCCAACAGCCTTTTTTTTCATAACACTTTAACCAGAGTGACGGGAGAGCGGCATTTCAGAAAACGTGCTTATCTCGGCGAGAAAAAGCGATTTCGGCAATAAAATTTAAAACGCGTGTAAAACATAAACCAAACGATGAAATTGGTTATTTCTTCATGTATAATGATCAACTCGATACTCCCTAGCCCCCAACAGCCTTTTTTTTCATAACACTTTAACCAGAGTGACGGGAGAGCGGCATTTCAGAAAACGTGCTTATCTCGGCGAGAAAAAGCGATTTCGGCAATAAAATTTAAAACGCGTGTAAAACATAAACCAAACGATGAAATTGGTTATTTCTTCATGTATAATGATCAACTCGATACTCCCTAGCCCCCAACAGCCTTTTTTTTCATAACACTTTAACCAGAGTGACGGGAGAGCGGCATTTCAGAAAACGTGCTTATCTCGGCGAGAAAAAGCGATTTCGGCAATAAAATTTAAAACGCGTGTAAAACATAAACCAAACGATGAAATTGGTTATTTCTTCATGTATAATGATCAACTCGATACTCCCTAGCCCCCAACAGCCTTTTTTTTCATAACACTTTAACCAGAGTGACGGGAGAGCGGCATTTCAGAAAACGTGCTTATCTCGGCGAGAAAAAGCGATTTCGGCAATAAAATTTAAAACGCGTGTAAAACATAAACCAAACGATGAAATTGGTTATTTCTTCATGTATAATGATCAACTCGATACTCCCTAGCCCCCAACAGCCTTTTTTTTCATAACACTTTAACCAGAGTGACGGGAGAGCGGCATTTCAGAAAACGTGCTTATCTCGGCGAGAAAAAGCGATTTCGGCAATAAAATTTAAAACGCGTGTAAAACATAAACCAAACGATGAAATTGGTTATTTCTTCATGTATAATGATCAACTCGATACTCCCTAGCCCCCAACAGCCTTTTTTTTCATAACACTTTAACCAGAGTGACGGGAGAGCGGCATTTCAGAAAACGTGCTTATCTCGGCGAGAAAAAGCGATTTCGGCAATAAAATTTAAAACGCGTGTAAAACATAAACCAAACGATGAAATTGGTTATTTCTTCATGTATAATGATCAACTCGATACTCCCTAGCCCCCAACAGCCTTTTTTTTCATAACACTTTAACCAGAGTGACGGGAGAGCGGCATTTCAGAAAACGTGCTTATCTCGGCGAGAAAAAGCGATTTCGGCAATAAAATTTAAAACGCGTGTAAAACATAAACCAAACGATGAAATTGGTTATTTCTTCATGTATAATGATCAACTCGATACTCCCTAGCCCCCAACAGCCTTTTTTTTCATAACACTTTAACCAGAGTGACGGGAGAGCGGCATTTCAGAAAACGTGCTTATCTCGGCGAGAAAAAGCGATTTCGGCAATAAAATTTAAAACGCGTGTAAAACATAAACCAAACGATGAAATTGGTTATTTCTTCATGTATAATGATCAACTCGATACTCCCTAGCCCCCAACAGCCTTTTTTTTCATAACACTTTAACCAGAGTGACGGGAGAGCGGCATTTCAGAAAACGTGCTTATCTCGGCGAGAAAAAGCGATTTCGGCAATAAAATTTAAAACGCGTGTAAAACATAAACCAAACGATGAAATTGGTTATTTCTTCATGTATAATGATCAACTCGATACTCCCTAGCCCCCAACAGCCTTTTTTTTCATAACACTTTAACCAGAGTGACGGGAGAGCGGCATTTCAGAAAACGTGCTTATCTCGGCGAGAAAAAGCGATTTCGGCAATAAAATTTAAAACGCGTGTAAAACATAAACCAAACGATGAAATTGGTTATTTCTTCATGTATAATGATCAACTCGATACTCCCTAGCCCCCAACAGCCTTTTTTTTCATAACACTTTAACCAGAGTGACGGGAGAGCGGCATTTCAGAAAACGTGCTTATCTCGGCGAGAAAAAGCGATTTCGGCAATAAAATTTAAAACGCGTGTAAAACATAAACCAAACGATGAAATTGGTTATTTCTTCATGTATAATGATCAACTCGATACTCCCTAGCCCCCAACAGCCTTTTTTTTCATAACACTTTAACCAGAGTGACGGGAGAGCGGCATTTCAGAAAACGTGCTTATCTCGGCGAGAAAAAGCGATTTCGGCAATAAAATTTAAAACGCGTGTAAAACATAAACCAAACGATGAAATTGGTTATTTCTTCATGTATAATGATCAACTCGATACTCCCTAGCCCCCAACAGCCTTTTTTTTCATAACACTTTAACCAGAGTGACGGGAGAGCGGCATTTCAGAAAACGTGCTTATCTCGGCGAGAAAAAGCGATTTCGGCAATAAAATTTAAAACGCGTGTAAAACATAAACCAAACGATGAAATTGGTTATTTCTTCATGTATAATGATCAACTCGATACTCCCTAGCCCCCAACAGCCTTTTTTTTCATAACACTTTAACCAGAGTGACGGGAGAGCGGCATTTCAGAAAACGTGCTTATCTCGGCGAGAAAAAGCGATTTCGGCAATAAAATTTAAAACGCGTGTAAAACATAAACCAAACGATGAAATTGGTTATTTCTTCATGTATAATGATCAACTCGATACTCCCTAGCCCCCAACAGCCTTTTTTTTCATAACACTTTAACCAGAGTGACGGGAGAGCGGCATTTCAGAAAACGTGCTTATCTCGGCGAGAAAAAGCGATTTCGGCAATAAAATTTAAAACGCGTGTAAAACATAAACCAAACGATGAAATTGGTTATTTCTTCATGTATAATGATCAACTCGATACTCCCTAGCCCCCAACAGCCTTTTTTTTCATAACACTTTAACCAGAGTGACGGGAGAGCGGCATTTCAGAAAACGTGCTTATCTCGGCGAGAAAAAGCGATTTCGGCAATAAAATTTAAAACGCGTGTAAAACATAAACCAAACGATGAAATTGGTTATTTCTTCATGTATAATGATCAACTCGATACTCCCTAGCCCCCAACAGCCTTTTTTTTCATAACACTTTAACCAGAGTGACGGGAGAGCGGCATTTCAGAAAACGTGCTTATCTCGGCGAGAAAAAGCGATTTCGGCAATAAAATTTAAAACGCGTGTAAAACATAAACCAAACGATGAAATTGGTTATTTCTTCATGTATAATGATCAACTCGATACTCCCTAGCCCCCAACAGCCTTTTTTTTCATAACACTTTAACCAGAGTGACGGGAGAGCGGCATTTCAGAAAACGTGCTTATCTCGGCGAGAAAAAGCGATTTCGGCAATAAAATTTAAAACGCGTGTAAAACATAAACCAAACGATGAAATTGGTTATTTCTTCATGTATAATGATCAACTCGATACTCCCTAGCCCCCAACAGCCTTTTTTTTCATAACACTTTAACCAGAGTGACGGGAGAGCGGCATTTCAGAAAACGTGCTTATCTCGGCGAGAAAAAGCGATTTCGGCAATAAAATTTAAAACGCGTGTAAAACATAAACCAAACGATGAAATTGGTTATTTCTTCATGTATAATGATCAACTCGATACTCCCTAGCCCCCAACAGCCTTTTTTTTCATAACACTTTAACCAGAGTGACGGGAGAGCGGCATTTCAGAAAACGTGCTTATCTCGGCGAGAAAAAGCGATTTCGGCAATAAAATTTAAAACGCGTGTAAAACATAAACCAAACGATGAAATTGGTTATTTCTTCATGTATAATGATCAACTCGATACTCCCTAGCCCCCAGACAGCCTTTTTTTTCATAACACTTTAACCAGAGTGACGGGAGAGCGGCATTTCAGAAAACGTGCTTATCTCGGCGAGAAAAAGCGATTTCGGCAATAAAATTTAAAACGCGTGTAAAACATAAACCAAACGATGAAATTGGTTATTTCTTCATGTATAATGATCAACTCGATACTCCCTAGCCCCCAACAGCCTTTTTTTTCATAACACTTTAACCAGAGTGACGGGAGAGCGGCATTTCAGAAAACGTGCTTATCTCGGCGAGAAAAAGCGATTTCGGCAATAAAATTTAAAACGCGTGTAAAACATAAACCAAACGATGAAATTGGTTATTTCTTCATGTATAATGATCAACTCGATACTCCCTAGCCCCCAACAGCCTTTTTTTTCATAACACTTTAACCAGAGTGACGGGAGAGCGGCATTTCAGAAAACGTGCTTATCTCGGCGAGAAAAAGCGATTTCGGCAATAAAATTTAAAACGCGTGTAAAACATAAACCAAACGATGAAATTGGTTATTTCTTCATGTATAATGATCAACTCGATACTCCCTAGCCCCCAACAGCCTTTTTTTTCATAACACTTTAACCAGAGTGACGGGAGAGCGGCATTTCAGAAAACGTGCTTATCTCGGCGAGAAAAAGCGATTTCGGCAATAAAATTTAAAACGCGTGTAAAACATAAACCAAACGATGAAATTGGTTATTTCTTCATGTATAATGATCAACTCGATACTCCCTAGCCCCCAACAGCCTTTTTTTTCATAACACTTTAACCAGAAGTGACGGGAGAGCGGCATTTCAGAAACGTGCTTATCTCGGCGAGAAAAAGCGATTTCGGCAATAAAATTTAAAACGCGTGTAAAACATAAACCAAACGATGAAATTGGTTATTTCTTCATGTATAATGATCAACTCGATACTCCCTAGCCCCCAACAGCCTTTTTTTCATAACACTTTAACCAGAGTGACGGGAGAGCGGCATTTCAGAAAACGTGCTTATCTCGGCGAGAAAAAGCGATTTCGGCAATAAAATTTAAAACGCGTGTAAAAACATAAACCAAACGATGAAATTGGTTATTTCTTCATGTATAATGATCAACTCGATACTCCCCTAGCCCCCAACAGCCTTTTTTTTCATAACACTTTAACCAGAGTGACGGGAGAGCGGCATTTCAGAAAACGTGCTTATCTCGGCGAGAAAAGCGATTTCGGCAATAAAATTTAAAACGCGTGTAAAACATAAACCAAACGATGAAATTGGTTATTTCTTCATGTATAATGATCAACTCGATACTCCCTAGCCCCCAACAGCCTTTTTTTTCATAACACTTTCACCAGAGTGACGGGAGAGCGGCATTTCAGAAAACGTTGCTTATCTCGGCGAGAAAAAAGCGATTTCGGCAATAAAATTTAAAACGCGTGTAAAACATAAACCAAACGATGAAATTGGTTATTTCTTCATGTATAATGATCAACTCGATACTCCCTAGCCCCCAACAGCCTTTTTTTTCATAACACTTTAACCAGAGTGACGGAGAGCGGCATTTCAGAAAACGTGCTTATCTCGGCGAGAAAAAGCGATTTCGGCAATAAAATTTAAAACGCGTGTAAAACATAAACCAAACGATGAAATTGGTTATTTCTTCATGTATAATGATCAACTCGATACTCCCTAGCCCCCAACAGCCTTTTTTTTCATAACACTTTAACCAGAGTGACGGGAGAGCGGCATTTCAGAAAACGTGCTTATCTCGGCGAGAAAAAGCGATTTCGGCAATAAAATTTAAAACGCGTGTAAAACATAAACCAAACGATGAAATTGGTTTATTTCTTCGTGTATAATGATCAACTCGATACTCCTAGCCCCCAACAGCCTTTTTTTTCATAACACTTTAACCAGAGTGACGGGAGAGCGGCATTTCAGAAAACGTGCTTATCTCGGCGAGAAAAAGCGATTTCGGCAATAAAATTTAAAACGCGTGTAAAACATAAACCAAACGATGAAATTGGTTATTTCTTCATGTATAATGATCAACTCGATACTCCCTAGCCCCCAACAGCCTTTTTTTTCATAACACTTTAACCAGAGTGACGGGAGAGCGGCATTTCAGAAAACGTGCTTATCTCGGCGAGAAAAGCGATTTCGGCAATAAAATTTAAAACGCGTGTAAAACATAAACCAAACGATGAAATTGGTTATTTCTTCATGTATAATGATCAACTCGATACTCCCTAGCCCCAACAGCCTTTTTTTTCATAACACTTTAACCAGAGTGACGGAGAGCGGCATTTCAGAAAACGTGCTTATCTCGGCGAGAAAAAGCGATTTCGGCAATAAAATTTAAAACGCGTGTAAAACATAAACCAAACGATGAAATTGTTTATTTCTTCGTGTATAATGATCAACTCGATACTCCCTAGCCCCCAACAGCCTTTTTTTTCATAACACTTTAACCAGAGTGACGGGAGAGCGGCATTTCAGAAAACGTGCTTATCTCGGCGAGAAAAAGCGATTTCGGCAATAAAATTTAAAACGCGTGTAAAACATAAACCAAACGATGAAATTGGTTATTTCTTCATGTATAATGATCAACTCGATACTCCCTAGCCCCCAACAGCCTTTTTTTTCATAACACTTTAACCAGAGTGACGGGAGAGCGGCATTTCAGAAAACGTGCTTATCTCGGCGAGAAAAAGCGATTTCGGCAATAAAATTTAAAACGCGTGTAAAACATAAACCAAACGATGAAATTGGTTATTTCTTCATGTATAATGATCAACTCGATACTCCCTAGCCCCCGACAGCCTTTTTTTTCATAACACTTTAACCAGAGTGACGGGAGAGCGGCATTTCAGAAAACGTGCTTATCTCGGCGAGAAAAAGCGATTTCGGCAATAAAATTTAAAACGCGTGTAAAACATAAACCAAACGATGAAATTGGTTATTTCTTCATGTATAATGATCAACTCGATACTCCCTAGCCCCCAACAGCCTTTTTTTTCATAACACTTTAACCAGAGTGACGGGAGAGCGGCATTTCAGAAAACGTGCTTATCTCGGCGAGAAAAAGCGATTTCGGCAATAAAATTTAAAACGCGTGTAAAACATAAACCAAACGATGAAATTGGTTATTTCTTCATGTATAATGATCAACTCGATACTCCCTAGCCCCCAACAGCCTTTTTTTTCATAACACTTTAACCAGAGTGACGGGAGAGCGGCATTTCAGAAAACGTGCTTATCTCGGCGAGAAAAAGCGATTTCGGCAATAAAATTTAAAACGCGTGTAAAACATAAACCAAACGATGAAATTGGTTATTTCTTCATGTATAATGATCAACTCGATACTCCCTAGCCCCCGACAGCCTTTTTTTTCATAACACTTTAACCAGAGTGACGGGAGAGCGGCATTTCAGAAAACGTGCTTATCTCGGCGAGGAAAAAGCGATTTCGGCAATAAAATTTAAAACGCGTGTAAAACATAAACCAAACGATGAAATTGGTTATTTCTTCATGTATAATGATCAACTCGATACTCCCTAGCCCCCGACAGCCTTTTTTTTCATAACACTTTAACCAGAGTGACGGGAGAGCGGCATTTCAGAAAACGTGCTTATCTCGGCGAGAAAAAGCGATTTCGGCAATAAAATCTAAAACGCGTGTAAAACATAAACCAAACGATGAAATTGGTTATTTCTTCATGTATAATGATCAACTCGATACTCCCTAGCCCCCAACAGCCTTTTTTTTCATAACACTTTAACCAGAGTGACGGGAGAGCGGCATTTCAGAAAACGTGCTTATCTCGGCGAGAAAAAGCGATTTCGGCAATAAAATTTAAAACGCGTGTAAAACATAAACCAAACGATGAAATTGGTTATTTCTTCATGTATAATGATCAACTCGATACTCCCTAGCCCCCAACAGCCTTTTTTTTCATAACACTTTAACCAGAGTGACGGGAGAGCGGCGTTTCAGAAAACGTGCTTATCTCGGCGAGAAAAAGCGATTTCGGCAATAAAATTTAAAACGCGTGTAAAACATAAACCAAACGATGAAATTGGTTATTTTTTCATGTATAATGATCAACTCGATACTCCCTAGCCCCCAACAGCCTTTTTTTTCATAACACTTTAACCAGAGTGACGGGAGAGCGGCATTTCAGAAAACGTGCTTATCTCGGCGAGAAAAAGCGATTTCGGCAATAAAATTTAAAACGCGTGTAAAACATAAACCAAACGATGAAATTGGTTATTTCTTCATGTATAATGATCAACTCGATACTCCCTAGCCCCCAACAGCCTTTTTTTTCATAACACTTTAACCAGAGTGACGGGAGAGCGGCATTTCAGAAAACGTGCTTATCTCGGCGAGAAAAAGCGATTTCGGCAATAAAATTTAAAACGCGTGTAAAACATAAACCAAACGATGAAATTGGTTATTTCTTCATGTATAATGATCAACTCGATACTCCCTAGCCCCCAACAGCCTTTTTTTTCATAACACTTTAACCAGAGTGACGGGAGAGCGGCATTTCAGAAAACGTGCTTATCTCGGCGAGAAAAAGCGATTTCGGCAATAAAATTTAAAACGCGTGTAAAACATAAACCAAACGATGAAATTGGTTATTTCTTCATGTATAATGATCAACTCGATACTCCCTAGCCCCCAACAGCCTTTTTTTTCATAACACTTTAACCAGAGTGACGGGAGAGCGGCATTTCAGAAAACGTGCTCATCTCGGCGAGAAAAAGCGATTTCGGCAATAAAATTTAAAACGCGTGTAAAACATAAACCAAACGATGAAATTGGTTATTTCTTCATGTATAATGATCAACTCGATACTCCCTAGCCCCCAACAGCCTTTTTTTTCAAACCACTTTAACCAGAGTGACGGGAGAGCGGCATTTCAGAAAACGTGCTTATCTCGGCGAGAAAAAGCGATTTCGGCAATAAAATTTAAAACGCGTGTAAAACATAAACCAAACGATGAAATTGGTTATTTCTTCATGTATAATGATCAACTCGATACTCCCTAGCCCCCAACAGCCTTTTTTTTCATAACACTTTAACCAGAGTGACGGGAGAGCGGCATTTCAGAAAACGTGCTTATCTCGGCGAGAAAAAGCGATTTCGGCAATAAAATTTAAAACGCGTGTAAAACATAAACCAAACGATGAAATTGGTTATTTCTTCATGTATAATGATCAACTCGATACTCCCTAGCCCCCAACAGCCTTTTTTTTCATAACACTTTAACCAGAGTGACGGGAGAGCGGCATTTCAGAAAACGTGCTTATCTCGGCGAGAAAAAGCGATTTCGGCAATAAAATTTAAAACGCGTGTAAAACATAAACCAAACGATGAAATTGGTTATTTCTTCATGTATAATGATCAACTCGATACTCCCTAGCCCCCAACAGCCTTTTTTTTCATAACACTTTAACCAGAGTGACGGGAGAGCGGCATTTCAGAAAACGTGCTTATCTCGGCGAGAAAAAGCGATTTCGGCAATAAAATTTAAAACGCGTGTAAAACATAAACCAAACGATGAAATTGGTTATTTCTTCATGTATAATGATCAACTCGATACTCCCTAGCCCCCAACAGCCTTTTTTTTCATAACACTTTAACCAGAGTGACGGGAGAGCGGCATTTCAGAAAACGTGCTTATCTCGGCGAGAAAAAGCGATTTCGGCAATAAAATTTAAAACGCGTGTAAAACATAAACCAAACGATGAAATTGGTTATTTCTTCATGTATAATGATCAACTCGATACTCCCTAGCCCCCAACAGCCTTTTTTTTCATAACACTTTAACCAGAGTGACGGGAGAGCGGCATTTCAGAAAACGTGCTTATCTCGGCGAGAAAAAGCGATTTCGGCAATAAAATTTAAAACGCGTGTAAAACATAAACCAAACGATGAAATTGGTTATTTCTTCATGTATAATGATCAACTCGATACTCCCTAGCCCCCAACAGCCTTTTTTTTCATAACACTTTAACCAGAGTGACGGGAGAGCGGCATTTCAGAAAACGTGCTTATCTCGGCGAGAAAAAGCGATTTCGGCAATAAAATTTAAAACGCGTGTAAAACATAAACCAAACGATGAAATTGGTTATTTCTTCATGTATAATGATCAACTCGATACTCCCTAGCCCCCAACAGCCTTTTTTTTCATAACACTTTAACCAGAGTGACGGGAGAGCGGCATTTCAGAAAACGTGCTTATCTCGGCGAGAAAAAGCGATTTCGGCAATAAAATTTAAAACGCGTGTAAAACATAAACCAAACGATGAAATTGGTTATTTCTTCATGTATAATGATCAACTCGATACTCCCTAGCCCCCAACAGCCTTTTTTTTCAAACCACTTTAACCAGAGTGACGGGAGAGCGGCATTTCAGAAAACGTGCTTATCTCGGCGAGAAAAAGCGATTTCGGCAATAAAATTTAAAACGCGTGTAAAACATAAACCAAACGATGAAATTGGTTATTTCTTCATGTATAATGATCAACTCGATACTCCCTAGCCCCCAACAGCCTTTTTTTTCATAACACTTTAACCAGAGTGACGGGAGAGCGGCATTTCAGAAAACGTGCTTATCTCGGCGAGAAAAAGCGATTTCGGCAATAAATTTTAAAACGCGTGTAAAACATAAACCAAACGATGAAATTGGTTATTTCTTCATGTATAATGATCAACTCGATACTCCCTAGCCCCCAACAGCCTTTTTTTTCATAACACTTTAACCAGAGTGACGGGAGAGCGGCATTTCAGAAAACGTGCTTATCTCGGCGAGAAAAAGCGATTTCGGCAATAAAATTTAAAACGCGTGTAAAACATAAACCAAACGATGAAATTGGTTATTTCTTCATGTATAATGATCAACTCGATACTCCCTAGCCCCCAACAGCCTTTTTTTTCATAACACTTTAACCAGAGTGACGGGAGAGCGGCATTTCAGAAAACGTGCTTATCTCGGCGAGAAAAAGCGATTTCGGCAATAAAATTTAAAACGCGTGTAAAACATAAACCAAACGATGAAATTGGTTATTTCTTCATGTATAATGATCAACTCGATACTCCCTAGCCCCCAACAGCCTTTTTTTTCATAACACTTTAACCAGAGTGACGGGAGAGCGGCATTTCAGAAAACGTGCTTATCTCGGCGAGAAAAAGCGATTTCGCCAATAAAATTTAAAACGCGTGTAAAACATAAACCAAACGATGAAATTGGTTATTTCTTCATGTATAATGATCAACTCGATACTCCCTAGCCCCCAACAGCCTTTTTTTTCATAACACTTTAACCAGAGTGACGGGAGAGCGGCATTTCAGAAAACGTGCTTATCTCGGCGAGAAAAAGCGATTTCGGCAATAAAATTTAAAACGCGTGTAAAACATAAACCAAACGATGAAATTGGTTATTTCTTCATGTATAATGATCAACTCGATACTCCCTAGCCCCCAACAGCCTTTTTTTTCATAACACTTTAACCAGAGTGACGGGAGAGCGGCATTTCAGAAAACGTGCTTATCTCGGCGAGAAAAAGCGATTTCGGCAATAAAATTTAAAACGCGTGTAAAACATAAACCAAACGATGAAATTGGTTATTTCTTCATGTATAATGATCAACTCGATACTCCCTAGCCCCCAACAGCCTTTTTTTTCATAACACTTTAACCAGAGTGACGGGAGAGCGGCATTTCAGAAAACGTGCTTATCTCGGCGAGAAAAAGCGATTTCGGCAATAAAATTTAAAACGCGTGTAAAACATAAACCAAACGATGAAATTGGTTATTTCTTCATGTATAATGATCAACTCGATACTCCCTAGCCCCCAACAGCCTTTTTTTTCATAACACTTTAACCAGAGTGACGGGAGAGTGGCATTTCAGAAAACGTGCTTATCTCGGCGAGAAAAAGCGATTTCGGCAATAAAATTTAAAACGCGTGTAAAACATAAACCAAACGATGAAATTGGTTATTTCTTCATGTATAATGATCAACTCGATACTCCCTAGCCCCCAACAGCCTTTTTTTTCATAACACTTTAACCAGAGTGACGGGAGAGCGGCATTTCAGAAAACGTGCTTATCTCGGCGAGAAAAAGCGATTTCGGCAATAAAATTTAAAACGCGTGTAAAACATAAACCAAACGATGAAATTGGTTATTTTTTCATGTATAATGATCAACTCGATACTCCCTAGCCCCCAACAGCCTTTTTTTTCATAACACTTTAACCAGAGTGACGGGAGAGCGGCATTTCAGAAAACGTGCTTATCTCGGCGAGAAAAAGCGATTTCGGCAATAAAATTTAAAACGCGTGTAAAACATAAACCAAACGATGAAATTGGTTATTTCTTCATGTATAATAATCAACTCGAGTAGAGCTCCAGGGAGAGAGGCTGATTTTTCGCTTTTTGAGGCCGACCGACGAACCGGCGCGGGGCGGACTCAAAAGCCCGCAGAGCCGTAGGCACTTAGAAAAGTTTCGCCTTTGGCTGTGAGCTCCAGGGGGAGAGGCTGGTTTTGCGTTATTTTAGGCCGGCTGGAGAACCGGCGCGGGTCGGACGCACAATCCCCGCAGAGCCGTGGGCACTTAGAAAATTTTTGCCAAGTTGGCTCTGAGCGCCTGGTACCTAATATGGAAGTATAGAGGCCGACTTTCGGGCAAGATCACGCCGCGTTAGGCTTCCAGGACCCCGGCTAAGCAATTTTACCGGGCCGCCTGGTTCTTTTTTTTTTGAACCAGCCCGGTTCTTTTTACACTTCCAGCTGGAGCTCAGCAGCGGCTTTTGGCGCAAGATCACGCCGGGTTAGGCTTCCAGGACCTCGGCTAAGCAATTCTACCGGGCCGCCCGGTTCTTTTTTTGAACCAGCCCGGTTCTTTTTACACTTCCAGCTGGAGCTCACGAGCGGCTTTTTGGACAAGATCACGCCGTGTTAGGCTTCCAGAGCCCCGGCTAAGCAATTTTACCGGGCCGCCCGGTTCTTTTTTTTAACCAGCCCGGTTCTTTTTACACTTCCAGCTGGAGCTCACGAGCGGCTTTTTGGACAAGATCACGCCTGGTTAGGCTTCCAGAGCCCTGGCTAAGAAATTTTAACGGGCCGCCCGGTTCTTTTTTTTAACAAGCCCGGTTCTTTTTGCACTTCCAGCTGGAGCTCAGCAGCGGCTTTTTGGACAAGATCACGCCGTGTTAGGCTTCCAGAGCCCCGGCTAAGCAATTTTACCGGGTCGCCCGGTTCTTTTTTTTTTTAACCAGCCCGGTTCTTTTTACACTTCCAGCTGGAGCTCAGCAGCGGCTTTTTGCACAGTATCACGCCGGGTTAGGCTTCCAGGACCCCGGCTAAGCAATTTTACCGGGCCGCCCGGTTCTTTTTTTTTAACCAGCCCGGTTCTTTTTACACTTCCAGCTGGAGCTCAGCAGCGGCTTTTTGGACAAGATCACGCCGTGTTAGGCTTCCAGAGCCCCGGCTAAGCAATTTTACCGGGTCGCCCGGTTCTTTTTTTTTTTAACCAGCCCGGTTCTTTTTACACTTCCAGCTGGAGCTCAGCAGCGGCTTTTTGGACAAGATCACGCCGTGTTAGGCTTCCAGAGCCCCGGCTAAGCAATTTTACCGGGTCGCCCGGTTCTTTTTTTAACCAGCCCGGTTCTTTTTTTAACCAGCCCGGTTCTTTTTACACTTCCAGCTGGAGCTCAGCAGCGGCTTTTTGCACAGTATCACGCCGGGTTATGCTTCCAGGACCCTGGCTAAGCAATTTTACCGGGCCGCCCGGTTCTTTTTTTTTAACCAGCCCGGTTCTTTTCACACTTCCAGCTGGAGCTCAGCAGCGGCTTTTTGGACAAGATCACGCCGTGTTAGGCTTCCAGAGCCCCGGCTAAGCAATTTTACCGGGTCGCCCGGTTCTTTTTTTTAACCAGCCCGGTTCTTTATACACTTCCAGCTGGAGCTCAGCAGCGGCTTTTTGGACAAGATCACGCCGTGTTAGGCTTCCAGAGCCCCGGCTAAGCAATTTTACCGGGTCGCCCGGTTCTTTTTTTAACCAGCCCGGTTCTTTTTTAAACCAATCCGGTTCTTTTTACACTTCCAGCTGGAGCTCAGCAGCGTGTAAAACATAAACCAAACGATGAAATTGGTTATTTCTTCATGTATAATGATCAACTCGATACTCCCTAGCCCCCAACAGCCTTTTTTTTCATAACACTTTAACCAGAGTGACGGGAGAGCGGCATTTCAGAAAACGTGCTTATCTCGGCGAGAAAAAGCGATTTCGGCAATAAAATTTAAAACGCGTTTAAAACATAAACCAAACGATGAAATTGGTTATTTCTTCATGTATAATGATCAACTCGATACTCCCTAGCCCCCAACAGCCTTTTTTTTTCATAACACTTTAACCAGAGTGACGGGAGAGCGGCATTTCAGAAAACGTGCTTATCTCGGCGAGAAAAAGCGATTTCGGCAATAAAATTTAAAACGCGTGTAAAACCGGGCCGCCCGGTTCTTTTTTTGAACCAGCCCGGTTCTTTTTACACTTCCAGCTGGAGCTCACGAGCGGCTTTTTGGACAAGATCACGCCGTGTTAGGCTTCCAGAGCCCCGGCTAAGCAATTTTACCGGGCCGCCCGGTTCTTTTTTTTAACCAGCCCGGTTCTTTTTACACTTCCAGCTGGAGCTCACGAGCGGCTTTTTGGACAAGATCACGCCTGGTTAGGCTTCCAGAGCCCTGGCTAAGCAATTTTAACGGGCCGCCCGGTTCTTTTTTTTTTTTAACAAGCCCGGTTCTTTTTGCACATCCAGCTGGAGCTCAGCAGCGGCTTTTTGGACAAGATCACGCCGTGTTAGGCTTCCAGAGCCCCGGCTAAGCAATTTTACCGGGTCGCCCGGTTCTTTTTTTTTTTAACCAGCCCGGTTCTTTTTACACTTCCAGCTGGAGCTCAGCAGCGGCTTTTTGCACAGTATCACGCCGGGTTAGGCTTCCAGGACCCCGGCTAAGCAATTTTACCGGGCCGCCCGGTTCTTTTTTTTAACCAGCCCGGTTCTTTTTACACTTCCAGCTGGAGCTCAGCAGCGGCTTTTTGGACAAGATCACGCCGTGTTAGGCTTCCAGAGCCCCGGCTAAGCAATTTTACCGGGTCGCCCGGTTCTTTTTTTTAACCAGCCCGGTTCTTTTTACACTTCCAGCTGGAGCTCAGCAGCGGCTTTTTGGACAAGATCACGCCGTGTTAGGCTTCCAGAGCCCCGGCTAAGCAATTTTACCGGGTCGCCCGGTTCTTTTTTTTAACCAGCCCGGTTCTTTTTACACTTCCAGCTGGAGCTCAGCAGCGGCTTTTTGGACAAGATCACGCCGTGTTAGGCTTCCAGAGCCCCGGCTAAGCAATTTTACCGGGTCGCCCGGTTCTTTTTTTAACCAGCCCGGTTCTTTTTTTAACCAGCCCGGTTCTTTTTACACTTCCAGCTGGAGCTCAGCAGCGGCTTTTTGCACAGTATCACGCCGGGTTATGCTTCCAGGACCCTGGCTAAGCAATTTTACCGGGCCGCCCGGTTCTTTTTTTTAACCAGCCCGGTTCTTTTTACACTTCCAGCTGGAGCTCAGCAGCGGCTTTTTGGACAAGATCACGCCGTGTTAGGCTTCCAGAGCCCCGGCTAAGCAATTTTACCGGGTCGCCCGGTTCTTTTTTTTAACCAGCCCGGTTCTTTTTACACTTCCAGCTGGAGCTCAGCAGCGGCTTTTTGGACAAGATCACGCCGTGTTAGGCTTCCAGAGCCCCGGCTAAGCAATTTTACCGGGTCGCCCGGTTCTTTTTTTAACCAGCCCGGTTCTTTTTTAAACCAATCCGGTTCTTTTTACACTTCCAGCTGGAGCTCAGCAGCGTGTAAAACATAAACCAAACGATAAAATTGGTTATTTCTTCATGTATAATGATCAACTCGATACTTCCTAGCCCCCAACAGCCTTTTTTTTCATAACACTTTAACCAGAGTGACGGGAAAGCGGCATTTCAGAAAACGTGCTTATCTCGGCGAGAAAAAGCGATTTCGGCAATAAAATTTAAAACGCGTGTAAAACATAAACCAAACGATGAAATTGGTTATTTCTTCATATATAATGATCAACTCGATACTCCCTAGCCCCCAACAGCCTTTTTTTTTTCATAACACTTTAACCAGAGTGACAGGAGAGCGGCATTTCAGAAAACGTGCTTATCTCGGCGAGAAAAAGCGATTTCGGCAAAAAAATTTAAAACGTGTGTAAAACATAAACCAAACGATGAAATTGGTTATTTCTTCATGTATAATGATCAACTCGATACTCCCTAGCCCCCAACAGCCTTTTTTTTCATAACACTTTAACCAGAGTGACGGGAGAGCGGCATTTCAGAAAACGTGCTTATCTCGGCGAGAAAAAGCGATTTCGGCAATAAAATTTAAAACGCGTGTAAAACATAAACCAAACGATGAAATTGGTTATTTCTTCATGTATAATGATCAACTCGATACTCCCTAGCCCCCAACAGCCTTTTTTTTCATAACACTTTAACCAGAGTGACGGGAGAGCGGCATTTCAGAAAACGTGCTTATCTCGGCGAGAAAAAGCGATTTCGGCAATAAAATTTAAAACGCGTGTAAAACATAAACCAAACGATGAAATTGGTTATTTCTTCATGTATAATGATCAACTCGATACTCCCTAGCCCCCAACAGCCTTTTTTTTCATAACACTTTAACCAGAGTGACGGGAGAGCGGCATTTCAGAAAACGTGCTTATCTCGGCGAGAAAAAGCGATTTCCGCAATAAAATTTAAAACGCGTGTAAAACATAAACCAAACGATGAAATTGGTTATTTCTTCATGTATAATGATCAACTCGATACTCCCTAGCCCCCAACAGCCTTTTTTTTCATAACACTTTAACCAGAGTGACGGGAGAGTGGCATTTCAGAAAACGTGCTTATCTCGGCGAGAAAAAGCGATTTCAGCAATAAAATTTAAAACGCGTGTAAAACATAAACCAAACGATGAAATTGGTTATTTCTTCATGTATAATGATCAACTCGATACTCCCTAGCCCCCAACAGCCTTTTTTTTTCATAACACTTTAACCAGAGTGACGGGAGAGCGGCATTTCAGAAAACGTGCTTATCTCGGCGAGAAAAAGCGATTTCGGCAATAAAATTTAAAACGCGTGTAAAACATAAACCAAACGATGAAATTGGTTATTTCTTCATGTATAATGATCAACTCGATACTCCCTAGCCCCCAACAGCCTTTTTTTTTCATAACACTTTAACCAGAGTGACGGGAGAGCGGCATTTCAGAAAACGTGCTTATCTCGGCGAGAAAAAGCGATTTCGGCAATAAAATTTAAAACGCGTGTAAAACATAAACCAAACGATGAAATTGGTTATTTCTTCATGTATAATGATCAACTCGATACTCCCTAGCCCCCAACAGCCTTTTTTTTCATAACACTTTAACCAGAGTGACGGGAGAGTGGCATTTCAGAAAACGTGCTTATCTCGGCGAGAAAAAGCGATTTCAGCAATAAAATTTAAAACGCGTGTAAAACATAAACCAAACGATGAAATTGGTTATTTCTTCATGTATAATGATCAACTCGATACTCCCTAGCCCCCAACAGCCTTTTTTTTTCATAACACTTTAACCAGAGTGACGGGAGAGCGGCATTTCAGAAAACGTGCTTATCTCGGCGAGAAAAAGCGATTTCGGCAATAAAATTTAAAACGCGTGTAAAACATAAACCAAACGATGAAATTGGTTATTTCTTCATGTATAATGATCAACTCGATACTCCCTAGCCCCCAACAGCCTTTTTTTTTCATAACACTTTAACCAGAGTGACGGGAGAGCGGCATTTCAGAAAACGTGCTTATCTCGGCGAGAAAAAGCGATTTCGGCAATAAAATTTAAAACGCGTGTAAAACATAAACCAAACGATGAAATTGGTTATTTCTTCATGTATAATGATCAACTCGATACTCCCTAGCCCCCAACAGCCTTTTTTTTCATAACACTTTAACCAGAGTGACGGGAGAGCGGCATTTCAGAAAACGTGCTTATCTCGGCGAGAAAAAGCGATTTCGGCAATAAAATTTAAAACGCGTGTAAAACATAAACCAAACAATGAAATTGGTTATTTCTTCATGTATAATGATCAACTCGATACTCCCTAGCCCCCAACAGCCTTTTTTTTCATAACACTTTAACCAGAGTGACGGGAGAGCGGCATTTCAGAAAACGTGCTTATCTCGGCGAGAAAAAGCGATTTCGGCAATAAAATTTAAAACGCGTGTAAAACATAAACCAAACGATGAAATTGGTTATTTCTTCATGTATAATGATCAACTCGATACTCCCTAGCCCCCAACAGCCTTTTTTTTCATAACACTTTAACCAGAGTGACGGGAGAGCGGCATTTCAGAAAACGTGCTTATCTCGGCGAGAAAAAGCGATTTCGGCAATAAAATTTAAAACGCGTGTAAAACACAAACCAAACGATGAAATTGGTTATTTCTTCATGTATAATGATCAACTCGATACTCCCTAGCCCCCAACAGCCTTTTTTTTCATAACACTTTAACCAGAGTGACGGGAGAGCGGCATTTCAGAAAACGTGCTTATCTCGGCGAGAAAAAGCGATTTCGGCAATAAAATTTAAAACGCGTGTAAAACATAAACCAAACGATGAAATTGGTTATTTCTTCATGTATAATGATCAACTCGATACTCCCTAGCCCCCAACAGCCTTTTTTTTCATAACACTTTAACCAGAGTGACGGGAGAGCGGCATTTCAGAAAACGTGCTTATCTCGGCGAGAAAAAGCGATTTCGGCAATAAAATTTAAAACGCGTGTAAAACATAAACCAAACGATGAAATTGGTTATTTCTTCATGTATAATGATCAACTCGATACTCCCTAGCCCCCAACAGCCTTTTTTTTCATAACACTTTAACCAGAGTGACGGGAGAGCGGCATTTCAGAAAACGTGCTTATCTCGGCGAGAAAAAGCGATTTCGGCAATAAAATTTAAAACGCGTGTAAAACATAAACCAAACGATGAAATTGGTTATTTCTTCATGTATAATGATCAACTCGATACTCCCTAGCCCCCAACAGCCTTTTTTTTCATAACACTTTAACCAGAGTGACGGGAGAGCGGCATTTCAGAAAACGTGCTTATCTCGGCGAGAAAAAGCGATTTCGGCAATAAAATTTAAAACGCGTGTAAAACATAAACCAAACGATGAAATTGGTTATTTCTTCATGTATAATGATCAACTCGATACTCCCTAGCCCCCAACAGCCTTTTTTTTCATAACACTTTAACCAGAGTGACGGGAGAGCGGCATTTCAGAAAACGTGCTTATCTCGGCGAGAAAAAGCGATTTCGGCAATAAAATTTAAAACGCGTGTAAAACATAAACCAAACGATGAAATTGGTTATTTCTTCATGTATAATGATCAACTCGATACTCCCTAGCCCCCAACAGCCTTTTTTTTCATAACACTTTAACCAGAGTGACGGGAGAGCGGCATTTCAGAAAACGTGCTTATCTCGGCGAGAAAAAGCGATTTCGGCAATAAAATTTAAAACGCGTGTAAAACATAAACCAAACGATGAAATTGGTTATTTCGTCATGTATAATGATCAACTCGATACTCCCTAGCCCCCAACAGCCTTTTTTTTCATAACACTTTAACCAGAGTGACGGGAGAGCGGCATTTCAGAAAACGTGCTTATCTCGGCGAGAAAAAGCGATTTCGGCAATAAAATTTAAAACGCGTGTAAAACATAAACCAAACAATGAAATTGGTTATTTCTTCATATATAATGATCAACTCGATACTCCCTAGCCCCCAACAGCCTTTTTTTTATCATAACACTTTAACCAGAGTGACAGGAGAGCGGCATTTCAGAAAACGTGCTTATCTCGGCGAGAAAAAGCGATTTCGGCAAAAAAATTTAAAACGTGTGTAAAACATAAACCAAACGATGAAATTGGTTATTTCTTCATGTATAATGATCAACTCGATACTCCCTAGCCCCCAACAGCCTTTTTTTTCATAACACTTTAACCAGAGTGACGGGAGAGCGGCATTTCAGAAAACGTGCTTATCTCGGCGAGAAAAAGCGATTTCGGCAATAAAATTTAAAACGCGTGTAAAACATAAACCAAACGATGAAATTGGTTATTTCTTCATGTATAATGATCAACTCGATACTCCCTAGCCCCCAACAGCCTTTTTTTTCATAACACTTTAACCAGAGTGACGGGAGAGCGGCATTTCAGAAAACGTGCTTATCTCGGCGAGAAAAAGCGATTTCGGCAATAAAATTTAAAACGCGTGTAAAACATAAACCAAACGATGAAATTGGTTATTTCTTCATGTATAATGATCAACTCGATACTCCCTAGCCCCCAACAGCCTTTTTTTTCATAACACTTTAACCAGAGTGACGGGAGAGCGGCATTTCAGAAAACGTGCTTATCTCGGCGAGAAAAAGCGATTTCGGCAATAAAATTTAAAACGCGTGTAAAACATAAACCAAACGATGAAATTGGTTATTTCTTCATGTATAATGATCAACTCGATACTCCCTAGCCCCCAACAGCCTTTTTTTTAATAACACTTTAACCAGAGTGACGGGAGAGTGGCATTTCAGAAAACGTGCTTATCTCGGCGAGAAAAAGCGATTTCGGCAATAAAATTTAAAACGCGTGTAAAACATAAACCAAACGATGAAATTGGTTATTTCTTCATGTATAAAGATCAACTCGATACTCCCTAGCCCCCAACAGCCTTTTTTTTTCATAACACTTTAACCAGAGTGACGGGAGAGCGGCATTTCAGAAAACGTGCTTATCTCGGCGAGAAAAAGCGATTTCGGCAATAAAATTTAAAACGCGTGTAAAACATAAACCAAACGATGAAATTGGTTATTTCTTCATGTATAATGATCAACTCGATACTCCCTAGCCCCCAACAGCCTTTTTTTTCATAACACTTTAACCAGAGTGACGGGAGAGCGGCATTTCAGAAAACGTGCTTATCTCGGCGAGAAAAAGCGATTTCGGCAATAAAATTTAAAACGCGTGTAAAACATAAACCAAACGATGAAATTGGTTATTTCTTCATGTATAATGATCAACTCGATACTCCCTAGCCCCCAACAGCCTTTTTTTTCATAACACTTTAACCAGAGTGACGGGAGAGCGGCATTTCAGAAAACGTGCTTATCTCGGCGAGAAAAAGCGATTTCGGCAATAAAATTTAAAACGCGTGTAAAACATAAACCAAACGATGAAATTGGTTATTTCTTCATGTATAATGATCAACTCGATACTCCCTAGCCCCCAACAGCCTTTTTTTTCATAACACTTTAACCAGAGTGACGGGAGAGCGGCATTTCAGAAAACGTGCTTATCTCGGCGAGAAAAAGCGATTTCGGCAATAAAATTTAAAACGCGTGTAAAACATAAACCAAACGATGAAATTGGTTATTTCTTCATGTATAATGATCAACTCGATACTCCCTAGCCCCCAACAGCCTTTTTTTTCATAACACTTTAACCAGAGTGACGGGATAGCGGCATTTCAGAAAACGTGCTTATCTCGGCGAGAAAAAGCGATTTCGGCAATAAAATTTAAAACGCGTGTAAAACATAAACCAAACGATGAAATTGGTTATTTCTTCATGTATAATGATCAACTCGATACTCCCTAGCCCCCAACAGCCTTTTTTTTCATAACACTTTAACCAGAGTGACGGGAGAGCGGCATTTCAGAAAACGTGCTTATCTCGGCGAGAAAAAGCGATTTCGGCAATAAAATTTAAAACGCGTGTAAAACATAAACCAAACGATGAAATTGGTTATTTCTTCATGTATAATGATCAACTCGATACTCCCTAGCCCCCAACAGCCTTTTTTTTCATAACACTTTAACCAGAGTGACGGGAGAGCGGCATTTCAGAAAACGTGCTTATCTCGGCGAGAAAAAGCGATTTCGGCAATAAAATTTAAAACGCGTGTAAAACATAAACCAAACGATGAAATTGGTTATTTCTTCATGTATAATGATCAACTCGATACTCCCTAGCCCCCAACAGCCTTTTTTTTCATAACACTTTAACCAGAGTGACGGGAGAGCGGCATTTCAGAAAACGTGCTTATCTCGGCGAGAAAAAGCGATTTCGGCAATAAAATTTAAAACGCGTGTAAAACATAAACCAAACGATGAAATTGGTTATTTCTTCATGTATAATGATCAACTCGATACTCCCTAGCCCCCAACAGCCTTTTTTTTCATAACACTTTAACCAGAGTGACGGGAGAGCGGCATTTCAGAAAACGTGCTTATCTCGGCGAGAAAAAGCGATTTCGGCAATAAAATTTAAAACGCGTGTAAAACATAAACCAAACGATGAAATTGGTTATTTCTTCATGTATAATGATCAACTCGATACTCCCTAGCCCCCAACAGCCTTTTTTTTCATAACACTTTAACCAGAGTGACGGGAGAGCGGCATTTCAGAAAACGTGCTTATCTCGGCGAGAAAAAGCAATTTCGGCAATAAAATTTAAAACGCGTGTAAAACATAAACCAAACGATGAAATTGGTTATTTCTTCATGTATAATGATCAACTCGATACTCCCTAGCCCCCAACAGCCTTTTTTTTCATAACACTTTAACCAGAGTGACGGGATAGCGGCATTTCAGAAAACGTGCTTATCTCGGCGAGAAAAAGCGATTTCGGCAATAAAATTTAAAACGCGTGTAAAACATAAACCAAACGATGAAATTGGTTATTTCTTCATGTATAATGATCAACTCGATACTCCCTAGCCCCCAACAGCCTTTTTTTTCATAACACTTTAACCAGAGTGACGGGAGAGTGGCATTTCAGAAAACGTGCTTATCTCGGCGAGAAAAAGCGATTTCGGCAATAAAATTTAAAACGCGTGTAAAACATAAACCAAACGATGAAATTTGTTATTTCTTCATGTATAATGATCAACTCGATACTCCCTAGCCCCCAACAGCCTTTTTTTTTCATAACACTTTAACCAGAGTGACGGGAGAGCGGCATTTCAGAAAACGTGCTTATTTCGGCGAGAAAAAGCGATTTCGGCAATAAAATTTAAAACGCGTGTAAAACATAAACCAAACGATGAAATTGGTTATTTCTTCATGTATAATGATCAACTCGATACTCCCTAGCCCCCAACAGCCTTTTTTTTCATAACACTTTAACCAGAGTGACGGGAGAGCGGCATTTCAGAAAACGTGCTTATCTCGGCGAGAAAAAGCGATTTCGGCAATAAAATTTAAAACGCGTGTAAAACATAAACCAAACGATGAAATTGGTTATTTCTTCATGTATAATGATCAACTCGATACTCCCTAGCCCCCAACAGCCTTTTTTTTCATAACACTTTAACCAGAGTGACGGGAGAGCGGCATTTCAGAAAACGTGCTTATCTGGGCGAGAAAAAGCGATTTCGGCAATAAAATTTAAAACGCGTGTAAAACATAAACCAAACGATGAAATTGGTTATTTCTTCATGTATAATGATCAACTCGATACTCCCTAGCCCCCAACAGCCTTTTTTTTCATAACACTTTAACCAGAGTGACGGGAGAGCGGCATTTCAGAAAACGTGCTTATCTCGGCGAGAAAAAGCGATTTCGGCAATAAAATTTAAAACGCGTGTAAAACATAAACCAAACGATGAAATTGGTTATTTCTTCATGTATAATGATAAACTCGATACTCCCTAGCCCCCAACAGCCTTTTTTTTCATAACACTTTAACCAGAGTGACGGGAGAGCGGCATTTCAGAAAACGTGCTTATCTCGGCGAGAAAAAGCGATTTCGGCAATAAAATTTAAAACGCGTGTAAAACATAAACCAAACGATGAAATTGGTTATTTCTTCATGTATAATGATCAACTCGATACTCCCTAGCCCCCAACAGCCTTTTTTTTCATAACACTTTAACCAGAGTGACGGGAGAGCGGCATTTCAGAAAACGTGCTTATCTCGGCGAGAAAAAGCGATTTCGGCAATAAAATTTAAAACGCGTGTAAAACATAAACCAAACGATGAAATTGGTTATTTCTTCATGTATAATGATCAACTCGATACTCCCTAGCCCCCAACAGCCTTTTTTTTCATAACACTTTAACCAGAGTGACGGGAGAGCGGCATTTCAGAAAACGTGCTTATCTCGGCGAGAAAAAGCGATTTCGGCAATAAAATTTAAAACGCGTGTAAAACATAAACCAAACGATGAAATTGGTTATTTCTTCATGTATAATGATCAACTCGATACTCCCTAGCCCCCAACAGCCTTTTTTTTCATAACACTTTAACCAGAGTGACGGGAGAGCGGCATTTCAGAAAACGTGCTTATCTCGGCGAGAAAAAGCGATTTCGGCAATAAAATTTAAAACGCGTGTAAAACATAAACCAAACGATGAAATTGGTTATTTCTTCATGTATAATGATCGACTCGATACTCCCTAGCCCCCAACAGCCTTTTTTTTCATAACACTTTAACCAGAGTGACGGGAGAGCGGCATTTCAGAAAACGTGCTTATCTCGGCGAGAAAAAGCGATTTCGGCAATAAAATTTAAAACGCGTGTAAAACATAAACCAAACGATGAAATTGGTTATTTCTTCATGTATAATGATCAACTCGATACTCCCTAGCCCCCAACAGCCTTTTTTTTCATAACACTTTAACCAGAGTGACGGGAGAGCGGCATTTCAGAAAACGTGCTTATCTCGGCGAGAAAAAGCGATTTCGGCAATAAAATTTAAAACGCGTGTAAAACATAAACCAAACGATGAAATTGGTTATTTCTTCATGTATAATGATCAACTCGATACTCCCTAGCCCCCAACAGCCTTTTTTTTCATAACACTTTAACCAGAGTGACGGGAGAGCGGCATTTCAGAAAACGTGCTTATCTCGGCGAGAAAAAGCGATTTCGGCAATAAAATTTAAAACGCGTGTAAAACATAAACCAAACGATGAAATTGGTTATTTCTTCATGTATAATGATCAACTCGATACTCCCTAGCCCCCAACAGCCTTTTTTTTCATAACACTTTAACCAGAGTGACGGGAGAGCGGCATTTCAGAAAACGTGCTTATCTCGGCGAGAAAAAGCGATTTCGGCAATAAAATTTAAAACGCGTGTAAAACATAAACCAAACGATGAAATTGGTTATTTCTTCATGTATAATGATCAACTCGATACTCCCTAGCCCCCAACAGCCTTTTTTTTCATAACACTTTAACCAGAGTGACGGGAGAGCGGCATTTCAGAAAACGTGCTTATCTCGGCGAGAAAAAGCGATTTCGGCAATAAAATTTAAAACGCGTGTAAAACATAAACCAAACGATGAAATTGGTTATTTCTTCATGTATAATGATCAACTCGATACTCCCTAGCCCCCAACAGCCTTTTTTTTCATAACACTTTAACCAGAGTGACGGGAGAGCGGCATTTCAGAAAACGTGCTTATCTCGGCGAGAAAAAGCGATTTCGGCAATAAAATTTAAAACGCGTGTAAAACATAAACCAAACGATGAAATTGGTTATTTCTTCATGTATAATGATCAACTCGATACTCCCTAGCCCCCAACAGCCTTTTTTTTCATAACACTTTAACCAGAGTGACGGGAGAGCGGCATTTCAGAAAACGTGCTTATCTCGGCGAGAAAAAGCGATTTCGGCAATAAAATTTAAAACGCGTGTAAAACATAAACCAAACGATGAAATTGGTTATTTCTTCATGTATAATGATCAACTCGATACTCCCTAGCCCCCAACAGCCTTTTTTTTCATAACACTTTAACCAGAGTGACGGGAGAGCGGCATTTCAGAAAACGTGCTTATCTCGGCGAGAAAAAGCGATTTCGGCAATAAAATTTAAAACGCGTGTAAAACATAAACCAAACGATGAAATTGGTTATTTCTTCATGTATAATGATCAACTCGATACTCCCTAGCCCCCAACAGCCTTTTTTTTCATAACACTTTAACCAGAGTGACGGGAGAGCGGCATTTCAGAAAACGTGCTTATCTCGGCGAGAAAAAGCGATTTCGGCAATAAAATTTAAAACGCGTGTAAAACATAAACCAAACGATGAAATTGGTTATTTCTTCATGTATAATGATCAACTCGATACTCCCTAGCCCCCAACAGCCTTTTTTTTCATAACACTTTAACCAGAGTGACGGGAGAGCGGCATTTCAGAAAACGTGCTTATCTCGGCGAGAAAAAGCGATTTCGGCAATAAAATTTAAAACGCGTGTAAAACATAAACCAAACGATGAAATTGGTTATTTCTTCATGTATAATGATCAACTCGATACTCCCTAGCCCCCAACAGCCTTTTTTTTCATAACACTTTAACCAGAGTGACGGGAGAGCGGCATTTCAGAAAACGTGCTTATCTCGGCGAGAAAAAGCGATTTCGGCAATAAAATTTAAAACGCGTGTAAAACATAAACCAAACGATGAAATTGGTTATTTCTTCATGTATAATGATCAACTCGATACTCCCTAGCCCCCAACAGCCTTTTTTTTCATAACACTTTAACCAGAGTGACGGGAGAGCGGCATTTCAGAAAACGTGCTTATCTCGGCGAGAAAAAGCGATTTCGGCAATAAAATTTAAAACGCGTGTAAAACATAAACCAAACGATGAAATTGGTTATTTCTTCATGTATAATGATCAACTCGATACTCCCTAGCCCCCAACAGCCTTTTTTTTCATAACACTTTAACCAGAGTGACGGGAGAGCGGCATTTCAGAAAACGTGCTTATCTCGGCGAGAAAAAGCGATTTCGGCAATAAAATTTAAAACGCGTGTAAAACATAAACCAAACGATGAAATTGGTTATTTCTTCATGTATAATGATCAACTCGATACTCCCTAGCCCCCAACAGCCTTTTTTTTCATAACACTTTAACCAGAGTGACGGGAGAGCGGCATTTCAGAAAACGTGCTTATCTCGGCGAGAAAAAGCGATTTCGGCAATAAAATTTAAAACGCGTGTAAAACATAAACCAAACGATGAAATTGGTTATTTCTTCATGTATAATGATCAACTCGATACTCCCTAGCCCCCAACAGCCTTTTTTTTCATAACACTTTAACCAGAGTGACGGGAGAGCGGCATTTCAGAAAACGTGCTTATCTCGGCGAGAAAAAGCGATTTCGGCAATAAAATTTAAAACGCGTGTAAAACATAAACCAAACGATGAAATTGGTTATTTCTTCATGTATAATGATCAACTCGATACTCCCTAGCCCCCAACAGCCTTTTTTTTCATAACACTTTAACCAGAGTGACGGGAGAGCGGCATTTCAGAAAACGTGCTTATCTCGGCGAGAAAAAGCGATTTCGGCAATAAAATTTAAAACGCGTGTAAAACATAAACCAAACGATGAAATTGGTTATTTCTTCATGTATAATGATCAACTCGATACTCCCTAGCCCCCAACAGCCTTTTTTTTCATAACACTTTAACCAGAGTGACGGGAGAGCGGCATTTCAGAAAACGTGCTTATCTCGGCGAGAAAAAGCGATTTCGGCAATAAAATTTAAAACGCGTGTAAAACATAAACCAAACGATGAAATTGGTTATTTCTTCATGTATAATGATCAACTCGATACTCCCTAGCCCCCAATAGCCTTTTTTTTCATAACACTTTAACCAGAGTGACGGGAGAGCGGCATTTCAGAAAACGTGCTTATCTCGGCGAGAAAAAGCGATTTCGGCAATAAAATTTAAAACGCGTGTAAAACATAAACCAAACGATGAAATTGGTTATTTCTTCATGTATAATGATCAACTCGATACTCCCTAGCCCCCAACAGCCTTTTTTTTCATAACACTTTAACCAGAGTGACGGGAGAGCGGCATTTCAGAAAACGTGCTTATCTCGGCGAGAAAAAGCGATTTCGGCAATAAAATTTAAAACGCGTGTAAAACATAAACCAAACGATGAAATTGGTTATTTCTTCATGTATAATGATCAACTCGATACTCCCTAGCCCCCAACAGCCTTTTTTTTCATAACACTTTAACCAGAGTGACGGGAGAGCGGCATTTCAGAAAACGTGCTTATCTCGGCGAGAAAAAGCGATTTCGGCAATAAAATTTAAAACGCGTGTAAAACATAAACCAAACGATGAAATTGGTTATTTCTTCATGTATAATGATCAACTCGATACTCCCTAGCCCCCAACAGCCTTTTTTTTCATAACACTTTAACCAGAGTGACGGGAGAGCGGCATTTCAGAAAACGTGCTTATCTCGGCGAGAAAAAGCGATTTCGGCAATAAAATTTAAAACGCGTGTAAAACATAAACCAAACGATGAAATTGGTTATTTCTTCATGTATAATGATCAACTCGATACTCCCTAGCCCCCAACAGCCTTTTTTTTCATAACACTTTAACCAGAGTGACGGGAGAGCGGCATTTCAGAAAACGTGCTTATCTTGGCGAGAAAAAGCGATTTCGGCAATAAAATTTAAAACGCGTGTAAAACATAAACCAAACGATGAAATTGGTTATTTCTTCACGTATAATGATCAACTCGATACTCCCTAGCCCCCAACAGCCTTTTTTTTTCATAACACTTTAACCAGAGTGACGGGAGAGCGGCATTTCAGAAAACGTGCTTATCTCGGCGAGAAAAAGCGATTTCGGCAATAAAATTTAAAACGCGTGTAAAACATAAACCAAACGATGAAATTGGTTATTTCTTCATGTATAATGATCAACTCGATACTCCCTAGCCCCCAACAGCCTTTTTTTTCATAACACTTTAACCAGAGTGACGGGAGAGCGGCATTTCAGAAAACGTGCTTATCTCGGCGAGAAAAAGCGATTTCGGCAATAAAATTTAAAACGCGTGTAAAACATAAACCAAACGATGAAATTGGGTATTTCTTCATGTATAATGATCAACTCGATACTCCCTAGCCCCCAACAGCCTTTTTTTTCATAACACTTTAACCAGAGTGACGGGAGAGCGGCATTTCAGAAAACGTGCTTATCTCGGCGAGAAAAAGCGATTTCGGCAATAAAATTTAAAACGCGTGTAAAACATAAACCAAACGATGAAATTGGTTATTTCTTCATGTATAATGATCAACTCGATACTCCCTAGCCCCCAACAGCCTTTTTTTTCATAACACTTTAACCAGAGTGACGGGAGAGCGGCATTTCAGAAAACGTGCTTATCTCGGCGAGAAAAAGCGATTTCGGCAATAAAATTTAAAACGCGTGTAAAACATAAACCAAACGATGAAATTGGTTATTTCTTCATGTATAATGATCAACTCGATACTCCCTAGCCCCCAACAGCCTTTTTTTTCATAACACTTTAACCAGAGTGACGGGAGAGCGGCATTTCAGAAAACGTGCTTATCTCGGCGAGAAAAAGCGATTTCGGCAATAAAATTTAAAACGCGTGTAAAACATAAACCAAACGATGAAATTGGTTATTTCTTCATGTATAATGATCAACTCGATACTCCCTAGCCCCCAACAGCCTTTTTTTTCATAACACTTTAACCAGAGTGACGGGAGAGCGGCATTTCAGAAAACGTGCTTATCTCGGCGAGAAAAAGCGATTTCGGCAATAAAATTTAAAACGCGTGTAAAACATAAACCAAACGATGAAATTGGTTATTTCTTCATGTATAATGATCAACTCGATACTCCCTAGCCCCCAACAGCCTTTTTTTTCATAACACTTTAACCAGAGTGACGGGAGAGCGGCATTTCAGAAAACGTGTTATCTCGGCGAGAAAAAGCGATTTCGGCAATAAAATTTAAAACGCGTGTAAAACATAAACCAAACGATGAAATTGGTTATTTCTTCATGTATAATGATCAACTCGATACTCCCTAGCCCCCAACAGCCTTTTTTTTCATAACACTTTAACCAGAGTGACGGGAGAGCGGCATTTCAGAAAACGTGCTTATCTCGGCGAGAAAAAGCGATTTCGGCAATAAAATTTAAAACGCGTGTAAAACATAAACCAAACGATGAAATTGGTTATTTCTTCATGTATAATGATCAAGTCGATACTCCCTAGCCCCCAACAGCCTTTTTTTTCATAACACTTTAACCAGAGTGACGGGAGAGCGGCATTTCAGAAAACGTGCTTATCTCGGCGAGAAAAAGCGATTTCGGCAATAAAATTTAAAACGCGTGTAAAACATAAACCAAACGATGAAATTGGTTATTTCTTCATGTATAATGATCAACTCGATACTCCCTAGCCCCCAACAGCCTTTTTTTTCATAACACTTTAACCAGAGTGACGGGAGAGCGGCATTTCAGAAAACGTGCTTATCTCGGCGAGAAAAAGCGATTTCGGCAATAAAATTTAAAACGCGTGTAAAACCTAAACCAAACGATGAAATTGGTTATTTCTTCATGTATAATGATCAACTCGATACTCCCTAGCCCCCAACAGCCTTTTTTTTCATAACACTTTCACCAGAGTGACGGGAGAGCGGCATTTCAGAAAACGTGCTTATCTCGGCGAGAAAAAGCGATTTCGGCAATAAAATTTAAAACGCGTGTAAAACCTAAACCAAACGATGAAATTGGTTATTTCTTCATGTATAATGATCAACTCGATACTCCCTAGCCCCCAACAGCCTTTTTTTTCATAACACTTTAACCAGAGTGACGGGAGAGCGGCATTTCAGAAAACGTGCTTATCTCGGCGAGAAAAAGCGATTTCGGCAATAAAATTTAAAACGCGTGTAAAACATAAACCAAACGATGAAATTGGTTATTTCTTCATGTATAATGATCAACTCGATACTCCCTAGCCCCCAACAGCCTTTTTTTTCATAACACTTTAACCAGAGTGACGGGAGAGCGGCATTTCAGAAAACGTGCTTATCTCGGCGAGAAAAAGCGATTTCGGCAATAAAATTTAAAACGCGTGTAAAACATAAACCAAACGATGAAATTGGTTATTTCTTCATGTATAATGATCAACTCGATACTCCCTAGCCCCCAACAGCCTTTTTTTTCATAACACTTTAACCAGAGTGACGGGAGAGCGGCATTTCAGAAAACGTGCTTATCTCGGCGAGAAAAAGCGATTTCGGCAATAAAATTTAAAACGCGTGTAAAACATAAACCAAACGATGAAATTGGTTATTTCTTCATGTATAATGATCAACTCGATACTCCCTAGCCCCCAACAGCCTTTTTTTTCATAACACTTTAACCAGAGTGACGGGAGAGCGGCATTTCAGAAAACGTGCTTATCTCGGCGAGAAAAAGCGATTTCGGCAATAAAATTTAAAACGCGTGTAAAACATAAACCAAACGATGAAATTGGTTATTTCTTCATGTATAATGATCAACTCGATACTCCCTAGCCCCCAACAGCCTTTTTTTTCATAACACTTTAACCAGAGTGACGGGAGAGCGGCATTTCAGAAAACGTGCTTATCTCGGCGAGAAAAAGCGATTTCGGCAATAAAATTTAAAACGCGTGTAAAACATAAACCAAACGATGAAATTGGTTATTTCTTCATGTATAATGATCAACTCGATACTCCCTAGCCCCCAACAGCCTTTTTTTTCATAACACTTTAACCAGAGTGACGGGAGAGCGGCATTTCAGAAAACGTGCTTATCTCGGCGAGAAAAAGCGATTTCGGCAATAAAATTTAAAACGCGTGTAAAACATAAACCAAACGATGAAATTGGTTATTTCTTCATGTATAATGATCAACTCGATACTCCCTAGCCCCCAACAGCCTTTTTTTTCATAACACTTTAACCAGAGTGACGGGAGAGCGGCATTTCAGAAAACGTGCTTATCTCGGCGAGAAAAAGCGATTTCGGCAATAAAATTTAAAACGCGTGTAAAACATAAACCAAACAATGAAATTGGTTATTTCTTCATGTATAATGATCAACTCGATACTCCCTAGCCCCCAACAGCCTTTTTTTTCATAACACTTTAACCAGAGTGACGGGAGAGCGGCATTTCAGAAAACGTGCTTATCTTGGCGAGAAAAAGCGATTTCGGCAATAAAATTTAAAACGCGTGTAAAACATAAACCAAACGATGAAATTGGTTATTTCTTCACGTATAATGATCAACTCGATACTCCCTAGCCCCCAACAGCCTTTTTTTTTCATAACACTTTAACCAGAGTGACGGGAGAGCGGCATTTCAGAAAACGTGCTTATCTCGGCGAGAAAAAGCGATTTCGGCAATAAAATTTAAAACGCGTGTAAAACATAAACCAAACGATGAAATTGGTTATTTCTTCATGTATAATGATCAACTCGATACTCCCTAGCCCCCAACAGCCTTTTTTTTCATAACACTTTAACCAGAGTGACGGGAGAGCGGCATTTCAGAAAACGTGCTTATCTCGGCGAGAAAAAGCGATTTCGGCAATAAAATTTAAAACGCGTGTAAAACATAAACCAAACGATGAAATTGGGTATTTCTTCATGTATAATGATCAACTCGATACTCCCTAGCCCCCAACAGCCTTTTTTTTCATAACACTTTAACCAGAGTGACGGGAGAGCGGCATTTCAGAAAACGTGCTTATCTCGGCGAGAAAAAGCGATTTCGGCAATAAAATTTAAAACGCGTGTAAAACATAAACCAAACGATGAAATTGGTTATTTCTTCATGTATAATGATCAACTCGATACTCCCTAGCCCCCAACAGCCTTTTTTTTCATAACACTTTAACCAGAGTGACGGGAGAGCGGCATTTCAGAAAACGTGCTTATCTCGGCGAGAAAAAGCGATTTCGGCAATAAAATTTAAAACGCGTGTAAAACATAAACCAAACGATGAAATTGGTTATTTCTTCATGTATAATGATCAACTCGATACTCCCTAGCCCCCAACAGCCTTTTTTTTCATAACACTTTAACCAGAGTGACGGGAGAGCGGCATTTCAGAAAACGTGCTTATCTCGGCGAGAAAAAGCGATTTCGGCAATAAAATTTAAAACGCGTGTAAAACATAAACCAAACGATGAAATTGGTTATTTCTTCATGTATAATGATCAACTCGATACTCCCTAGCCCCCAACAGCCTTTTTTTTCATAACACTTTAACCAGAGTGACGGGAGAGCGGCATTTCAGAAAACGTGCTTATCTCGGCGAGAAAAAGCGATTTCGGCAATAAAATTTAAAACGCGTGTAAAACATAAACCAAACGATAAAATTGGTTATTTCTTCATGTATAATGATCAACTCGATACTCCCTAGCCCCCAACAGCCTTTTTTTTCATAACACTTTAACCAGAGTGACGGGAGAGCGGCATTTCAGAAAACGTGTTATCTCGGCGAGAAAAAGCGATTTCGGCAATAAAATTTAAAACGCGTGTAAAACATAAACCAAACGATGAAATTGGTTATTTCTTCATGTATAATGATCAACTCGATACTCCCTAGCCCCCAACAGCCTTTTTTTTCATAACACTTTAACCAGAGTGACGGGAGAGCGGCATTTCAGAAAACGTGCTTATCTCGGCGAGAAAAAGCGATTTCGGCAATAAAATTTAAAACGCGTGTAAAACATAAACCAAACGATGAAATTGGTTATTTCTTCATGTATAATGATCAAGTCGATACTCCCTAGCCCCCAACAGCCTTTTTTTTCATAACACTTTAACCAGAGTGACGGGAGAGCGGCATTTCAGAAAACGTGCTTATCTCGGCGAGAAAAAGCGATTTCGGCAATAAAATTTAAAACGCGTGTAAAACATAAACCAAACGATGAAATTGGTTATTTCTTCATGTATAATGATCAACTCGATACTCCCTAGCCCCCAACAGCCTTTTTTTTCATAACACTTTAACCAGAGTGACGGGAGAGCGGCATTTCAGAAAACGTGCTTATCTCGGCGAGAAAAAGCGATTTCGGCAATAAAATTTAAAACGCGTGTAAAACCTAAACCAAACGATGAAATTGGTTATTTCTTCATGTATAATGATCAACTCGATACTCCCTAGCCCCCAACAGCCTTTTTTTTCATAACACTTTAACCAGAGTGACGGGAGAGCGGCATTTCAGAAAACGTGCTTATCTCGGCGAGAAAAAGCGATTTCGGCAATAAAATTTAAAACGCGTGTAAAACCTAAACCAAACGATGAAATTGGTTATTTCTTCATGTATAATGATCAACTCGATACTCCCTAGCCCCCAACAGCCTTTTTTTTCATAACACTTTAACCAGAGTGACGGGAGAGCGGCATTTCAGAAAACGTGCTTATCTCGGCGAGAAAAAGCGATTTCGGCAATAAAATTTAAAACGCGTGTAAAACATAAACCAAACGATGAAATTGGTTATTTCTTCATGTATAATGATCAACTCGATACTCCCTAGCCCCCAACAGCCTTTTTTTTCATAACACTTTAACCAGAGTGACGGGAGAGCGGCATTTCAGAAAACGTGCTTATCTCGGCGAGAAAAAGCGATTTCGGCAATAAAATTTAAAACGCGTGTAAAACATAAACCAAACGATGAAATTGGTTATTTCTTCATGTATAATGATCAACTCGATACTCCCTAGCCCCCAACAGCCTTTTTTTTCATAACACTTTAACCAGAGTGACGGGAGAGCGGCATTTCAGAAAACGTGCTTATCTCGGCGAGAAAAAGCGATATCGGCAATAAAATTTAAAACGCGTGTAAAACATAAACCAAACGATGAAATTGGTTATTTCTTCATGTATAATGATCAACTCGATACTCCCTAGCCCCCAACAGCCTTTTTTTTCATGACACTTTAACCAGAGTGACGGGAGAGCGGCATTTCAGAAAACGTGCTTATCTCGGCGAGAAAAAGCGATTTCGGCAATAAAATTTAAAACGCGTGTAAAACATAAACCAAACGATGAAATTGGTTATTTCTTCATGTATAATGATCAACTCGATACTCCCTAGCCCCCAACAGCCTTTTTTTTCATAACACTTTAACCAGAGTGACGGGAGAGCGGCATTTCAGAAAACGTGCTTATCTCGGCGAGAAAAAGCGATTTCGGCAATAAAATTTAAAACGCGTGTAAAACATAAACCAAACGATGAAATTGGTTATTTCTTCATGTATAATGATCAACTCGAGTCGAGCTCCAGGGAGAGAGGCTGATTTTTCGCTTTTTGAGGCCGACCGACGAACCGGCGCGGGGCGGACTCAAAAGCCCGCAGAGCCGTAGGCACTTAGAAAAGTTTCGCCTTTGGCTGTGAGCTCCAGGGGGAGAGGCTGGTTTTGCGTTATTTTAGGCCGGCTGGAGAACCGGCGCAGGTCGGACGCACAATCCCCGCAGAGCAGTGGGCACTTAGAAAATGTTTGCCAAGTTGGCTCTGAGCGCCTGGTACCTAATATGGAAGACTAGAGGCCGACTTTCGGGCAAGATCACGCCGCGTTAGGCTTCCAGGACCCCGGCTAAGCAATTTTACCGGGCCGCCCAGTTCTTTTTTTGAACCAGCCCGGTTCTTTTTACACTTCCAGCTGGAGCTCAGCAGCGGCTTTTTGCGCAAGATCACGCCGGGTTAGGCTTCCAGGACCTCGGCTAAGCAATTCTACCGGGCCGCCCGGTTCTTTTTTTGAACCAGCCCGGTTCTTTTTACACTTCCAGCTGGAGCTCACGAGCGGCTTTTTGGACAAGATCACGCCGTGTTAGGCTTCCAGAGCCCCGGCTAAGCAATTTTACCGGCCCGCCCGGTTCTTTTTTTTAACCAGCCCGGTTCTTTTTACACTTCCAGCTGGAGCTCAGCAGCGGGTTTTTGGACAAGATCACGCCGTGTTAGGCTTCCAGAGCCCCGGCTAAGCAATTTTACAGGGTCGCCCGGTTCTTTTTTTTAACCAGCCCGTTTTTTTTTACACTTCCAGCTGGAGCTCAGCAGCGGCTTTTTGCACAGTATCACGCCGGGTTAGGCTTCCAGAGCCCCGGCTAAGCAATTTTACCGGGCCGCCTGGTTCTTTTTTTTAACCAGCCCGGTTCTTTTACACTTCCAGCTGGAGCTCAGCAGCGGCTTTTTGGACAAGATCACGCCGTGTTAGGCTTCCAGAGCCCCGGCTAAGCAATTTTACCGGGTCGCCCGGTTCTTTTTTTAACCAGCCCGGTTCTTTTTACACTTCCAGCTGGAGCTCAGCATCGTGTAAAACATAAACCAAACGATGAAATTGGTTATTTCTTCATGTATAATGATCAACTCGATACTCCCTAGCCCCCAACAGCCTTTTTTTTCATAACACTTTAACCAGAGTGACGGGAGAGCGGCATTTCAGAAAACGTGCTTATCTCGGCGAAAAAAAGCGATTTCGGCAATAAAATTTAAAACGCGTGTAAAACATAAATCAAACGATGAAATTGGTTATTTCTTCATGTATAATGATCAACTCGATACTCCCTAGCCCCCAACAGCCTTTTTTTTCATAACACTTTAACCAGAGTGACGGGAGAGCGGCATTTCAGAAAACGTGCTTATCTCGGCGAGAAAAAGCGATTTCGGCAATAAAATTTAAAACGCGTGTAAAACATAAACCAAACGATGAAATTGGTTATTTCTTCATGTATAATGATCAACTCGATACTCCCTAGCCCCCAACAGCCTTTTTTTTCATAACACTTTAACCAGAGTGACGGGAGAGCGGCATTTCAGAAAACGTGCTTATCTCGGCGAGAAAAAGCGATTTCGGCAATAAAATTTAAAACGCGTGTAAAACATAAACCAAACGATGAAATTGGTTATTTCTTCATGTATAATGATCAACTCGATACTCCCTAGCCCCCAACAGCCTTTTTTTTCATAACACTTTAACCAGAGTGACGGGAGAGCGGCATTTCAGAAAACGTGCTTATCTCGGCGAGAAAAAGCGATTTCGGCAATAAAATTTAAAACGCGTGTAAAACATAAACCAAACGATGAAATTGGTTATTTCTTCATGTATAATGATCAACTCGATACTCCCTAGCCCCCAACAGCCTTTTTTTTCATAACACTTTAACCAGAGTGACGGGAGAGCGGCATTTCAGAAAACGTGCTTATCTCGGCGAGAAAAAGCGATTTCGGCAATAAAATTTAAAACGCGTGTAAAACATAAACCAAACGATGAAATTGGTTATTTCTTCATGTATAATGATCAACTCGATACTCCCTAGCCCCCAACAGCCTTTTTTTTCATAACACTTTAACCAGAGTGACGGGAGAGCGGCATTTCAGAAAACGTGCTTATCTCGGCGAGAAAAAGCGATTTCGGCAATAAAATTTAAAACGCGTGTAAAACATAAACCAAACGATGAAATTGGTTATTTCTTCATGTATAATGATCAACTCGATACTCCCTAGCCCCCAACAGCCTTTTTTTTCATAACACTTTAACCAGAGTGACGGGAGAGCGGCATTTCAGAAAACGTGCTTATCTCGGCGAGAAAAAGCGATTTCGGCAATAAAATTTAAAACGCGTGTAAAACATAAACCAAACGATGAAATTGGTTATTTCTTCATGTATAATGATCAACTCGATACTCCCTAGCCCCCAATAGCCTTTTTTTTCATAACACTTTAACCAGAGTGACGGGAGAGCGGCATTTCAGAAAACGTGCCGGCGAGAAAAAGCGATTTCGGCAATAAAATTTAAAACGCGTGTAAAACATAAACCAAACGATGAAATTGGTTATTTCTTCATGTATAATGATCAACTCGATACTCCCTAGCCCCCAACAGCCTTTTTTTTCATAACACTTTAACCAGAGTGACGGGGAGAGCGGCATTTCAGAAAACGTGCTTATCTCGGCGAGAAAAAGCGATTTCGGCAATAAAATTTAAAACGCGTGTAAAACATAAACCAAACGATGAAATTGGTTATTTCTTCATGTATAATGATCAACTCGATACTCCCTAGCCCCCAACAGCCTTTTTTTTCATAACACTTTAACCAGAGTGACGGGAGAGCGGCATTTCAGAAAACGTGCTTATCTCGGCGAGAAAAAGCGATTTCGGCAATAAAATTTAAAACGCGTGTAAAACATAAACCAAACGATGAAATTGGTTATTTCTTCATGTATAATGATCAACTCGATACTCCCTAGCCCCCAACAGCCTTTTTTTTTCATAACACTTTAACCAGAGTGACGGGAGAGCGGCATTTCAGAAAACGTGCTTATCTCGGCGAGAAAAAGCGATTTCGGCAATAAAATTTAAAACGCGTGTAAAACATAAACCAAACGATGAAATTGGTTATTTCTTCATGTATAATGATCAACTCGATACTCCCTAGCCCCCAACAGCCTTTTTTTTCATAACACTTTAACCAGAGTGACGGGAGAGCGGCATTTCAGAAAACGTGCTTATCTGGCGAGAAAAAGCGATTTCGGCAATAAAATTTAAAACGCGTGTAAAACATAAACCAAACGATGAAATTGGTTATTTCTTCACGTATAATGATCAACTCGATACTCCCTAGCCCCCAACAGCCTTTTTTTTTCATAACACTTTAACCAGAGTGACGGGAGAGCGGCATTTCAGAAAACGTGCTTATCTCGGCGAGAAAAAGCGATTTCGGCAATAAAATTTAAAACGCGTGTAAAACATAAACCAAACGATGAAATTGGTTATTTCTTCATGTATAATGATCAACTCGATACTCCCTAGCCCCCAACAGCCTTTTTTTTCATAACACTTTAACCAGAGTGACGGGAGAGCGGCATTTCAGAAAACGTGCTTATCTCGGCGAGAAAAAGCGATTTCGGCAATAAAATTTAAAACGCGTGTAAAACATAAACCAAACGATGAAATTGGGTATTTCTTCATGTATAATGATCAACTCGATACTCCCTAGCCCCCAACAGCCTTTTTTTTCATAACACTTTAACCAGAGTGACGGGGAGAGCGGCATTTCAGAAAACGTGCTTATCTCGGCGAGAAAAAGCGATTTCGGCAATAAAATTTAAAACGCGTGTAAAACATAAACCAAACGATGAAATTGGTTATTTCTTCATGTATAATGATCAACTCGATACTCCCTAGCCCCCAACAGCCTTTTTTTTCATAACACTTTAACCAGAGTGACGGGAGAGCGGCATTTCAGAAAACGTGCTTATCTCGGCGAGAAAAAGCGATTTCGGCAATAAAATTTAAAACGCGTGTAAAACATAAACCAAACGATGAAATTGGTTATTTCTTCATGTATAATGATCAACTCGATACTCCCTAGCCCCCAACAGCCTTTTTTTTCATAACACTTTAACCAGAGTGACGGGAGAGCGGCATTTCAGAAAACGTGCTTATCTCGGCGAGAAAAAGCGATTTCGGCAATAAAATTTAAAACGCGTGTAAAACATAAACCAAACGATGAAATTGGTTATTTCTTCATGTATAATGATCAACTCGATACTCCCTAGCCCCCAACAGCCTTTTTTTTCATAACACTTTAACCAGAGTGACGGGGAGAGCGGCATTTCAGAAAACGTGCTTATCTCGGCGAGAAAAAGCGATTTCGGCAATAAAATTAAAACGCGTGTAAAACATAAACCAAACGATGAAATTGGTTATTTCTTCATGTATAATGATCAACTCGATACTCCTAGCCCCAACAGCCTTTTTTTTCATAACACTTTACCAGAGTGACGGGAGAGCGGCATTTCAGAAAACGTGCTTATCTCGGCGAGAAAAAGCGATTTCGGCAATAAAATTTAAAACGCGTGTAAACATAAACCAAACGATGAATTGGTTATTTCTTCATGTATAATGATCAACTCGATACTCCCTAGCCCCCCAACAGCCTTTTTTTTTCATAACACTTTAACCAGAGTGACGGGAGAGCGGCATTTCAGAAAACGTGCTTATCTCGGCGAGAAAAAGCGATTTCGGCAATAAAATTTAAAACGCGTGTAAAACATAAACCAAACGATGAAATTGGTTATTTCTTCATGTATAATGATCAACTCGATACTCCCTAGCCCCCAACAGCCCTTTTTTTTCATAACACTTTAACCAGAGTGACGGGAGAGCGGCATTTCAGAAAACGTGCTTATCTCGGCGAGAAAAAGCGATTTCGGCAATAAAATTTAAAACGCGTGTAAAACATAAACCAAACGATGAAATTGGTTATTTCTTCATGTATAATGATCAACTCGATACTCCCTAGCCCCCAACAGCCTTTTTTTTCATAACACTTTAACCAGAGTGACGGGAGAGCGGCATTTCAGAAAACGTGCTTATCTCGGCGAGAAAAAGCGATTTCGGCAATAAAATTTAAAACGCGTGTAAAACATAAACCAAACGATGAAATTGGTTATTTCTTCATGTATAATGATCAACTCGATACTCCCTAGCCCCCAACAGCCTTTTTTTTTCATAACACTTTAACCAGAGTGACGGGAGAGCGGCATTTCAGAAAACGTGCTTATCTCGGCGAGAAAAAGCGATTTCGGCAATAAAATTTAAAACGCGTGTAAAACATAAACCAAACGATGAAATTGGTTATTTCTTCATGTATAATGATCAACTCGATACTCCCTAGCCCCAACAGCCTTTTTTTTCATAACACTTTAACCAGAGTGACGGGAGAGCGGCATTTCAGAAAACGTGCTTATCTCGGCGAGAAAAAGCGATTTCGGCAATAAAATTTAAAACGCGTGTAAAACATAAACCAAACGATGAAATTGGTTATTCTTCACGTATAATGATCAACTCGATACTCCCTAGCCCCCAACAGCCTTTTTTTTTCATAACACTTTAACCAGAGTGACGGGAGAGCGGCATTTCAGAAAACGTGCTTATCTCGGCGAGAAAAAGCGATTTCGGCAATAAAATTTAAAACGCGTGTAAAACATAAACCAAACGATGAAATTGGTTATTTCTTCATGTATAATGATCAACTCGATACTCCCTAGCCCCCAACAGCCTTTTTTTTCATAACACTTTAACCAGAGTGACGGGAGAGCGGCATTTCAGAAAACGTGCTTATCTCGGCGAGAAAAAGCGATTTCGGCAATAAAATTTAAAACGCGTGTAAAACATAAACCAAACGATGAAATTGGTTATTTCTTCATGTATAATGATCAACTCGATACTCCCTAGCCCCCAACAGCCTTTTTTTTCATAACACTTTAACCAGAGTGACGGGGAGAGCGGCATTTCAGAAAACGTGCTTATCTCGGCCGAGAAAAAGCGATTTCGGCAATAAAATTTAAAACGCGTGTAAAACATAAACCAAACGATGAAATTGGTTATTTCTTCATGTATAATGATCAACTCGATACTCCCTAGCCCCCAACAGCCTTTTTTTTCATAACACTTTAACCAGAGTGACGGGAGAGCGGCATTTCAGAAAACGTGCTTATCTCGGCGAGAAAAAGCGATTTCGGCAATAAAATTTAAAACGCGTGTAAAACATAAACCAAACGATGAAATTGGTTATTTCTTCATGTATAATGATCAACTCGATACTCCCTAGCCCCCAACAGCCTTTTTTTTCATAACACTTTAACCAGAGTGACGGGAGAGCGGCATTTCAGAAAACGTGCTTATCTCGGCGAGAAAAGCGATTTCGGCAATAAAATTTAAAACGCGTGTAAAACATAAACCAAACGATGAAATTGGTTATTTCTTCATGTATAATGATCAACTCGATACTCCCTAGCCCCCAACAGCCTTTTTTTTTCATAACACTTTAACCAGAGTGACGGGAGAGCGGCATTTCAGAAAACGTGCTTATCTCGGCGAGAAAAAGCGATTTCGGCAATAAAATTTAAAACGCGTGTAAAACATAAACCAAACGATGAAATTGGTTATTTCTTCATGTATAATGATCAACTCGATACTCCCTAGCCCCCAACAGCCTTTTTTTTCATAACACTTTAACCAGAGTGACGGGAGAGCGGCATTTCAGAAAACGTGCTTATCTCGGCGAGAAAAAGCGATTTCGGCAATAAAATTTAAAACGCGTGTAAAACATAAACCAAACGATGAAATTGGTTATTTCTTCATGTATAATGATCAACTCGATACTCCCTAGCCCCCAACAGCCTTTTTTTTCATAACACTTTAACCAGAGTGACGGGAGAGCGGCATTTCAGAAAACGTGCTTATCTCGGCGAGAAAAAGCGATTTCGGCAATAAAATTTAAAACGCGTGTAAAACATAAACCAAACGATGAAATTGGTTATTTCTTCATGTATAATGATCAACTCGATACTCCCTAGCCCCCAACAGCCTTTTTTTTCATAACACTTTAACCAGAGTGACGGGAGAGCGGCATTTCAGAAAACGTGCTTATCTCGGCGAGAAAAAGCGATTTCGGCAATAAAATTTAAAACGCGTGTAAAACATAAACCAAACGATGAAATTGGTTATTTCTTCATGTATAATGATCAACTCGATACTCCCTAGCCCCCAACAGCCTTTTTTTTCATAACACTTTAACCAGAGTGACGGGAGAGCGGCATTTCAGAAAACGTGCTTATCTCGGCGAGAAAAAGCGATTTCGGCAATAAAATTTAAAACGCGTGTAAAACATAAACCAAACGATGAAATTGGTTATTTCTTCATGTATAATGATCAACTCGATACTCCCTAGCCCCCAACAGCCTTTTTTTTCATAACACTTTAACCAGAGTGACGGGAGAGCGGCATTTCAGAAAACGTGCTTATCTCGGCGAGAAAAAGCGATTTCGGCAATAAAATTTAAAACGCGTGTAAAACATAAACCAAACGATGAAATTGGTTATTTCTTCATGTATAATGATCAACTCGATACTCCCTAGCCCCCAACAGCCTTTTTTTTCATAACACTTTAACCAGAGTGACGGGAGAGCGGCATTTCAGAAAACGTGCTTATCTCGGCGAGAAAAAGCGATTTCGGCAATAAAATTTAAAACGCGTGTAAAACATAAACCAAACGATGAAATTGGTTATTTCTTCATGTATAATGATCAACTCGATACTCCCTAGCCCCCAACAGCCTTTTTTTTCATAACACTTTAACCAGAGTGACGGGAGAGCGGCATTTCAGAAAACGTGCTTATCTCGGCGAGAAAAAGCGATTTCGGCAATAAAATTTAAAACGCGTGTAAAACATAAACCAAACGATGAAATTGGTTATTTCTTCATGTATAATGATCAACTCGATACTCCCTAGCCCCCAACAGCCTTTTTTTTCATAACACTTTAACCAGAGTGACGGGAGAGCGGCATTTCAGAAAACGTGCTTATCTCGGCGAGAAAAAGCGATTTCGGCAATAAAATTTAAAACGCGTGTAAAACATAAACCAAACGATGAAATTGGTTATTTCTTCATGTATAATGATCAACTCGATACTCCCTAGCCCCCAACAGCCTTTTTTTTCATAACACTTTAACCAGAGTGACGGGAGAGCGGCATTTCAGAAAACGTGCTTATCTCGGCGAGAAAAAGCGATTTCGGCAATAAAATTTAAAACGCGTGTAAAACATAAACCAAACGATGAAATTGGTTATTTCTTCATGTATAATGATCAACTCGATACTCCCTAGCCCCCAACAGCCTTTTTTTTCATAACACTTTAACCAGAGTGACGGGAGAGCGGCATTTCAGAAAACGTGCTTATCTCGGCGAGAAAAAGCGATTTCGGCAATAAAATTTAAAACGCGTGTAAAACATAAACCAAACGATGAAATTGGTTATTTCTTCATGTATAATGATCAACTCGATACTCCCTAGCCCCCAACAGCCTTTTTTTTCATAACACTTTAACCAGAGTGACGGGAGAGCGGCATTTCAGAAAACGTGCTTATCTCGGCGAGAAAAAGCGATTTCGGCAATAAAATTTAAAACGCGTGTAAAACATAAACCAAACGATGAAATTGGTTATTTCTTCATGTATAATGATCAACTCGATACTCCCTAGCCCCCAACAGCCTTTTTTTTCATAACACTTTAACCAGAGTGACGGGAGAGCGGCATTTCAGAAAACGTGCTTATCTCGGCGAGAAAAAGCGATTTCGGCAATAAAATTTAAAACGCGTGTAAAACATAAACCAAACGATGAAATTGGTTATTTCTTCATGTATAATGATCAACTCGATACTCCCTAGCCCCCAACAGCCTTTTTTTTCATAACACTTTAACCAGAGTGACGGGAGAGCGGCATTTCAGAAAACGTGCTTATCTCGGCGAGAAAAAGCGATTTCGGCAATAAAATTTAAAACGCGTGTAAAACATAAACCAAACGATGAAATTGGTTATTTCTTCATGTATAATGATCAACTCGATACTCCCTAGCCCCCAACAGCCTTTTTTTTCATAACACTTTAACCAGAGTGACGGGAGAGCGGCATTTCAGAAAACGTGCTTATCTCGGCGAGAAAAAGCGATTTCGGCAATAAAATTTAAAACGCGTGTAAAACATAAACCAAACGATGAAATTGGTTATTTCTTCATGTATAATGATCAACTCGATACTCCCTAGCCCCCAACAGCCTTTTTTTTCATAACACTTTAACCAGAGTGACGGGAGAGCGGCATTTCAGAAAACGTGCTTATCTCGGCGAGAAAAAGCGATTTCGGCAATAAAATTTAAAACGCGTGTAAAACATAAACCAAACGATGAAATTGGTTATTTCTTCATGTATAATGATCAACTCGATACTCCCTAGCCCCCAACAGCCTTTTTTTTCATAACACTTTAACCAGAGTGACGGGAGAGCGGCATTTCAGAAAACGTGCTTATCTCGGCGAGAAAAAGCGATTTCGGCAATAAAATTTAAAACGTCGTGTAAAACATAAACCAAACGATGAAATTGGTTATTTCTTCATGTATAATGATCAACTCGATACTCCCTAGCCCCCAACAGCCTTTTTTTTCATAACACTTTAACCAGAGTGACGGGAGAGCGGCATTTCAGAAAACGTGCTTATCTCGGCGAGAAAAAGCGATTTCGGCAATAAAATTTAAAACGCGTGTAAAACATAAACCAAACGATGAAATTGGTTATTTCTTCATGTATAATGATCAACTCGATACTCCCTAGCCCCCAACAGCCTTTTTTTTCATAACACTTTAACCAGAGTGACGGGAGAGCGGCATTTCAGAAAACGTGCTTATCTCGGCGAGAAAAAGCGATTTCGGCAATAAAATTTAAAACGCGTGTAAAACATAAACCAAACGATGAAATTGGTTATTTCTTCATGTATAATGATCAACTCGATACTCCCTAGCCCCCAACAGCCTTTTTTTTCATAACACTTTAACCAGAGTGACGGGAGAGCGGCATTTCAGAAAACGTGCTTATCTCGGCGAGAAAAAGCGATTTCGGCAATAAAATTTAAAACGCGTGTAAAACATAAACCAAACGATGAAATTGGTTATTTCTTCATGTATAATGATCAACTCGATACTCCCTAGCCCCCAACAGCCTTTTTTTTCATAACACTTTAACCAGAGTGACGGGAGAGCGGCATTTCAGAAAACGTGCTTATCTCGGCGAGAAAAAGCGATTTCGGCAATAAAATTTAAAACGCGTGTAAAACATAAACCAAACGATGAAATTGGTTATTTCTTCATGTATAATGATCAACTCGATACTCCCTAGCCCCCAACAGCCTTTTTTTTCATAACACTTTAACCAGAGTGACGGGAGAGCGGCATTTCAGAAAACGTGCTTATCTCGGCGAGAAAAAGCGATTTCGGCAATAAAATTTAAAACGCGTGTAAAACATAAACCAAACGATGAAATTGGTTATTTCTTCATGTATAATGATCAACTCGATACTCCCTAGCCCCCAACAGCCTTTTTTTTCATAACACTTTAACCAGAGTGACGGGAGAGCGGCATTTCAGAAAACGTGCTTATCTCGGCGAGAAAAAGCGATTTCGGCAATAAAATTTAAAACGCGTGTAAAACATAAACCAAACGATGAAATTGGTTATTTCTTCATGTATAATGATCAACTCGATACTCCCTAGCCCCCAACAGCCTTTTTTTTCATAACACTTTAACCAGAGTGACGGGAGAGCGGCATTTCAGAAAACGTGCTTATCTCGGCGAGAAAAAGCGATTTCGGCAATAAAATTTAAAACGCGTGTAAAACATAAACCAAACGATGAAATTGGTTATTTCTTCATGTATAATGATCAACTCGATACTCCCTAGCCCCCAACAGCCTTTTTTTTCATAACACTTTAACCAGAGTGACGGGAGAGCGGCATTTCAGAAAACGTGCTTATCTCGGCGAGAAAAAGCGATTTCGGCAATAAAATTTAAAACGCGTGTAAAACATAAACCAAACGATGAAATTGGTTATTTCTTCATGTATAATGATCAACTCGATACTCCCTAGCCCCCAACAGCCTTTTTTTTCATAACACTTTAACCAGAGTGACGGGAGAGCGGCATTTCAGAAAACGTGCTTATCTCGGCGAGAAAAAGCGATTTCGGCAATAAAATTTAAAACGCGTGTAAAACATAAACCAAACGATGAAATTGGTTATTTCTTCATGTATAATGATCAACTCGATACTCCCTAGCCCCCAACAGCCTTTTTTTTCATAACACTTTAACCAGAGTGACGGGAGAGCGGCATTTCAGAAAACGTGCTTATCTCGGCGAGAAAAAGCGATTTCGGCAATAAAATTTAAAACGCGTGTAAAACATAAACCAAACGATGAAATTGGTTATTTCTTCATGTATAATGATCAACTCGATACTCCCTAGCCCCCAACAGCCTTTTTTTTCATAACACTTTAACCAGAGTGACGGGAGAGCGGCATTTCAGAAAACGTGCTTATCTCGGCGAGAAAAAGCGATTTCGGCAATAAAATTTAAAACGCGTGTAAAACATAAACCAAACGATGAAATTGGTTATTTCTTCATGTATAATGATCAACTCGATACTCCCTAGCCCCCAACAGCCTTTTTTTTCATAACACTTTAACCAGAGTGACGGGAGAGCGGCATTTCAGAAAACGTGCTTATCTCGGCGAGAAAAAGCGATTTCGGCAATAAAATTTAAAACGCGTGTAAAACATAAACCAAACGATGAAATTGGTTATTTCTTCATGTATAATGATCAACTCGATACTCCCTAGCCCCCAACAGCCTTTTTTTTCATAACACTTTAACCAGAGTGACGGGAGAGCGGCATTTCAGAAAACGTGCTTATCTCGGCGAGAAAAAGCGATTTCGGCAATAAAATTTAAAACGCGTGTAAAACATAAACCAAACGATGAAATTGGTTATTTCTTCATGTATAATGATCAACTCGATACTCCCTAGCCCCCAACAGCCTTTTTTTTCATAACACTTTAACCAGAGTGACGGGAGAGCGGCATTTCAGAAAACGTGCTTATCTCGGCGAGAAAAAGCGATTTCGGCAATAAAATTTAAAACGCGTGTAAAACATAAACCAAACGATGAAATTGGTTATTTCTTCATGTATAATGATCAACTCGATACTCCCTAGCCCCCAACAGCCTTTTTTTTCATAACACTTTAACCAGAGTGACGGGAGAGCGGCATTTCAGAAAACGTGCTTATCTCGGCGAGAAAAAGCGATTTCGGCAATAAAATTTAAAACGCGTGTAAAACATAAACCAAACGATGAAATTGGTTATTTCTTCATGTATAATGATCAACTCGATACTCCCTAGCCCCCAACAGCCTTTTTTTTCATAACACTTTAACCAGAGTGACGGGAGAGCGGCATTTCAGAAAACGTGCTTATCTCGGCGAGAAAAAGCGATTTCGGCAATAAAATTTAAAACGCGTGTAAAACATAAACCAAACGATGAAATTGGTTATTTCTTCATGTATAATGATCAACTCGATACTCCCTAGCCCCCAACAGCCTTTTTTTTCATAACACTTTAACCAGAGTGACGGGAGAGCGGCATTTCAGAAAACGTGCTTATCTCGGCGAGAAAAAGCGATTTCGGCAATAAAATTTAAAACGCGTGTAAAACATAAACCAAACGATGAAATTGGTTATTTCTTCATGTATAATGATCAACTCGATACTCCCTAGCCCCCAACAGCCTTTTTTTTCATAACACTTTAACCAGAGTGACGGGAGAGCGGCATTTCAGAAAACGTGCTTATCTCGGCGAGAAAAAGCGATTTCGGCAATAAAATTTAAAACGCGTGTAAAACATAAACCAAACGATGAAATTGGTTATTTCTTCATGTATAATGATCAACTCGATACTCCCTAGCCCCCAACAGCCTTTTTTTTCATAACACTTTAACCAGAGTGACGGGAGAGCGGCATTTCAGAAAACGTGCTTATCTCGGCGAGAAAAAGCGATTTCGGCAATAAAATTTAAAACGCGTGTAAAACATAAACCAAACGATGAAATTGGTTATTTCTTCATGTATAATGATCAACTCGATACTCCCTAGCCCCCAACAGCCTTTTTTTTTCATAACACTTTAACCAGAGTGACGGTGGAGAGCGGCATTTCAGAAAACGTGCTTATCTCGGCGAGAAAAAGCGATTTCGGCAATAAAATTTAAAACGCGTGTAAAACATAAACCAAACGATGAAATTGGTTATTTCTTCATGTATAATGATCAACTCGATACTCCCTAGCCCCCAACAGCCTTTTTTTTCATAACACCTTTAACCAGAGTGACGGGTGGAGCGGCATTTCCAGAAAAACGTTGCCTTATCTCGGCTGAGAAAGGATAGGGAAAGCGATTTTCGGCGAAAGGATAGGAAAATTTAAAACGCGTGTAAACATAAACCCAAACGATGAAATTGGTTATTTCTTCATGTATATGATCAACTCGATACTCCCTAGTAACACTTTAACCAGAGTGACGGGAGAGCGGCATTTCAGAAAACGTGCTTATCTCGGCGAGAAAAAGCGATTTCGGCAATAAAATTTAAAACGCGTGTAAAACATAAACCAAACGATGAAATTGGTTATTTCTTCATGTATAATGATCAACTCGATACTCCCTAGCCCCCAACAGCCTTTTTTTTCATAACACTTTAACCAGAGTGACGGGAGAGCGGCATTTCAGAAAACGTGCTTATCTCGGCGAGAAAAAGCGATTTCGGCAATAAAATTTAAAACGCGTGTAAAACATAAACCAAACGATGAAATTGGTTATTTCTTCATGTATAATGATCAACTCGATACTCCCTAGCCCCCAACAGCCTTTTTTTTCATAACACTTTAACCAGAGTGACGGGAGAGCGGCATTTCAGAAAACGTGCTTATCTCGGCGAGAAAAAGCGATTTCGGCAATAAAATTTAAAACGCGTGTAAAACATAAACCAAACGATGAAATTGGTTATTTCTTCATGTATAATGATCAACTCGATACTCCCTAGCCCCCAACAGCCTTTTTTTTCATAACACTTTAACCAGAGTGACGGGAGAGCGGCATTTCAGAAAACGTGCTTATCTCGGCGAGAAAAAGCGATTTCGGCAATAAAATTTAAAACGCGTGTAAAACATAAACCAAACGATGAAATTGGTTATTTCTTCATGTATAATGATCAACTCGATACTCCCTAGCCCCCAACAGCCTTTTTTTTCATAACACTTTAACCAGAGTGACGGGAGAGCGGCATTTCAGAAAACGTGCTTATCTCGGCGAGAAAAAGCGATTTCGGCAATAAAATTTAAAACGCGTGTAAAACATAAACCAAACGATGAAATTGGTTATTTCTTCATGTATAATGATCAACTCGATACTCCCTAGCCCCCAACAGCCTTTTTTTTCATAACACTTTAACCAGAGTGACGGGAGAGCGGCATTTCAGAAAACGTGCTTATCTCGGCGAGAAAAAGCGATTTCGGCAATAAAATTTAAAACGCGTGTAAAACATAAACCAAACGATGAAATTGGTTATTTCTTCATGTATAATGATCAACTCGATACTCCCTAGCCCCCAACAGCCTTTTTTTTCATAACACTTTAACCAGAGTGACGGGAGAGCGGCATTTCAGAAAACGTGCTTATCTCGGCGAGAAAAAGCGATTTCGGCAATAAAATTTAAAACGCGTGTAAAACATAAACCAAACGATGAAATTGGTTATTTCTTCATGTATAATGATCAACTCGATACTCCCTAGCCCCCAACAGCCTTTTTTTTCATAACACTTTAACCAGAGTGACGGGAGAGCGGCATTTCAGAAAACGTGCTTATCTCGGCGAGAAAAAGCGATTTCGGCAATAAAATTTAAAACGCGTGTAAAACATAAACCAAACGATGAAATTGGTTATTTCTTCATGTATAATGATCAACTCGATACTCCCTAGCCCCCAACAGCCTTTTTTTTCATAACACTTTAACCAGAGTGACGGGAGAGCGGCATTTCAGAAAACGTGCTTATCTCGGCGAGAAAAAGCGATTTCGGCAATAAAATTTAAAACGCGTGTAAAACATAAACCAAACGATGAAATTGGTTATTTCTTCATGTATAATGATCAACTCGATACTCCCTAGGCTGATTTTTCGCTTTTTGAGGCCGACCGACGAACCGGCGCGGGGCGGACTCAAAAGCCCGCAGAGCCGTAGGCACTTAGAAAAGTTTCGCCTTTGGCTGTGAGCTCCAGGGGGAGAGGCTGGTTTTGCGTTATTTTAGGCCGGCTGGAGAACCGGCGCGGGTCGGACGCAATATCCCCGCAGAGCCGTGGGCACTTAGAACATTTTTGCCAAGTTGGCTCTTAGCGCCTGGTACCTAATATGGAAGTATAGAGACCGACTTTCGGGCAAGATCATGCCGCGTTAGGCTTCCAGGACCCCGGCTAAGCAATTTTACCGGGCCGCCCGGTTCTTTTTTTGAACCAGCCCGGTTCTTTTTACACTTCCAGCTGGAGCTCCAACAGCCTTTTTTTTCATAACACTTTAACCAGAGTGACGGGAGAGCGGCATTTCAGAAAACGTGCTTATCTCGGCGAGAAAAAGCGATTTCGGCAATAAAATTTAAAACGCGTGTAAAACATAAACCAAACGATGAAATTGGTTATTTCTTCATGTATAATGATCAACTCGATACTCCCTAGCCCCCAACAGCCTTTTTTTTCATAACACTTTAATCAGAGTGACGGGAGAGCGGCATTTCAGAAAACGTGCTTATCTCGGCGAGAAAAAGCGATTTCGGCAATAAAATTTAAAACGCGTGTAAAACATAAACCAAACGATGAAATTGGTTATTTCTTCATGTATAATGATCAACTCGATACTCCCTAGCCCCCAACAGCCTTTTTTTTCATAACACTTTAACCAGAGTGACGGGAGAGCGGCATTTCAGAAAACGTGCTTATCTCGGCGAGAAAAAGCGATTTCGGCAATTACATTTAAAACGCGTGTAAAACATAAACCAAACGATGAAATTGGTTATTTCTTCATGTATAATGATCAACTCGATACTCCCTAGCCCCCAACAGCCTTTTTTTTCATAACACTTTAACCAGAGTGACGGGAGAGCGGCATTTCAGAAAACGTGCTTATCTCGGCGAGAAAAAGCGATTTCGGCAATAAAATTTAAAACGCGTGTAAAACATAAACCAAACGATGAAATTGGTTATTTCTTCATGTATAATGATCAACTCGATACTCCCTAGCCCCCAACAGCCTTTTTTTTCATAACACTTTAACCAGAGTGACGGGAGAGCGGCATTTCAGAAAACGTGCTTATCTCGGCGAGAAAAAGCGATTTCGGCAATAAAATTTAAAACGCGTGTAAAACATAAACCAAACGATGAAATTGGTTATTTCTTCATGTATAATGATCAACTCGATACTCCCTAGCCCCCAACAGCCTTTTTTTTCATAACACTTTAACCAGAGTGACGGGAGAGCGGCATTTCAGAAAACGTGCTCATCTCGGCGAGAAAAAGCGATTTCGGCAATAAAATTTAAAACGCGTGTAAAACATAAACCAAACGATGAAATTGGTTATTTCTTCATGTATAATGATCAACTCGATACTCCCTAGCCCCCAACAGCCTTTTTTTTCATAACACTTTAACCAGGGTGACGGGAGAGCGGCATTTCAGAAAACGTGCTTATCTCGGCGAGAAAAAGCGATTTCGGCAATAAAATTTAAAATGCGTGTAAAACATAAACCAAACGATGAAATTGGTTATTTCTTCATGTATAATGATCAACTCGATACTCCCTAGCCCCCAAGAGCCTTTTTTTTCATAACACTTTAACCAGAGTGACGGGAGAGCGGCATTTCAGAAAACGTGCTTATCTCGGCGAGAAAAAGCGATTTCGGCAATAAAATTTAAAACGCGTGTAAAACATAAACCAAACGATGAAATTGGTTATTTCTTCATATATAATGATCAACTCGATACTCCCTAGCCCCCAACAGCCTTTTTTTTCATAACACTTTAACCAGAGTGACGGGAGAGCGGCATTTCAGAAAACGTGCTTATCTCGGCGAGAAAAAGCGATTTCGGCAATAAAATTTAAAACGCGTGTAAAACATAAACCAAACGATGAAATTGGTTATTTCTTCATGTATAATGATCAACTCGATACTCCCTAGCCCCCAACAGCCTTTTTTTTCATAACACTTTAACCAGAGTGACGGGAGAGCGGCATTTCAGAAAACGTGCTTTTGTCGGCGAGAAAAAGCGATTTCGGCAATAAAATTTAAAACGCGTGTAAAACATAAACCAAACGATGAAATTGGTTATTTCTTCATGTATAATGATCAACTCGATACTCCCTAGCCCCCAACAGCCTTTTTTTTCATAACACTTTAACCAGAGTGACGGGAGAGCGGCATTTCAGAAAACGTGCTTATCTCGGCGAGAAAAAGCGATTTCGGCAATAAAATTTAAAACGCGTGTAAAACATAAACCAAACGATGAAATTGGTTATTTCTTCATGTATAATGATCAACTCGATACTCCCTAGCCCCCAACAGCCTTTTTTTTCATAACACTTTAACCAGAGTGACGGGAGAGCGGCATTTCAGAAAACGTGCTTATCTCGGCGAGAAAAAGCGATTTCGGCAATAAAATTTAAAACGCGTGTAAAACATAAACCAAACGATGAAATTGGTTATTTCTTCATGTATAATGATCAACTCGATACTCCCTAGCCCCCAACAGCCTTTTTTTTCATAACACTTTAACCAGAGTGACGGGAGAGCGGCATTTCAGAAAACGTGCTTATCTCGGCGAGAAAAAGCGATTTCGGCAATAAAATTTAAAACGCGTGTAAAACATAAACCAAACGATGAAATTGGTTATTTCTTCATGTATAATGATCAACTCGATACTCCCTAGCCCCCAACAGCCTTTTTTTTCATAACACTTTAACCAGGGTGACGGGAGAGCGGCATTTCAGAAAACGTGCTTATCTCGGCGAGAAAAAGCGATTTCGGCAATAAAATTTAAAACGCGTGTAAAACATAAACCAAACGATGAAATTGGTTATTTCTTCATGTATAATGATGAACTCGATACTCCCTAGCCCCCAACAGCCTTTTTTTTCATAACACTTTAACCAGGGTGACGGGAGAGCAGCATTTCAGAAAACGTGCTTATCTCGGCGAGAAAAAGCGATTTCGGCAATAAAATTTAAAACGCGTGTAAAACATAAACCAAACGATGAAATTGGTTATTTCTTCATGTATAATGATCAACTCGATACTCCCTAGCCCCCAACAGCCTTTTTTTTCATAACACTTTAACCAGAGTGACGAGAGAGCGGCATTTCAGAAAACGTGCTTATCTCGGCGAGAAAAAGCGATTTCGGCAATAAAATTTAAAACGCGTGTAAAACATAAACCAAACGATGAAATTGGTTATTTCTTCATGTATAATGATCAACTCGATACTCCCTAGCCCCCAACAGCCTTTTTTTTCATAACACTTTAACCAGAGTGACGGGAGAGCGGCATTTCAGAAAACGTGCCTATCTCGGCGAGAAAAAGCTATTTCGGCAATAAAATTTAAAACGCGTGTAAAACATAAACCAAACGATGAAATTGGTTATTTCTTCATGTATAATGATCAACTCGATACTCCCTAGCCCCCAACAGCCTTTTTTTTCATAACACTTTAACCAGAGTGACGGGAGAGCGGCATTTCAGAAAACGTGCTTATCTCGGCGAGAAAAAGCGATTTCGGCAATAAAATTTAAAACGCGTGTAAAACATAAACCAAACGATGAAATTGGTTATTTCTTCATGTATAATGATCAACTCGATACTCCCTAGCCCCCAACAGCCTTTTTTTTCATAACACTTTAACCAGAGTGACGGGAGAGCGGCATTTCAGAAAACGTGCTTATCTCGGCGAGAAAAAGCGATTTCGGCAATAAAATTTAAAACGCGTGTAAAACATAAACCAAACGATGAAATTGGTTATTTCTTCATGTATAATGATCAACTCGATACTCCCTAGCCCCCAACAGCCTTTTTTTTCATAACACTTTAACCAGAGTGACGGGAGAGCGGCATTTCAGAAAACGTGCCTATCTCGGCGAGAAAAAGCGATTTCGGCAATAAAATTTAAAACGCGTGTAAAACATAAACCAAACGATGAAATTGGTTATTTCTTCATGTATAATGATCAACTCGATACTCCCTAGCCCCCAACAGCCTTTTTTTTCATAACACTTTAACCAGAGTGACGGGAGAGCGGCATTTCAGAAAACGTGCTTATCTCGGCGAGAAAAAGCGATTTCGGCAATAAAATTTAAAACGCGTGTAAAACATAAACCAAACGATGAAATTGGTTATTTCTTCATGTATAATGATCAACTCGATACTCCCTAGCCCCCAACAGCCTTTTTTTTCATAACACTTTAACCAGAGTGACGGGAGAGCGGCATTTCAGAAAACGTGCTTATCTCGGCGAGAAAAAGCGATTTCGGCAATAAAATTTAAAACGCGTGTAAAACATAAACCAAACGATGAAATTGGTTATTTCTTCATGTATAATGATCAACTCGATACTCCCTAGCCCCCAACAGCCTTTTTTTTCATAACACTTTAACCAGAGTGACGGGAGAGCGGCATTTCAGAAAACGTGCTTATCTCGGCGAGAAAAAGCGATTTCGGCAATAAAATTTAAAACGCGTGTAAAACATAAACCAAACGATGAAATTGGTTATTTCTTCATGTATAATGATCAACTCGATACTCCCTAGCCCCCAACAGCCTTTTTTTTCATAACACTTTAACCAGAGTGACGGGAGAGCGGCATTTCAGAAAACGTGCTTATCTCGGCGAGAAAAAGCGATTTCGGCAATAAAATTTAAAACGCGTGTAAAACATAAACCAAACGATGAAATTGGTTATTTCTTCATGTATAATGATCAACTCGATACTCCCTAGCCCCCAACAGCCTTTTTTTTCATAACACTTTAACCAGAGTGACGGGAGAGCGGCATTTCAGAAAACGTGCTTATCTCGGCGAGAAAAAGCAATTTCGGCAATAAAATTTAAAACGCGTGTAAAACATAAACCAAACGATGAAATTGGTTATTTCTTCATGTATAATGATCAACTCGATACTCCCTAGCCCCCAACAGCCTTTTTTTTCATAACACTTTAACCAGAGTGACGGGAGAGCGGCATTTCAGAAAACGTGCCTATCTCGGCGAGAAAAAGCGATTTCGGCAATAAAATTTAAAACGCGCGTAAAACATAAACCAAACGATGAAATTGGTTATTTCTTCATGTATAATGATCAACTCGATACTCCCTAGCCCCCAACAGCCTTTTTTTTCATAACACTTTAACCAGAGTGACGGGAGAGCGGCATTTCAGAAAACGTGCTTATCTCGGCGAGAAAAAGCGATTTCGGCAATAAAATTTAAAACGCGTGTAAAACATAAACCAAACGATGAAATTGGTTATTTCTTCATGTATAATGATCAACTCGATACTCCCTAGCCCCCAACAGCCTTTTTTTTCATAACACTTTAACCAGAGTGACGGGAGAGCGGCATTTCAGAAAACGTGCTTATCTCGGCGAGAAAAAGCGATTTCGGCAATAAAATTTAAAACGCGTGTAAAACATAAACCAAACGATGAAATTGGTTATTTCTTCATGTATAATGATCAACTCGATACTCCCTAGCCCCCAACAGCCTTTTTTTTCATAACACTTTAACCAGAGTGACGGGAGAGCGGCATTTCAGAAAACGTGCTTATCTCGGCGAGAAAAAGCGATTTCGGCAATAAAATTTAAAACGCGTGTAAAACATAAACCAAACGATGAAACTGGTTATTTCTTTATGTATAATGATCAACTCGATACTCCCTAGCCCCCAACAGCCTTTTTTTTCATAACACTTTAACCAGAGTGACGGGAGAGCGGCATTTCAGAAAACGTGCTTATCTAGGCGAGAAAAAGCGATTTCGGCAATAAAATTTAAAACGCGTGTAAAACATAAACCAAACGATGAAATTGGTTATTTCTTCATGTATAATGATCAACTCGATACTCCCTAGCCCCCAACAGCCTTTTTTTTCATAACACTTTAACCAGAGTGACGGGAGAGCGGCATTTCAGAAAACGTGCTTATCTCGGCGAGAAAAAGCGATTTCGGCAATAAAATTTAAAACGCGTGTAAAACATAAACCAAACGATGAAATTGGTTATTTCTTCATGTATAATGATCAACTCGATACTCCCTAGCCCCCAACAGCCTTTTTTTTTCATAACACTTTAACCAGAGTGACGGAAGAGCGGCATTTCAGAAAACGTGCTTATCTCGGCGAGAAAAAGCGATTTCGGCAATAAAATTTAAAACGCGTGTAAAACATAAACCAAACGATGAAATTGGTTATTTCTTCATGTATAATGATCAACTCGATACTCCCTAGCCCCCAACAGCCTTTTTTTTCATAACACTTTAACCAGAGTGACGGGAGAGCGGCATTTCAGAAAACGTGCTTATCTCGGCGAGAAAAAGCGATTTTGGCAATAAAATTTAAAACGCGTGTAAAACATAAACCAAACGATGAAATTGGTTATTTCTTCATGTATAATGATCAACTCGATACTCCCTAGCCCCCAACAGCCTTTTTTTTCATAACACTTTAACCAGAGTGACGGGAGAGCGGCATTTCAGAAAACGTGCTTATCTCGGCGAGAAAAAGCGATTTCGGCAATAAAATTTAAAACGCGTGTAAAACATAAACCAAACGATGAAATTGGTTATTTCTTCATGTATAATGATCAACTCGAGTCGAGCTCCAGGGAGAGAGGCTGATTTTTCGCTTTTTGAGGCCGACCGACGAACCGGCGCGGGGCGGACTCAAAAGCCCGCAGAGCCGTAGGCACTTAGAAAAGTTTCGCCTTTGGCTGTGAGCTCCAGGGGGAGAGGCTGGTTTTGCGTTATTTTAGGCCGGCTGGAGAACCGGCGCGGGTCGGACGCACAATCCCCGCAGAGCCGTGGGCACTTAGAAAATTTTTGCCAAGTTGGCTCTGAGCGCCTGGTACCTAATATGGAAGTATAGAGGCCGACTTTCGAGCAAGATCACGCCGCGTTAGGCTTCCAGGACCCCGGCTAAGCAATTTTACCGGGCCGCCCGGTTCTTTTTTTGAACCAGCCTGGTTCTTTTTACACTTCCAGCTGGAGCTCAGCAGCGGCTTTTTGCGCAAGATCACGCCGGGTTAGGCTTCCAGGACCTCGGCTAAGCAATTCTACCGGGCCGCCCGGTTCTTTTTTTGAACCAGCCCGGTTCTTTTTACACTTCCAGCTGGAGCTCACGAGCGGCTTTTTGGACAAGATCACGCCGTGTTAGGCTTCCAGAGCCCCGGCTAAGCAATTTTACCGGCCCGCCCGGTTCTTTTTTTTAACCAGCCCGGTTCTTTTTACACTTCCAGCTGGAGCTCAGCAGCGGGTTTTTGGACAAGATCACGCCGTGTTAGGCTTCCAGAGCCCCGGCTAAGCAATTTTACAGGGTCGCCCGGTTCTTTTTTTTAACCAGCCCGGTTTTTTTTACACTTCCAGCTGGAGCTCAGCAGCGGCTTTTTGCACAGTATCACGCCGGGTTAGGCTTCCAGAGCCCCGGCTAAGCAATTTTACCGGGCCGCCCGGTTCTTTTTTTTAACCAGCCCGGTTCTTTTTACACTTCCAGCTGGAGCTCAGCAGCGGCTTTTTGGACAAGATCACGCCGTGTTAGGCTTCCAGAGCCCCGGCTAAGCAATTTTACCGGGTCGCCCGGTTCTTTTTTTTAACCAGCCCGGTTCTTTTTACACTTCCAGCTGGAGCTCAGCAGCGGCTTTTTGGACAAGATCACGCCGTGTTAGGCTTCCAGAGCCCCGGCTAAGCAATTTTACCGGGTCGCCCGGTTCTTTTTTTAACCAGCCCGGTTCTTTTTACACTTCCAGCTGGAGCTCAGTATCGTGTAAAACATAAACCAAACGATGAAATTGGTTATTTCTTCATGTATAATGATCAACTCGATACTCCCTAGCCCCCAACAGCCTTTTTTTTTCACAACACTTTAACCAGAGTGACGGGAAAGCGGCATTTCAGAAAACGTGCTTATCTCGGCGAGAAAAAGCGATTTCGGCAATAAAATTTAAAACGCGTGTAAAACATAAATCAAACGATGAAATTGGTTATTTCTTCATGTATAATGATCAACTCGATACTCCCTAGCCCCCAACAGCCTTTTTTTTCATAACACTTTAACCAGAGTGACGGGAGAGCGGCATTTCAGAAAACGTGCTTATCTCGGCGAGAAAAAGCGATTTCGGCAATAAAATTTAAAACGCGTGTAAAACATAAACCAAACGATGAAATTGGTTATTTCTTCATGTATAATGATCAACTCAATACTCCCTAGCCCCCAACAGCCTTTTTTTTCATAACACTTTAACCAGAGTGACGGGAGAGCGGCATTTCAGAAAACGTGCTTATCTCGGCGAGAAAAAGCGATTTCGGCAATAAAATTTAAAACGCGTGTAAAACATAAACCAAACGATGAAATTGGTTATTTCTTCATGTATAATGATCAACTCGATACTCCCTAGCCCCCAACAGCCTTTTTTTTCATAACACTTTAACCAGAGTGACGGGAGAGCGGCATTTCAGAAAACGTGCTTATCTCGGCGAGAAAAAGCGATTTCGGCAATAAAATTTAAAACGCGTGTAAAACATAAACCAAACGATGAAATTGGTTATTTCTTCATGTATAATGATCAACTCGATACTCCCTAGCCCCCAACAGCCTTTTTTTTCATAACACTTTAACCAGAGTGACGGGAGAGCGGCATTTCAGAAAACGTGCTTATCTCGGCGAGAAAAAGCGATTTCGGCAATAAAATTTAAAACGCGTGTAAAACATAAACCAAACGATGAAATTGGTTATTTCTTCATGTATAATGATCAACTCGATACTCCCTAGCCCCCAACAGCCTTTTTTTTCATAACACTTTAACCAGAGTGACGGGAGAGCGGCATTTCAGAAAACGTGCTTATCTCGGCGAGAAAAAGCGATTTCGGCAATAAAATTTAAAACGCGTGTAAAACATAAACCAAACGATGAAATTGGTTATTTCTTCATGTATAATGATCAACTCGATACTCCCTAGCCCCCAACAGCCTTTTTTTTCATAACACTTTAACCAGAGTGACGGGAGAGCGGCATTTCAGAAAACGTGCTTATCTCGGCGAGAAAAAGCGATTTTGGCAATAAAATTTAAAACGCGTGTAAAACATAAACCAAACGATGAAATTGGTTATTTCTTCATGTATAATGATCAACTCGATACTCCCTAGCCCCCAACAGCCTTTTTTTCCATAACACTTTAACCAGAGTGACGGGAGAGCGGCATTTCAGAAAACGTGCTTATCTCGGCGAGAAAAAGCGATTTCGGCAATAAAATTTAAAACGCGTGTAAAACATAAACCAAACGATGAAATTGGTTATTTCTTCATGTATAATGATCAACTCGATACTCCCTAGCCCCCAACAGCCTTTTTTTTCATAACACTTTAACCAAAGTGACGGGAGAGCGGCATTTCAGAAAACGTGCTTATCTCGGCGAGAAAAAGCGATTTCGGCAATAAAATTTAAAACGCGTGTAAAACATAAACCAAACGATGAAATTGGTTATTTCTTCATGTATAATGATCAACTCCCTAGCCCCCAACAGCCTTTTTTTTCATAACACTTTAACCAGAGTGACGGGAGAGCTGCATTTCAGAAAACGTGCTTATCTCGGCGAGAAAAAGCGATTTCGGCAATAAAATTTAAAACGCGTGTAAAACATAAACCAAACGATGAAATTTGTTATTTCTTCATGTATAATGATCAACTCGATACTCCCTAGCCCCCAACAGCCTTTTTTTTCATAACACTTTAACCAGAGTGACGGGAGAGCGGCATTTCAGAAAACGTGCTTATCTCGGCGAGAAAAAGCGATTTCGGCAATAAAATTTAAAACGCGTGTAAAACATAAACCAAACGATGAAATTGGTTATTTCTTCATGTATAATGATCAACTCGATACTCCCTAGCCCCCAACAGCCTTTTTTTTCATAACACTTTAACCAGAGTGACGGGAGAGCGGCATTTCAGAAAACGTGCTTATCTCGGCGAGAAAAAGCGATTTCGGCAATAAAATTTAAAACGCGTGTAAAACATAAACCAAACGATGAAATTGGTTATTTCTTCATGTATAATGATCAACTCGATACTCCCTAGCCCCCAACAGCCTTTTTTTTCATAACACTTTAACCAGAGTGACGGGAGAGCGGCATTTCAGAAAACGTGCTTATCTCGGCGAGAAAAAGCGATTTCGGCAATAAAATTTAAAACGCGTGTAAAACATAAACCAAACGATGAAATTGGTTATTTCTTCATGTATAATGATCAACTCGATACTCCCTAGCCCCCAACAGCCTTTTTTTTCATAACACTTTAACCAGAGTGACGGGAGAGCGGCATTTCAGAAAACGTGCTTATCTCGGCGAGAAAAAGCGATTTCGGCAATAAAATTTAAAACGCGTGTAAAACATAAACCAAACGATGAAATTGGTTATTTCTTCATGTATAATGATCAACTCGATACTCCCTAGCCCCCAACAGCCTTTTTTTTCATAACACTTTAACCAGAGTGACGGGAGAGCGGCATTTCAGAAAACGTGCTTATCTCGGCGAGAAAAAGCGATTTCGGCAATAAAATTTAAAACGCGTGTAAAACATAAACCAAACGATGAAATTGGTTATTTCTTCATGTATAATGATCAACTCGATACTCCTTAGCCCCCAACAGCCTTTTTTTTCATAACACTTTAACCAGAGTGACGGGAGAGCGGCATTTCAGAAAACGTGCTTATCTCGGCGAGAAAAAGCGATTTCGGCAATAAAATTTAAAACGCGTGTAAAACATAAACCAAACGATGAAATTGGTTATTTCTTCATGTATAATGATCAACTCGATACTCCCTAGCCCCCAACAGCCTTTTTTTTCATAACACTTTAACCAGAGTGACGGGAGAGCGGCATTTCAGAAAACGTGCTTATCTCGGCGAGAAAAAGCGATTTCGGCAATAAAATTTAAAACGCGTGTAAAACATAAACCAAACGATGAAATTGGTTATTTCTTCATGTATAATGATCAACTCGATACTCCCTAGCCCCCAACAGCCTTTTTTTTCATAACACTTTAACCAGAGTGACGGGAGAGCGGCATTTCAGAAAACGTGCTTATCTCGGCGAGAAAAAGCGATTTCGGCAATAAAATTTAAAACGCGTGTAAAACATAAACCAAACGATGAAATTGGTTATTTCTTCATGTATAATGATCAACTCGAGTCGAGCTCCAGGGAGAGAGGCTGATTTTTCGCTTTTTGAGGCCGACCGACGAACCGGCGCGGGGCGGACTCAAAAGCCCGCAGAGCCGTAGGCACTTAGAAAAGTTTCGCCTTTGGCTGTGAGCTCCAGGGGGAGAGGCTGGTTTTGCGTTATTTTAGGCCGGCTGGAGAACCGGCGCGGGTCGGACGCACAATCCCCGCAGAGCCGTGGGCACTTAGAAAATTTTTGCCAAGTTGGCTCTGAGCGCCTGGTACCTAATATGGAAGTATAGAGACCGACTTTCGGGCAAGATCATGCCGCGTTAGGCTTCCAGGACCCCGGCTAAGCAATTTTACCGGGCCGCCCGGTTCTTTTTTTGAACCAGCCCGGTTCTTTTTACACTTCCAGCTGGAGCTCAGCAGCGGCTTTTTGCGCAAGATCACGCCGGGTTAGGCTTCCAGGACCTCGGCTAAGCAATTCTACCGGGCCGCCCGGTTCTTTTTTTGAACCAGCCCGGTTCTTTTTACACTTCCAGCTGGAGCTCACGAGCGGCTTTTTGGACAAGATCACGCCGTGTTAGGCTTCCAGAGCCCCGGCTAAGCAATTTTACCGGCCCGCCCGGTTCTTTTTTTTAACCAGCCCGGTTCTTTTTACACTTCCAGCTGGAGCTCAGCAGCGGGTTTTTGGACAAGATCACGCCGTGTTAGGCTTCCAGAGCCCCGGCTAAGCAATTTTACAGGGTCGCCCGGTTCTTTTTTTTAACCAGCCCGGTTTTTTTTACACTTCCAGCTGGAGCTCAGCAGCGGCTTTTTGCACAGTATCACGCCGGGTTAGGCTTCCAGAGCCCCGGCTAAGCAATTTTACCGGGCCGCCCGGTTCTTTTTTTTAACCAGCCCGGTTCTTTTTACACTTCCAGCTGGAGCTCAGCAGCGGCTTTTTGGACAAGATCACGCCGTGTTAGGCTTCCAGAGCCCCGGCTAAGCAATTTTACCGGGTCGCCCGGTTCTTTTTTTTAACCAGCCCGGTTCTTTTTACACTTCCAGCTGGAGCTCAGCAGCGGCTTTTTGGACAAGATCACGCCGTATTAGGCTTCCAGAGCCCCGGCTAAGCAATTTTACCGGGTCGCCCGGTTCTTTTTTTAACCAGCCCGGTTCTTTTTACACTTCCAGCTGGAGCTCAGCATCGTATAAAACATAAACCAAACGATGAAATTGGTTATTTCTTCATGTATAATGATCAACTCGATACTCCCTAGCCCCCAACAGCCTTTTTTTTCATAACACTTTAACCAGAGTGACGGGAGAGCGGCATTTCAGAAAACGTGCTTATCTCGGCGAGAAAAAGCGATTTCGGCAATAAAATTTAAAACGCGTGTAAAACATAAACCAAACGATGAAATTGGTTATTTCTTCATGTATAATGATCAACTCGATACTCCCTAGCCCCCAACAGCCTTTTTTTTCATAACACTTTAACCAGAGTGACGGGAGAGCGGCATTTCAGAAAACGTGCTTATCTCGGCGAGAAAAAGCGATTTCGGCAATAAAATTTAAAACGCGTGTAAAACATAAACCAAACGATGAAATTGGTTATTTCTTCATGTATAATGATCAACTCGATACTCCCTAGCCCCCAACAGCCTTTTTTTTTCATAACACTTTAACCAGAGTGACGGGAGAGCGGCATTTCAGAAAACGTGCTTATCTCGGCGAGAAAAAGCGATTTCGGCAATAAAATTTAAAACGCGTGTAAAACATAAACCAAACGATGAAATTGGTTATTTCTTCATGTATAATGATCAACTCGATACTCCCTAGCCCCCAACAGCCTTTTTTTTCATAACACTTTAACCAGAGTGACGGGAGAGCGGCATTTCAGAAAACGTGCTTATCTCGGCGAGAAAAAGCGATTTCGGCAATAAAATTTAAAACGCGTGTAAAACATAAACCAAACGATGAAATTGGTTATTTCTTCATGTATAATGATCAACTCGATACTCCCTAGCCCCCAACAGCCTTTTTTTTCATAACACTTTAACCAGAGTGACGGGAGAGCGGCATTTCAGAAAACGTGCTTATCTCGGCGAGAAAAAGCGATTTCGGCAATAAAATTTAAAACGCGTGTAAAACATAAACCAAACGATGAAATTGGTTATTTCTTCATGTATAATGATCAACTCGAGTCGAGCTCCAGGGAGAGAGGCTGATTTTTCGCTTTTTGAGGCCGACCGACGAACCGGCGCGGGGCGGACTCAAAAGCCCGCAGAGCCGTAGGCACTTAGAAAAGTTTCGCCTTTGGCTGTGAGCTCCAGGGGGAGAGGCTGGTTTTGCGTTATTTTAGGCCGGCTGGAGAACCGGCGCGGGTCGGACGCACAATCCCCGCAGAGCCGTGGGCACTTAGAAAATTTTTGCCAAGTTGGCTCTGAGCGCCTGGTACCTAATATGGAAGTATAGAGGCCGACTTTCGGGCAAGATCATGCCGCGTTAGGCTTCCAGGACCCCGGCTAAGCAATTTTACCGGGCCGCCCGGTTCTTTTTTTGAACCAGCCCGGTTCTTTTTACACTTCCAGCTGGAGCTCAGCAGCGGCTTTTTGCGCAAGATCACGCCGGGTTAGGCTTCCAGGACCTCGGCTAAGCAATTCTACCGGGCCGCCCGGTTCTTTTTTTGAACCAGCCCGGTTCTTTTTACACTTCCAGCTGGAGCTCACGAGCGGCTTTTTGGACAAGATCACGCCGTGTTAGGCTTCCAGAGCCCCGGCTAAGCAATTTTACCGGCCCGCCCGGTTCTTTTTTTTAACCAGCCCGGTTCTTTTTACACTTCCAGCTGGAGCTCAGCAGCGGGTTTTTGGACAAGATCACGCCGTGTTAGGCTTCCAGAGCCCCGGCTAAGCAATTTTACAGGGTCGCCCGGTTCTTTTTTTTAACCAGCCCGGTTTTTTTTACACTTCCAGCTGGAGCTCAGCAGCGGCTTTTTGCACAGTATCACGCCGGGTTAGGCTTCCAGAGCCCCGGCTAAGCAATTTTACCGGGCCGCCCGGTTCTTTTTTTTAACCAGCCCGGTTCTTTTTACACTTCCAGCTGGAGCTCAGCAGCGGCTTTTTGGACAAGATCACGCCGTGTTAGGCTTCCAGAGCCCCGGCTAAGCAATTTTACCGGGTCGCCCGGTTCTTTTTTTTAACCAGCCCGGTTCTTTTTACACTTCCAGCTGGAGCTCAGCAGCGGCTTTTTGGACAAGATCACGCCGTATTAGGCTTCCAGAGCCCCGGCTAAGCAATTTTACCGGGTCGCCCGGTTCTTTTTTTAACCAGCCCGGTTCTTTTTACACTTCCAGCTGGAGCTCAGCATCGTATAAAACATAAACCAAACGATGAAATTGGTTATTTCTTCATGTATAATGATCAACTCGATACTCCCTAGCCCCCAACAGCCTTTTTTTTCATAACACTTTAACCAGAGTGACGGGAGAGCGGCATTTCAGAAAACGTGCTTATCTCGGCGAGAAAAAGCGATTTCGGCAATAAAATTTAAAACGCGTGTAAAACATAAACCAAACGATGAATTGGTTATTTCTTAATGTATAATGATCAACTCGATACTCCCTAGCCCCCAACAGCCTTTTTTTTCATAACACTTTAACCAGAGTGACGGGAGAGCGGCATTTCAGAAAACGTGCTTATCTCGGCGAGAAAAAGCGATTTCGGCAATAAAATTTAAAACGCGTGTAAAACATAAACCAAACGATGAAATTGGTTATTTCTTCATGTATAATGATCAACTCGATACTCCCTAGCCCCCAACAGCCTTTTTTTTCATAACACTTTAACCAGAGTGACGGGAGAGTGGCATTTCAGAAAACGTGCTTATCTCGGCGAGAAAAAGCGATTTCGGCAATAAAATTTAAAACGCGTGTAAAACATAAACCAAACGATGAAATTGGTTATTTCTTCATGTATAATGATCAACTCGATACTCCCTAGCCCCCAACAGCCTTTTTTTTCATAACACTTTAACCAGAGTGACGGGAGAGCGGCATTTCAGAAAACGTGCTTATCTCGGCGAGAAAAAGCGATTTCGGCAATAAAATTTAAAACGCGTGTAAAACATAAACCAAACGATGAAATTGGTTATTTCTTCATGTATAATGATCAACTCGATACTCCCTAGCCCCCAACAGCCTTTTTTTTCATAACACTTTAACCAGAGTGACAGGAGAGCGGCATTTCAGAAAACGTGCTTATCTCGGCGAGAAAAAGCGATTTCGGCAATAAAATTTAAAACGCGTGTAAAACATAAACCAAACGATGAAATTGGTTATTTCTTCATGTATAATGATCAACTCGATACTCCCTAGCCCCCAACAGTTTTTTTTTTCATAACACTTTAACCAGAGTGACGGGAGAGCGGCATTTCAGAAAACGTGCTTATCTCGGCGAGAAAAAGCGATTTCGGCAATAAAATTTAAAACGCGTGTAAAACATAAACCAAACGATGAAATTGGTTATTTCTTCATGTATAATGATCAACTCGATACTCCCTAGCCCCCAACAGCCTTTTTTTTCATAACACTTTAACCAGAGTGACGGGAGAGCGGCATTTCAGAAAACGTGCTTATCTCGGCGAGAAAAAGCGATTTCGGCAATAAAATTTAAAACGCGTGTAAAACATAAACCAAACGATGAAATTGGTTATTTCTTCATGTATAATGATCAACTCGATACTCCCTAGCCCCCAACAGCCTTTTTTTTCATAACACTTTAACCAGAGTGACGGGAGAGCGGCATTTCAGAAAACGTGCTTATCTCGGCGAGAAAAAGCGATTTCGGCAATAAAATTTAAAACGCGTGTAAAACATAAACCAAACGATGAAATTGGTTATTTCTTCATGTATAATGATCAACTCGATACTCCCTAGCCCCCAACAGCCTTTTTTTTTCATAACACTTTAACCAGAGTGACGGGAGAGCGGCATTTCAGAAAACGTGCTTATCTCGGCGAGAAAAAGCGATTTCGGCAATAAAATTTAAAACGCGTGTAAAACATAAACCAAACGATGAAATTGGTTATTTCTTCATGTATAATGATCAACTCGATACTCCCTAGCCCCCAACAGCCTTTTTTTTCATAACACTTTAACCAGAGTGACGGGAGAGCGGCATTTCAGAAAACGTGCTTATCTCGGCGAGAAAAAGCGATTTCGGCAATAAAATTTAAAACGCGTGTAAAACATAAACCAAACGATGAAATTGGTTATTTCTTCATGTATAATGATCAACTCGATACTCCCTAGCCCCCAACAGCCTTTTTTTTCATAACACTTTAACCAGAGTGACGGGAGAGCGGCATTTCAGAAAACGTGCTTATCTCGGCGAGAAAAAGCGATTTCGGCAATAAAATTTAAAACGCGTGTAAAACATAAACCAAACGATGAAATTGGTTATTTCTTCATGTATAATGATCAACTCGAGTCGAGCTCCAGGGAGAGAGGCTGATTTTTCGCTTTTTGAGGCCGACCGACGAACCGGCGCGGGGCGGACTCAAAAGCCCGCAGAGCCGTAGGCACTTAGAAAAGTTTCGCCTTTGGCTGTGAGCTCCAGGGGGAGAGGCTGGTTTTGCGTTATTTTAGGCCGGCTGGAGAACCGGCGCGGGTCGGACGCACAATCCCCGCAGAGCCGTGGGCACTTAGAAAATTTTTGCCAAGTTGGCTCTGAGCGCCTGGTACCTAATATGGAAGTATAGAGGCCGACTTTCGGGCAAGATCATGCCGCGTTAGGCTTCCAGGACCCCGGCTAAGCAATTTTACCGGGCCGCCCGGTTCTTTTTTTGAACCAGCCCGGTTCTTTTTACACTTCCAGCTGGAGCTCAGCAGCGGCTTTTTGCGCAAGATCACGCCGGGTTAGGCTTCCAGGACCTCGGCTAAGCAATTCTACCGGGCCGCCCGGTTCTTTTTTTGAACCAGCCCGGTTCTTTTTACACTTCCAGCTGGAGCTCACGAGCGGCTTTTTGGACAAGATCACGCCGTGTTAGGCTTCCAGAGCCCCGGCTAAGCAATTTTACCGGCCCGCCCGGTTCTTTTTTTTAACCAGCCCGGTTCTTTTTACACTTCCAGCTGGAGCTCAGCAGCGGGTTTTTGGACAAGATCACGCCGTGTTAGGCTTCCAGAGCCCCGGCTAAGCAATTTTACAGGGTCGCCCGGTTCTTTTTTTTAACCAGCCCGGTTTTTTTTACACTTCCAGCTGGAGCTCAGCAGCGGCTTTTTGCACAGTATCACGCCGGGTTAGGCTTCCAGAGCCCCGGCTAAGCAATTTTACCGGGCCGCCCGGTTCTTTTTTTTAACCAGCCCGGTTCTTTTTACACTTCCAGCTGGAGCTCAGCAGCGGCTTTTTGGACAAGATCACGCCGTGTTAGGCTTCCAGAGCCCCGGCTAAGCAATTTTACCGGGTCGCCCGGTTCTTTTTTTTAACCAGCCCGGTTCTTTTTACACTTCCAGCTGGAGCTCAGCAGCGGCTTTTTGGACAAGATCACGCCGTATTAGGCTTCCAGAGCCCCGGCTAAGCAATTTTACCGGGTCGCCCGGTTCTTTTTTTAACCAGCCCGGTTCTTTTTACACTTCCAGCTGGAGCTCAGCATCGTATAAAACATAAACCAAACGATGAAATTGGTTATTTCTTCATGTATAATGATCAACTCGATACTCCCTAGCCCCCAACAGCCTTTTTTTTCATAACACTTTAACCAGAGTGACGGGAGAGCGGCATTTCAGAAAACGTGCTTATCTCGGCGAGAAAAAGCGATTTCGGCAATAAAATTTAAAACGCGTGTAAAACATAAACCAAACGATGAAATTGGTTATTTCTTCATGTATAATGATCAACTCGATACTCCCTAGCCCCCAACAGCCTTTTTTTTCATAACACTTTAACCAGAGTGACGGGAGAGCGGCATTTCAGAAAACGTGCTTATCTCGGCGAGAAAAAGCGATTTCGGCAATAAAATTTAAAACGCGTGTAAAACATAAACCAAACGATGAAATTGGTTATTTCTTCATGTATAATGATCAACTCGATACTCCCTAGCCCCCAACAGCCTTTTTTTTTCATAACACTTTAACCAGAGTGACGGGAGAGCGGCATTTCAGAAAACGTGCTTATCTCGGCGAGAAAAAGCGATTTCGGCAATAAAATTTAAAACGCGTGTAAAACATAAACCAAACGATGAAATTGGTTATTTCTTCATGTATAATGATCAACTCGATACTCCCTAGCCCCCAACAGCCTTTTTTTTCATAACACTTTAACCAGAGTGACGGGAGAGCGGCATTTCAGAAAACGTGCTTATCTCGGCGAGAAAAAGCGATTTCGGCAATAAAATTTAAAACGCGTGTAAAACATAAACCAAACGATGAAATTGGTTATTTCTTCATGTATAATGATCAACTCGATACTCCCTAGCCCCCAACAGCCTTTTTTTTCATAACACTTTAACCAGAGTGACGGGAGAGCGGCATTTCAGAAAACGTGCTTATCTCGGCGAGAAAAAGCGATTTCGGCAATAAAATTTAAAACGCGTGTAAAACATAAACCAAACGATGAAATTGGTTATTTCTTCATGTATAATGATCAACTCGAGTCGAGCTCCAGGGAGAGAGGCTGATTTTTCGCTTTTTGAGGCCGACCGACGAACCGGCGCGGGGCGGACTCAAAAGCCCGCAGAGCCGTAGGCACTTAGAAAAGTTTCGCCTTTGGCTGTGAGCTCCAGGGGGAGAGGCTGGTTTTGCGTTATTTTAGGCCGGCTGGAGAACCGGCGCGGGTCGGACGCACAATCCCCGCAGAGCCGTGGGCACTTAGAAAATTTTTGCCAAGTTGGCTCTGAGCGCCTGGTACCTAATATGGAAGTATAGAGGCCGACTTTCGGGCAAGATCATGCCGCGTTAGGCTTCCAGGACCCCGGCTAAGCAATTTTACCGGGCCGCCCGGTTCTTTTTTTGAACCAGCCCGGTTCTTTTTACACTTCCAGCTGGAGCTCAGCAGCGGCTTTTTGCGCAAGATCACGCCGGGTTAGGCTTCCAGGACCTCGGCTAAGCAATTCTACCGGGCCGCCCGGTTCTTTTTTTGAACCAGCCCGGTTCTTTTTACACTTCCAGCTGGAGCTCACGAGCGGCTTTTTGGACAAGATCACGCCGTGTTAGGCTTCCAGAGCCCCGGCTAAGCAATTTTACCGGCCCGCCCGGTTCTTTTTTTTAACCAGCCCGGTTCTTTTTACACTTCCAGCTGGAGCTCAGCAGCGGGTTTTTGGACAAGATCACGCCGTGTTAGGCTTCCAGAGCCCCGGCTAAGCAATTTTACAGGGTCGCCCGGTTCTTTTTTTTAACCAGCCCGGTTTTTTTTACACTTCCAGCTGGAGCTCAGCAGCGGCTTTTTGCACAGTATCACGCCGGGTTAGGCTTCCAGAGCCCCGGCTAAGCAATTTTACCGGGCCGCCCGGTTCTTTTTTTTAACCAGCCCGGTTCTTTTTACACTTCCAGCTGGAGCTCAGCAGCGGCTTTTTGGACAAGATCACGCCGTGTTAGGCTTCCAGAGCCCCGGCTAAGCAATTTTACCGGGTCGCCCGGTTCTTTTTTTTAACCAGCCCGGTTCTTTTTACACTTCCAGCTGGAGCTCAGCAGCGGCTTTTTGGACAAGATCACGCCGTATTAGGCTTCCAGAGCCCCGGCTAAGCAATTTTACCGGGTCGCCCGGTTCTTTTTTTAACCAGCCCGGTTCTTTTTACACTTCCAGCTGGAGCTCAGCATCGTATAAAACATAAACCAAACGATGAAATTGGTTATTTCTTCATGTATAATGATCAACTCGATACTCCCTAGCCCCCAACAGCCTTTTTTTTCATAACACTTTAACCAGAGTGACGGGAGAGCGGCATTTCAGAAAACGTGCTTATCTCGGCGAGAAAAAGCGATTTCGGCAATAAAATTTAAAACGCGTGTAAAACATAAACCAAACGATGAATTGGTTATTTCTTAATGTATAATGATCAACTCGATACTCCCTAGCCCCCAACAGCCTTTTTTTTCATAACACTTTAACCAGAGTGACGGGAGAGCGGCATTTCAGAAAACGTGCTTATCTCGGCGAGAAAAAGCGATTTCGGCAATAAAATTTAAAACGCGTGTAAAACATAAACCAAACGATGAAATTGGTTATTTCTTCATGTATAATGATCAACTCGATACTCCCTAGCCCCCAACAGCCTTTTTTTTCATAACACTTTAACCAGAGTGACGGGAGAGTGGCATTTCAGAAAACGTGCTTATCTCGGCGAGAAAAAGCGATTTCGGCAATAAAATTTAAAACGCGTGTAAAACATAAACCAAACGATGAAATTGGTTATTTCTTCATGTATAATGATCAACTCGATACTCCCTAGCCCCCAACAGCCTTTTTTTTCATAACACTTTAACCAGAGTGACGGGAGAGCGGCATTTCAGAAAACGTGCTTATCTCGGCGAGAAAAAGCGATTTCGGCAATAAAATTTAAAACGCGTGTAAAACATAAACCAAACGATGAAATTGGTTATTTCTTCATGTATAATGATCAACTCGATACTCCCTAGCCCCCAACAGCCTTTTTTTTCATAACACTTTAACCAGAGTGACAGGAGAGCGGCATTTCAGAAAACGTGCTTATCTCGGCGAGAAAAAGCGATTTCGGCAATAAAATTTAAAACGCGTGTAAAACATAAACCAAACGATGAAATTGGTTATTTCTTCATGTATAATGATCAACTCGATACTCCCTAGCCCCCAACAGTTTTTTTTTTCATAACACTTTAACCAGAGTGACGGGAGAGCGGCATTTCAGAAAACGTGCTTATCTCGGCGAGAAAAAGCGATTTCGGCAATAAAATTTAAAACGCGTGTAAAACATAAACCAAACGATGAAATTGGTTATTTCTTCATGTATAATGATCAACTCGATACTCCCTAGCCCCCAACAGCCTTTTTTTTCATAACACTTTAACCAGAGTGACGGGAGAGCGGCATTTCAGAAAACGTGCTTATCTCGGCGAGAAAAAGCGATTTCGGCAATAAAATTTAAAACGCGTGTAAAACATAAACCAAACGATGAAATTGGTTATTTCTTCATGTATAATGATCAACTCGATACTCCCTAGCCCCCAACAGCCTTTTTTTTCATAACACTTTAACCAGAGTGACGGGAGAGCGGCATTTCAGAAAACGTGCTTATCTCGGCGAGAAAAAGCGATTTCGGCAATAAAATTTAAAACGCGTGTAAAACATAAACCAAACGATGAAATTGGTTATTTCTTCATGTATAATGATCAACTCGATACTCCCTAGCCCCCAACAGCCTTTTTTTTCATAACACTTTAACCAGAGTGACGGGAGAGCGGCATTTCAGAAAACGTGCTTATCTCGGCGAGAAAAAGCGATTTCGGCAATAAAATTTAAAACGCGTGTAAAACATAAACCAAACGATGAAATTGGTTATTTCTTCATGTATAATGATCAACTCGATACTCCCTAGCCCCCAACAGTTTTTTTTTTCATAACACTTTAACCAGAGTGACGGGAGAGCGGCATTTCAGAAAACGTGCTTATCTCGGCGAGAAAAAGCGATTTCGGCAATAAAATTTAAAACGCGTGTAAAACATAAACCAAACGATGAAATTGGTTATTTCTTCATGTATAATGATCAACTCGATACTCCCTAGCCCCCAACAGCCTTTTTTTTCATAACACTTTAACCAGAGTGACGGGAGAGCGGCATTTCAGAAAACGTGCTTATCTCGGCGAGAAAAAGCGATTTCGGCAATAAAATTTAAAACGCGTGTAAAACATAAACCAAACGATGAAATTGGTTATTTCTTCATGTATAATGATCAACTCGATACTCCCTAGCCCCCAACAGCCTTTTTTTTCATAACACTTTAACCAGAGTGACGGGAGAGCGGCATTTCAGAAAACGTGCTTATCTCGGCGAGAAAAAGCGATTTCGGCAATAAAATTTAAAACGCGTGTAAAACATAAACCAAACGATGAAATTGGTTATTTCTTCATGTATAATGATCAACTCGATACTCCCTAGCCCCCAACAGCCTTTTTTTTCATAACACTTTAACCAGAGTGACGGGAGAGCGGCATTTCAGAAAACGTGCTTATCTCGGCGAGAAAAAGCGATTTCGGCAATAAAATTTAAAACGCGTGTAAAACATAAACCAAACGATGAAATTGGTTATTTCTTCATGTATAATGATCAACTCGATACTCCCTAGCCCCCAACAGCCTTTTTTTTCATAACACTTTAACCAGAGTGACGGGAGAGCGGCATTTCAGAAAACGTGCTTATCTCGGCGAGAAAAAGCGATTTCGGCAATAAAATTTAAAACGCGTGTAAAACATAAACCAAACGATGAAATTGGTTATTTCTTCATGTATAATGATCAACTCGATACTCCCTAGCCCCCAACAGCCTTTTTTTTCATAACACTTTAACCAGAGTGACGGGAGAGCGGCATTTCAGAAAACGTGCTTATCTCGGCGAGAAAAAGCGATTTCGGCAGAAAAAATTTAAAACGCGTGTAAAACATAAACCAAACGATGAAATTGGTTATTTCTTCATGTATGATGATCAACTCGAGTCGAGCTCCAGGGAGAGAGGCTGATTTTTCGCTTTTTGAGGCCGACCGACGAACCGGCGCGGGGCGGACTCAAAAGCCCGCAGAGCCGTAGGCACTTAGAAAAGTTTCGCCTTTGGCTGTGAGCTCCAGGGGGAGAGGCTGGTTTTGCGTTATTTTAGGCCGGCTGGAGAACCGGCGCGGGTCGGACGCACAATCCCCGCAGAGCCGTGGGCACTTAGAAAATTTTTGCCAAGTTGGCTCTGAGCGCCTGGTACCTAATATGGAAGTATAGAGGCCGACTTTCGGGCAAGATCATGCCGCGTTAGGCTTCCAGGACCCCGGCTAAGCAATTTTACCGGGCCGCCCGGTTCTTTTTTTGAACCAGCCCGGTTCTTTTTACACTTCCAGCTGGAGCTCAGCAGCGGCTTTTTGCGCAAGATCACGCCGGGTTAGGCTTCCAGGACCTCGGCTAAGCAATTCTACCGGGCCGCCCGGTTCTTTTTTTGAACCAGCCCGGTTCTTTTTACACTTCCAGCTGGAGCTCACGAGCGGCTTTTTGGACAAGATCACGCCGTGTTAGGCTTCCAGAGCCCCGGCTAAGCAATTTTACCGGCCCGCCCGGTTCTTTTTTTTAACCAGCCCGGTTCTTTTTACACTTCCAGCTGGAGCTCAGCAGCGGGTTTTTGGACAAGATCACGCCGTGTTAGGCTTCCAGAGCCCCGGCTAAGCAATTTTACAGGGTCGCCCGGTTCTTTTTTTTAACCAGCCCGGTTTTTTTTACACTTCCAGCTGGAGCTCAGCAGCGGCTTTTTGCACAGTATCACGCCGGGTTAGGCTTCCAGAGCCCCGGCTAAGCAATTTTACCGGGCCGCCCGGTTCTTTTTTTTAACCAGCCCGGTTCTTTTTACACTTCCAGCTGGAGCTCAGCAGCGGCTTTTTGGACAAGATCACGCCGTGTTAGGCTTCCAGAGCCCCGGCTAAGCAATTTTACCGGGTCGCCCGGTTCTTTTTTTTAACCAGCCCGGTTCTTTTTACACTTCCAGCTGGAGCTCAGCAGCGGCTTTTTGGACAAGATCACGCCGTATTAGGCTTCCAGAGCCCCGGCTAAGCAATTTTACCGGGTCGCCCGGTTCTTTTTTTAACCAGCCCGGTTCTTTTTACACTTCCAGCTGGAGCTCAGCATCGTATAGAACATTAACCAAACGATGAAATTGGTTATTTCTTCATGTATAATGATCAACTCGATACTCCCTAGCCCCCAACAGCCTTTTTTTTCATAACACTTTAACCAGAGTGACGGGAGAGCGGCATTTCAGAAAACGTGCTTATCTCGGCGAGAAAAAGCGATTTCGGCAATAAAATTTAAAACGCGTGTAAAACATAAACCAAACGGTGAAATTGGTTATTTCTTCATGTATAATGATCAACTCGATACTCCCTAGCCCCCAACAGCCTTTTTTTTTCATAACACTTTAACCAGAGTGACGGGAGAGCGGCATTTCAGAAAACGTGCTTATCTCGGCGAGAAAAAGCGATTTCGGCAATAAAATTTAAAACGCGTGTAAAACAAACCAAACGATGAAATTGGTTATTTCTTCATGTATAATGATCAACTCGATACTCCCTAGCCCCCAACAGCCTTTTTTTTCATAACACTTTAACCAGAGTGACGGGAGAGCGGCATTTCAGAAAACGTGCTTATCTTGGCGAGAAAAAGCGATTTCGGCAATAAAATTTAAAACGCGTGTAAAACATAAACCAAACGATGAAATTGGTTATTTCTTCATGTATAATGATCAACTCGATACTCCCTAGCCCCCAACAGCCTTTTTTTTCATAACACTTTAACCAGAGTGACGGGAGAGCGGCATTTCAGAAAACGTGCTTATCTCGGCGAGAAAAAGCGATTTCGGCAATAAAATTTAAAACGCGTGTAAAACATAAACCAAACGATGAAATTGGTTATTTCTTCATGTATAATGATCAACTCGATACTCCCTAGCCCCCAACAGCCTTTTTTTTCATAACACTTTAACCAGAGTGACGGGAGAGCGGCATTTCAGAAAACGTGCTTATCTCGGCGAGAAAAAGCGATTTCGGCAATAAAATTTAAAACGCGTGTAAAACATAAACTAAACGATGAAATTGGTTATTTCTTCATGTATAATGATCAACTCGATACTCCCTAGCCCCCAACAGCCTTTTTTTTCATAACACTTTAACCAGAGTGACGGGAGAGCGGCATTTCAGAAAACGTGCTTATCTCGGCGAGAAAAAGCGATTTCGGCAATAAAATTTAAAACGCGTGTAAAACATAAACCAAACGGTGAAATTGGTTATTTCTTCATGTATAATGATCAACTCGATACTCCCTAGCCCCCAACAGCCTTTTTTTTCATAACACTTTAACCAGAGTGACGGGAGAGCGGCATTTCAGAAAACGTGCTTATCTCGGCGAGAAAAAGCGATTTCGGCAATAAAATTTAAAACGCGTGTAAAACATAAACCAAACGATGAAATTGGTTATTTCTTCATGTATAATGATCAACTCGATACTCCCTAGCCCCCAACAGCCTTTTTTTTCATAACACTTTAACCAGAGTGACGGGAGAGCGGCATTTCAGAAAACGTGCTTATCTCGGCGAGAAAAAGCGATTTCGGCAATAAAATTTAAAACGCGTGTAAAACATAAACCAAACGATGAAATTGGTTATTTCTTCATGTATAATGATCAACTCGATACTCCCTAGCCCCCAACAGCCTTTTTTTTCATAACACTTTAACCAGAGTGACGGGAGAGCGGCATTTCAGAAAACGTGCTTATCTCGGCGAGAAAAAGCGATTTCGGCAATAAAATTTAAAACGCGTGTAAAACATAAACCAAACGATGAAATTGGTTATTTCTTCATGTATAATGATCAACTCGATACTCCCTAGCCCCCAACAGCCTTTTTTTTCGTAACACTTTAACCAGAGTGACGGGAGAGCGGCATTTCCGAAAACGTGCTTATCTCGGCGAGAAAAAGCGATTTCGGCAATAAAATTTAAAACGCGTGTAAAACATAAACCAAACGATGAAATTGGTTATTTCTTCATGTATAATGATCAACTCGATACTCCCTAGCCCCCAACAGCCTTTTTTTTCATAACACTTTAACCAGAGTGACGGGAGAGCGGCATTTCAGAAAACGTGCTTATCTCGGCGAGAAAAAGCGATTTCGGCAATAAAATTTAAAACGCGTGTAAAACATAAACCAAACGATGAAATTGGTTATTTCTTCATGTATAATGATCAACTCGATACTCCCTAGCCCCCAACAGCCTTTTTTTTCATAACACTTTAACCAGAGTGACGGGAGAGCGGCATTTCAGAAAACGTGCTTATCTCGGCGAGAAAAAGCGATTTCGGCAATAAAATTTAAAACGCGTGTAAAACATAAACCAAACGATGAAATTGGTTATTTCTTCATGTATAATGATCAACTCGATACTCCCTAGCCCCCAACAGCCTTTTTTTTCATAACACTTTAACCAGAGTGACGGGAGAGCGGCATTTCAGAAAACGTGCTTATCTCGGCGAGAAAAAGCGATTTCGGCAATAAAATTTAAAACGCGTGTAAAACATAAACCAAACGATGAAATTGGTTATTTCTTCATGTATAATGATCAACTCGATACTCCCTAGCCCCCAACAGCCTTTTCTTTCATAACACTTTAACCAGAGTGACGGGAGAGCGGCATTTCAGAAAACGTGCTTATCTCGGCGAGAAAAAGCGATTTCGGCAATAAAATTTAAAACGCGTGTAAAACATAAACCAAACGATGAAATTGGTTATTTCTTCATGTATAATGATCAACTCGATACTCCCTAGCCCCCAACAGCCTTTTTTTTCATAACACTTTAACCAGAGTGACGGGAGAGCGGCATTTCAGAAAACATGCTTATCTCGGCGAGAAAAAGCGATTTCGGCAATAAAATTTAAAACGCGTGTAAAACATAAACCAAACGATGAAATTGGTTATTTCTTCATGTATAATGATCAACTCGATACTCCCTAGCCCCCAACAGCCTTTTTTTTCATAACACTTTAACCAGAGTGACGGGAGAGCGGCATTTCAGAAAACGTGCTTATCTCGGCGAGAAAAAGCGATTTCGGCAATAAAATTTAAAACGCGTGTAAAACATAAACCAAACGATGAAATTGGTTATTTCTTCATGTATAATGATCAACTCGATACTCCCTAGCCCCCAACAGCCTTTTTTTTCATAACACTTTAACCAGAGTGACGGGAGAGCGGCATTTCAGAAAACGTGCTTATCTCGGCGAGAAAAAGCGATTTCGGCAATAAAATTTAAAACGCGTGTAAAACATAAACCAAACGATGAAATTGGTTATTTCTTCATGTATAATGATCAACTCGATACTCCCTAGCCCCCAACAGCCTTTTTTTTCATAACACTTTAACCAGAGTGACGGGAGAGCGGCATTTCAGAAAACGTGCTTATCTCGGCGAGAAAAAGCGATTTCGGCAATAAAATTTAAAACGCGTGTAAAACATAAACCAAACGATGAAATTGGTTATTTCTTCATGTATAATGATCAACTCGATACTCCCTAGCCCCCAACAGCCTTTTTTTTTCATAACACTTTAACCAGAGTGACGGGAGAGCGGCATTTCAGAAAACGTGCTTATCTCGGCGAGAAAAAGCGATTTCGGCAATAAAATTTAAAACGCGTGTAAAACATAAACCAAACGGTGAAATTGGTTATTTCTTCATGTATAATGATCAACTCGATACTCCCTAGCCCCCAACAGCCTTTTTTTTCATAACACTTTAACCAGAGTGACGGGAGAGCGGCATTTCAGAAAACGTGCTTATCTCGGCGAGAAAAAGCGATTTCGGCAATAAAATTTAAAACGCGTGTAAAACATAAACCAAACGATGAAATTGGTTATTTCTTCATGTATAATGATCAACTCGATACTCCCTAGCCCCCAACAGCCTTTTTTTTCATAACACTTTAACCAGAGTGACGGGAGAGCGGCATTTCAGAAAACGTGCTTATCTCGGCGAGAAAAAGCGATTTCGGCAATAAAATTTAAAACGCGTGTTAAAACATAAACCAAACGATGAAATTGGTTATTTCTTCATGTATAATGATCAACTCGATACTCCCTAGCCCCCAACAGCCTTTTTTTTCATAACACTTTAACCAGAGTGACGGGAGAGCGGCATTTCAGAAAACGTGCTTATCTCGGCGAGAAAAAGCGATTTCGGCAATAAAATTTAAAACGCGTGTAAAACATAACCAAACGATGAAATTGGTTATTTCTTCATGTATAATGATCAACTCGATACTCCCTAGCCCCCAACAGCCTTTTTTTCATAACACTTTAACCAGAGTGACGGGAGAGCGGCATTTCAGAAAACGTGCTTATCTCGGCGAGAAAAAGCGATTTCGGCAATAAAATTTAAAACGCGTGTAAAACATAAACCAAACGATGAATTGGTTATTTCTTCATGTATAATGATCAACTCGATACTCCCTAGCCCCCAACAGCCTTTTTTTTCATAACACTTTAACCAGAGTGACGGGAGAGCGGCATTTCAGAAAACGTGCTTATCTCGGCGAGAAAAAGCGATTTCGGCAATAAAATTTAAAACGCGTGTAAAACATAAACCAAACGATGAAATTGGTTATTTCTTCATGTATAATGATCAACTCGATACTCCTAGCCCCCAACAGCCTTTTTTTTCATAACACTTTAACCAGAGTGACGGGAGAGCGGCATTTCAGAAAACGTGCTTATCTCGGCGAGAAAAAGCGATTTCGGCAATAAAATTTAAAACGCGTGTAAAACATAAACCAAACGATGAAATTGGTTATTTCTTCATGTATAATGATCAACTCGATACTCCCTAGCCCCCAACAGCCTTTTTTTTCATAACACTTTAACCAGAGTGACGGGAGAGCGGCATTTCAGAAAACGTGCTTTATCTCGGCGAGAAAAGCGATTTCGGCAATAAAATTTAAAACGCGTGTAAAACATTAAACCAAACGATGAAATTGGTTATTTCTTCATGTATAATGATCAACTCGATACTCCCTAGCCCCCAACAGCCTTTTTTTTCATAACACTTTAACCAGAGTGACGGGAGAGCGGCATTTCAGAAAACGTGCTTATCTCGGCGAGAAAAAGCGATTTCGGCAATAAAATTTAAAACGCGTGTAAAACATAAACCAAACGATGAAATTGGTTATTTCTTCATTTATAATGATCAACTCGATACTCCCTAGCCCCAACAGCTTTTTTTCATAACACTTTAACCAGAGTGACGGAGAGCGGCATTTCAGAAAACGTGCTTATCTCGCGAGAAAAAGCGATTTCGGCAATAAAAGTTAAAACGCGTGTAAAACATAAACCAAACGATGAAATTGTTTATTTCGTTCATTTATAATGATCGATCAACTCGATACTCCCTAGCCCCCAACAGCCTTTTTTTTCATAACACTTTAACCAGAGTGACGGGAGAGCGGCATTTCAGAAAACGTGCTTATCTCGGCGAGAAAAAGCGATTTCGGCAATAAAATTTAAAACGCGTGTAAAACATAAACCAAACGATGAAATTGGTTATTTCTTCATGTATAATGATCAACTCGATACTCCCTAGCCCCCAACAGCCTTTTTTTTCATAACACTTTAACCAGAGTGACGGGAGAGCGGCATTTCAGAAAACGTGCTTATCTCGGCGAGAAAAAGCGATTTCGGCAATAAAATTTAAAACGCGTGTAAAACATAAACCAAACGATGAAATTGGTTATTTCTTCATGTATAATGATCAACTCGATACTCCCTAGCCCCCAACAGCCTTTTTTTTCATAACACTTTAACCAGAGTGACGGGAGAGCGGCATTTCAGAAAACGTGCTTATCTCGGCGAGAAAAAGCGATTTCGGCAATAAAATTTAAAACGCGTGTAAAACATAAACCAAACGATGAAATTGGTTATTTCTTCATGTATAATGATCAACTCGATACTCCCTAGCCCCCAACAGCCTTTTTTTTCATAACACTTTAACCAGAGTGACGGGAGAGCGGCATTTCAGAAAACGTGCTTATCTCGGCGAGAAAAAGCGATTTCGGCAATAAAATTTAAAACGCGTGTAAAACATAAACCAAACGATGAAATTGGTTATTTCTTCATGTATAATGATCAACTCGATACTCCCTAGCCCCCAACAGCCTTTTTTTTCATAACACTTTAACCAGAGTGACGGGAGAGCGGCATTTCAGAAAACGTGCTTATCTCGGCGAGAAAAAGCGATTTCGGCAATAAAATTTAAAACGCGTGTAAAACATAAACCAAACGATGAAATTGGTTATTTCTTCATGTATAATGATCAACTCGATACTCCCTAGCCCCCAACAGCCTTTTTTTTCATAACACTTTAACCAGAGTGACGGGAGAGCGGCATTTCAGAAAACGTGCTTATCTCGGCGAGAAAAAGCGATTTCGGCAATAAAATTTAAAACGCGTGTAAAACATAAACCAAACGATGAAATTGGTTATTTCTTCATGTATAATGATCAACTCGATACTCCCTAGCCCCCAACAGCCTTTTTTTTCATAACACTTTAACCAGAGTGACGGGAGAGCGGCATTTCAGAAAACGTGCTTATCTCGGCGAGAAAAAGCGATTTCGGCAATAAAATTTAAAACGCGTGTAAAACATAAACCAAACGATGAAATTGGTTATTTCTTCATGTATAATGATCAACTCGATACTCCCTAGCCCCCAACAGCCTTTTTTTTCATAACACTTTAACCAGAGTGACGGGAGAGCGGCATTTCAGAAAACGTGCTTATCTCGGCGAGAAAAAGCGATTTCGGCAATAAAATTTAAAACGCGTGTAAAACATAAACCAAACGATGAAATTGGTTATTTCTTCATGTATAATGATCAACTCGATACTCCCTAGCCCCCAACAGCCTTTTTTTTCATAACACTTTAACCAGAGTGACGGGAGAGCGGCATTTCAGAAAACGTGCTTATCTCGGCGAGAAAAAGCGATTTCGGCAATAAAATTTAAAACGCGTGTAAAACATAAACCAAACGATGAAATTGGTTATTTCTTCATGTATAATGATCAACTCGATACTCCCTAGCCCCCAACAGCCTTTTTTTTCATAACACTTTAACCAGAGTGACGGGAGAGCGGCATTTCAGAAAACGTGCTTATCTCGGCGAGAAAAAGCGATTTCGGCAATAAAATTTAAAACGCGTGTAAAACATAAACCAAACGATGAAATTGGTTATTTCTTCATGTATAATGATCAACTCGATACTCCCTAGCCCCCAACAGCCTTTTTTTTCATAACACTTTAACCAGAGTGACGGGAGAGCGGCATTTCAGAAAACGTGCTTATCTCGGCGAGAAAAAGCGATTTCGGCAATAAAATTTAAAACGCGTGTAAAACATAAACCAAACGATGAAATTGGTTATTTCTTCATGTATAATGATCAACTCGATACTCCCTAGCCCCCAACAGCCTTTTTTTTCATAACACTTTAACCAGAGTGACGGGAGAGCGGCATTTCAGAAAACGTGCTTATCTCGGCGAGAAAAAGCGATTTCGGCAATAAAATTTAAAACGCGTGTAAAACATAAACCAAACGATGAAATTGGTTATTTCTTCATGTATAATGATCAACTCGATACTCCCTAGCCCCCAACAGCCTTTTTTTTCATAACACTTTAACCAGAGTGACGGGAGAGCGGCATTTCAGAAAACGTGCTTATCTCGGCGAGAAAAAGCGATTTCGGCAATAAAATTTAAAACGCGTGTAAAACATAAACCAAACGATGAAATTGGTTATTTCTTCATGTATAATGATCAACTCGATACTCCCTAGCCCCCAACAGCCTTTTTTTTCATAACACTTTAACCAGAGTGACGGGAGAGCGGCATTTCAGAAAACGTGCTTATCTCGGCGAGAAAAAGCGATTTCGGCAATAAAATTTAAAACGCGTGTAAAACATAAACCAAACGATGAAATTGGTTATTTCTTCATGTATAATGATCAACTCGATACTCCCTAGCCCCCAACAGCCTTTTTTTTCATAACACTTTAACCAGAGTGACGGGAGAGCGGCATTTCAGAAAACGTGCTTATCTCGGCGAGAAAAAGCGATTTCGGCAATAAAATTTAAAACGCGTGTAAAACATAAACCAAACGATGAAATTGGTTATTTCTTCATGTATAATGATCAACTCGATACTCCCTAGCCCCCAACAGCCTTTTTTTTCATAACACTTTAACCAGAGTGACGGGAGAGCGGCATTTCAGAAAACGTGCTTATCTCGGCGAGAAAAAGCAATTTCGGCAATAAAATTTAAAACGCGTTTAAAACATAAACCAAACGATGAAATTGGTTATTTCTTCATGTATAATGATCAACTCGATACTCCCTAGCCCCCAACAGCCTTTTTTTTCATAACACTTTAACCAGAGTGACGGGAGAGCGGCATTTCAGAAAACGTGCTTATCTCCGCGAGAAAAAGCGATTTCGGCAATAAAATTTAAAACGCGTGTAAAACATAAACCAAACGATGAAATTGGTTATTTCTTCATGTATAATGATCAACTCGATACTCCCTAGCCCCCAACAGCCTTTTTTTTCATAACACTTTAACCAGAGTGACGGGAGAGCGGCATTTCAGAAAACGTGCTTATCTCGGCGAGAAAAAGCGATTTCGGCAATAAAATTTAAAACGCGTGTAAAACATAAACCAAACGATGAAATTGGTTATTTCTTCATGTATAATGATCAACTCGATACTCCCTAGCCCCCAACAGCCTTTTTTTTCATAACACTTTAACCAGAGTGACGGGAGAGCGGCATTTCAGAAAACGTGCTTATCTCGGCGAGAAAAAGCGATTTCGGCAATAAAATTTAAAACGCGTGTAAAACATAAACCAAACGATGAAATTGGTTATTTCTTCATGTATAATGATCAACTCGATACTCCCTAGCCCCCAACAGCCTTTTTTTTCATAACACTTTAACCAGAGTGACGGGAGAGCGGCATTTCAGAAAACGTGCTTATCTCGGCGAGAAAAAGCGATTTCGGCAATAAAATTTAAAACGCGTGTAAAACATAAACCAAACGATGAAATTGGTTATTTCTTCATGTATAATGATCAACTCGATACTCCCTAGCCCCCAACAGCCTTTTTTTTCATAACACTTTAACCAGAGTGACGGGAGAGCGGCATTTCAGAAAACGTGCTATCTCGGCGAGAAAAAGCGATTTCGGCAATAAAATTTAAAACGCGTGTAAAACATAAACCAAACGATGAAATTGGTTATTTCTTCATGTATAATGATCAACTCGATACTCCCTAGCCCCCAACAGCCTTTTTTTTCATAACACTTTAACCAGAGTGACGGGAGAGCGGCATTTCAGAAAACGTGCTTATCTCGGCGAGAAAAAGCGATTTCGGCAATAAAATTTAAAACGCGTGTAAAACATAAACCAAACGATGAAATTGGTTATTTCTTCATGTATAATGATCAACTCGATACTCCCTAGCCCCCAACAGCCTTTTTTTTCATAACACTTTAACCAGAGTGACGGGAGAGCGGCATTTCAGAAAACGTGCTTATCTCGGCGAGAAAAAGCGATTTCGGCAATAAAATTTAAAACGCGTGTAAAACATAAACCAAACGATGAAATTGGTTATTTCTTCATGTATAATGATCAACTCGATACTCCCTAGCCCCCAACAGCCTTTTTTTTCATAACACTTTAACCAGAGTGACGGGAGAGCGGCATTTCAGAAAACGTGCTTATCTCGGCGAGAAAAAGCGATTTCGGCAATAAAATTTAAAACGCGTGTAAAACATAAACCAAACGATGAAATTGGTTATTTCTTCATGTATAATGATCAACTCGATACTCCCTAGCCCCCAACAGCCTTTTTTTTCATAACACTTTAACCAGAGTGACGGGAGAGCGGCATTTCAGAAAACGTGCTTATCTCGGCGAGAAAAAGCGATTTCGGCAATAAAATTTAAAACGCGTGTAAAACATAAACCAAACGATGAAATTGGTTATTTCTTCATGTATAATGATCAACTCGATACTCCCTAGCCCCCAACAGCCTTTTTTTTCATAACACTTTAACCAGAGTGACGGGAGAGCGGCATTTCAGAAAACGTGCTTATCTCGGCGAGAAAAAGCGATTTCGGCAATAAAATTTAAAACGCGTGTAAAACATAAACCAAACGATGAAATTGGTTATTTCTTCATGTATAATGATCAACTCGATACTCCCTAGCCCCCAACAGCCTTTTTTTTCATAACACTTTAACCAGAGTGACGGGAGAGCGGCATTTCAGAAAACGTGCTTATCTCGGCGAGAAAAAGCGATTTCGGCAATAAAATTTAAAACGCGTGTAAAACATAAACCAAACGATGAAATTGGTTATTTCTTCATGTATAATGATCAACTCGATACTCCCTAGCCCCCAACAGCCTTTTTTTTCATAACACTTTAACCAGAGTGACGGGAGAGCGGCATTTCAGAAAACGTGCTTATCTCGGCGAGAAAAAGCGATTTCGGCAATAAAATTTAAAACGCGTGTAAAACATAAACCAAACGATGAAATTGGTTATTTCTTCATGTATAATGATCAACTCGATACTCCCTAGCCCCCAACAGCCTTTTTTTTCATAACACTTTAACCAGAGTGACGGGAGAGCGGCATTTCAGAAAACGTGCTTATCTCGGCGAGAAAAAGCGATTTCGGCAATAAAATTTAAAACGCGTGTAAAACATAAACCAAACGATGAAATTGGTTATTTCTTCATGTATAATGATCAACTCGATACTCCCTAGCCCCCAACAGCCTTTTTTTTCATAACACTTTAACCAGAGTGACGGGAGAGCGGCATTTCAGAAAACGTGCTTATCTCGGCGAGAAAAAGCGATTTCGGCAATAAAATTTAAAACGCGTGTAAAACATAAACCAAACGATGAAATTGGTTATTTCTTCATGTATAATGATCAACTCGATACTCCCTAGCCCCCAACAGCCTTTTTTTTCATAACACTTTAACCAGAGTGACGGGAGAGCGGCATTTCAGAAAACGTGCTTATCTCGGCGAGAAAAAGCGATTTCGGCAATAAAATTTAAAACGCGTGTAAAACATAAACCAAACGATGAAATTGGTTATTTCTTCATGTATAATGATCAACTCGATACTCCCTAGCCCCCAACAGCCTTTTTTTTCATAACACTTTAACCAGAGTGACGGGAGAGCGGCATTTCAGAAAACGTGCTTATCTCGGCGAGAAAAAGCGATTTCGGCAATAAAATTTAAAACGCGTGTAAAACATAAACCAAACGATGAAATTGGTTATTTCTTCATGTATAATGATCAACTCGATACTCCCTAGCCCCCAACAGCCTTTTTTTTCATAACACTTTAACCAGAGTGACGGGAGAGCGGCATTTCAGAAAACGTGCTTATCTCGGCGAGAAAAAGCGATTTCGGCAATAAAATTTAAAACGCGTGTAAAACATAAACCAAACGATGAAATTGGTTATTTCTTCATGTATAATGATCAACTCGATACTCCCTAGCCCCCAACAGCCTTTTTTTTCATAACACTTTAACCAGAGTGACGGGAGAGCGGCATTTCAGAAAACGTGCTTATCTCGGCGAGAAAAAGCGATTTCGGCAATAAAATTTAAAACGCGTGTAAAACATAAACCAAACGATGAAATTGGTTATTTCTTCATGTATAATGATCAACTCGATACTCCCTAGCCCCCAACAGCCTTTTTTTTCATAACACTTTAACCAGAGTGACGGGAGAGCGGCATTTCAGAAAACGTGCTTATCTCGGCGAGAAAAAGCGATTTCGGCAATAAAATTTAAAACGCGTGTAAAACATAAACCAAACGATGAAATTGGTTATTTCTTCATGTATAATGATCAACTCGATACTCCCTAGCCCCCAACAGCCTTTTTTTTCATAACACTTTAACCAGAGTGACGGGAGAGCGGCATTTCAGAAAACGTGCTTATCTCGGCGAGAAAAAGCGATTTCGGCAATAAAATTTAAAACGCGTGTAAAACATAAACCAAACGATGAAATTGGTTATTTCTTCATGTATAATGATCAACTCGATACTCCCTAGCCCCAACAGCCTTTTTTTTCATAACACTTTAACCAGAGTGACGGGAGAGCGGCATTTCAGAAAACGTGCTTATCTCGGCGAGAAAAAGCGATTTCGGCAATAAAATTTAAAACGCGTGTAAAACATAAACCAAACGATGAAATTGGTTATTTCTTCATGTATAATGATCAACTCGATACTCCCTAGCCCCAACAGCCTTTTTTTTCATAACACTTTAACCAGAGTGACGGGAGAGCGGCATTTCAGAAAACGTGCTTATCTCGGCGAGAAAAAGCGATTTCGGCAATAAAATTTAAAACGCGTGTAAAACATAAACCAAACGATGAAATTGGTTATTTCTTCATGTATAATGATCAACTCGATACTCCCTAGCCCCCAACAGCCTTTTTTTTCATAACACTTTAACCAGAGTGACGGGAGAGCGGCATTTCAGAAAACGTGCTTATCTCGGCGAGAAAAAGCGATTTCGGCAATAAAATTTAAAACGCGTGTAAAACATAAACCAAACGATGAAATTGGTTATTTCTTCATGTATAATGATCAACTCGATACTCCCTAGCCCCCAAAAGCCTTTTTTTTCATAACACTTTAACCAGGGTGACGGGAGAGCGGCATTTCAGAAAACGTGCTTATCTCGGCGAGAAAAAGCGATTTCGGCAATAAAATTTAAAACGCGTGTAAAACATAAACCAAACGATGAAATTGGTTATTTCTTCATGTATAATGATCAACTCGATACTCCCTAGCCCCCAACAGCCTTTTTTTTCATAACACTTTAACCAGGGTGACGGGAGAGCGGCATTTCAGAAAACGTGCTTATCTCGGCGAGAAAAAGCGATTTCGGCAATAAAATTTAAAACGCGTGTAAAACATAAACCAAACGATGAAATTGGTTATTTCTTCATGTATAATGATCAACTCGATACTCCCTAGCCCCCAACAGCCTTTTTTTTCATAACACTTTAACCAGAGTGACGGGAGAGCGGCATTTCAGAAAACGTGCTTATCTCGGCGAGAAAAAGCGATTTCGGCAATAAAATTTAAAACGCGTGTAAAACATAAACCAAACGATGAAATTGGTTATTTCTTCATGTATAATGATCAACTCGATACTCCCTAGCCCCCAACAGCCTTTTTTTTCATAACACTTTAACCAGAGTGACGGGAGAGCGGCATTTCAGAAAACGTGCTTATCTCGGCGAGAAAAAGCGATTTCGGCAATAAAATTTAAAACGCGTGTAAAACATAAACCAAACGATGAAATTGGTTATTTCTTCATGTATAATGATCAACTCGATACTCCCTAGCCCCCAACAGCCTTTTTTTTCATAACACTTTAACCAGAGTGACGGGAGAGCGGCATTTCAGAAAACGTGCTTATCTCGGCGAGAAAAAGCGATTTCGGCAATAAAATTTAAAACGCGTGTAAAACATAAACCAAACGATGAAATTGGTTATTTCTTCATGTATAATGATCAACTCGATACTCCCTAGCCCCCAACAGCCTTTTTTTTTCATAACACTTTAACCAGGGTGACGGGAGAGCGGCATTTCAGAAAACGTGCTTATCTCGGCGAGAAAAAGCGATTTCGGCAATAAAATTTAAAACGCGTGTAAAACATAAACCAAACGATGAAATTGGTTATTTCTTCATGTATAATGATCAACTCGATACTCCCTAGCCCCCAACAGCCTTTTTTTTCATAACACTTTAACCAGAGTGACGGGAGAGCGGCATTTCAGAAAACGTGCTTATCTCGGCGAGAAAAAGCGATTTCGGCAATAAAATTTAAAACGCGTGTAAAACATAAACCAAACGATGAAATTGGTTATTTCTTCATGTATAATGATCAACTCGATACTCCCTAGCCCCCAACAGCCTTTTTTTTCATAACACTTTAACCAGAGTGACGGGAGAGCGGCATTTCAGAAAACGTGCTTATCTCGGCGAGAAAAAGCGATTTCGGCAATAAAATTTAAAACGCGTGTAAAACATAAACCAAACGATGAAATTGGTTATTTCTTCATGTATAATGATCAACTCGATACTCCCTAGCCCCCAACAGCCTTTTTTTTCATAACACTTTAACCAGAGTGACGGGAGAGCGGCATTTCAGAAAACGTGCTTATCTCGGCGAGAAAAAGCGATTTCGGCAATAAAATTTAAAACGCGTGTAAAACATAAACCAAACGATGAAATTGGTTATTTCTTCATGTATAATGATCAACTCGATACTCCCTAGCCCCCAACAGCCTTTTTTTTCATAACACTTTAACCAGAGTGACGGGAGAGCGGCATTTCAGAAAACGTGCTTATCTCGGCGAGAAAAAGCGATTTCGGCAATAAAATTTAAAACGCGTGTAAAACATAAACCAAACGATGAAATTGGTTATTTCTTCATGTATAATGATCAACTCGATACTCCCTAGCCCCCAACAGCCTTTTTTTTCATAACACTTTAACCAGAGTGACGGGAGAGCGGCATTTCAGAAAACGTGCTTATCTCGGCGAGAAAAAGCGATTTCGGCAATAAAATTTAAAACGCGTGTAAAACATAAACCAAACGATGAAATTGGTTATTTCTTCATGTATAATGATCAACTCGATACTCCCTAGCCCCCAAAAGCCTTTTTTTTCATAACACTTTAACCAGAGTGACGGGAGAGCGGCATTTCAGAAAACGTGCTTATCTCGGCGAGAAAAAGCGATTTCGGCAATAAAATTTAAAACGCGTGTAAAACATAAACCAAACGATGAAATTGGTTATTTCTTCATGTATAATGATCAACTCGATACTCCCTAGCCCCCAACAGCCTTTTTTTTCATAACACTTTAACCAGGGTGACGGGAGAGCGGCATTTCAGAAAACGTGCTTATCTCGGCGAGAAAAAGCGATTTCGGCAATAAAATTTAAAACGCGTGTAAAACATAAACCAAACGATGAAATTGGTTATTTCTTCATGTATAATGATCAACTCGATACTCCCTAGCCCCCAACAGCCTTTTTTTCATAACACTTTAACCAGAGTGACGGGAGAGCGGCATTTCAGAAAACGTGCTTATCTCGGCGAGAAAAAGCGATTTCGGCAATAAAATTTAAAACGCGTGTAAAACATAAACCAAACGATGAAATTGGTTATTTCTTCATGTATAATGATCAACTCGATACTCCCTAGCCCCCAACAGCCTTTTTTTTCATAACACTTTAACCAGAGTGACGGGAGAGCGGCATTTCAGAAAACGTGCTTATCTCGGCGAGAAAAAGCGATTTCGGCAATAAAATTTAAAACGCGTGTAAAACATAAACCAAACGATGAAATTGGTTATTTCTTCATGTATAATGATCAACTCGATACTCCCTAGCCCCCAACAGCCTTTTTTTTCATAACACTTTAACCAGAGTGACGGGAGAGCGGCATTTCAGAAAACGTGCTTATCTCGGCGAGAAAAAGCGATTTCGGCAATAAAATTTAAAACGCGTGTAAAACATAAACCAAACGATGAAATTGGTTATTTCTTCATGTATAATGATCAACTCGATACTCCCTAGCCCCCAACAGCCTTTTTTTTCATAACACTTTAACCAGAGTGACGGGAGAGCGGCATTTCAGAAAACGTGCTTATCTCGGCGAGAAAAAGCGATTTCGGCAATAAAATTTAAAACGCGTGTAAAACATAAACCAAACGATGAAATTGGTTATTTCTTCATGTATAATGATCAACTCGATACTCCCTAGCCCCAACAGCCTTTTTTTTCATAACACTTTAACCAGAGTGACGGGAGAGCGGCATTTCAGAAAACGTGCTTATCTCGGCGAGAAAAAGCGATTTCGGCAATAAAATTTAAAACGCGTGTAAAACATAAACCAAACGATGAAATTGGTTATTTCTTCATGTATAATGATCAACTCGATACTCCCTAGCCCCCAACAGCCTTTTTTTTCATAACACTTTAACCAGAGTGACGGGAGAGCGGCATTTCAGAAAACGTGCTTATCTCGGCGAGAAAAAGCGATTTCGGCAATAAAATTTAAAACGCGTGTAAAACATAAACCAAACGATGAAATTGGTTATTTCTTCATGTATAATGATCAACTCGAGTCGAGCTCCAGGGAGAGAGGCTGATTTTTCGCTTTTTGAGACCGACCGACGAACCGGTGCGGGGCGGACTCAAAAGCCCGCAGAGCCGTAGGCACTTAGAAAAGTTTCGCCTTTGGCTGTGAGCTCCAGGGGGAGAGGCTGGTTTTGTGTTATTTTAGGCCGGCTGGAGAACCGGCGCGGGTCGGACGCACAATCCCCGCAGAGCCGTGGGCACTTAGAAAATTTTTGCCAAGTTGGCTCTGAGCGCCTGGTACCTAATATGGAAGTATAGAGGCCGACTTTCGGGCAAGATCACGCCGCGTTAGGCTTCCAGGACCCCGGCTAAGCAATTTTACCGGGCCGCCCGGTTCTTTTTTTGAACCAGCCCGGTTCTTTTTACACTTCCAGCTGGAGCTCAGCAGCGGCTTTTTGCGCAAGATCACGCCGGGTTAGGCTTCCAGGACCTCGGCTAAGCAATTCTACCGGGCCGCCCGGTTCTTTTTTTGAACCGGCCCGGTTCTTTTTACACTTCCAGCTGGAGCTCACGAGCGGCTTTTTGGACAAGATCACGCCGTGTTAGGCTTCCAGAGCCCCGGCTAAGCAATTTTACCGGCCCGCCCGGTTCTTTTTTTTAACCAGACCGGTTCTTTTTACACTTCCAGCTGGAGCTCAGCAGCGGGTTTTTGGACAAGATCACGCCGTGTTAGGCTTCCAGAGCCCCGGCTAAGCAATTTTACAGGGTCGCCCGGTTCTTTTTTTTAACCAGCCCGGTTTTTTTTACACTTCCAGCTGGAGCTCAGCAGCGGCTTTTTGCACAGTATCACGCCGGGTTAGGCTTCCAGAGCCCCGGCTAAGCAATTTTACCGGGCCGCCCGGTTCTTTTTTTTAACCAGCCCGGTTCTTTTTACACTTCCAGCTGGAGCTCAGCAGCGGCTTTTTGGACAAGATCACGCCGTGTTAGGCTTCCAGAGCCCCGGCTAAGCAATTTTACCGGGTCGCCCGGTTCTTTTTTTTAACCAGCCCGGTTCTTTTTACACTTCCAGCTGGAGCTCAGCAGCGGCTTTTTGGACAAGATCACGCCGTGTTAGGCTTCTAGAGCCCCGGCTAAGCAATTTTACCGGGTCGCCCGGTTCTTTTTTTAACCAGCCCGGTTCTTTTTACACTTCCAGCTGGAGCTCAGCATCGTGTAAAACATAAACCAAACGATGAAATTGGTTATTTCTTCATGTATAATGATCAACTCGATACTCCCTAGCCCCCAACAGCCTTTTTTTTTCATAACACTTTAACCAGAGTGACGGGAGAGCGGCATTTCAGAAAACGTGCTTATCTCGGCGAGAAAAAGCGATTTCGGCAATAAAATTTAAAACGCGTGTAAAACATAAACCAAACGGTGAAATTGGTTATTTCTTCATGTATAATGATCAACTCGATACTCCCTAGCCCCCAACAGCCTTTTTTTTCATAACACTTTAACCAGAGTGACGGGAGAGCGGCATTTCAGAAAACGTGCTTATCTCGGCGAGAAAAAGCGATTTCGGCAATAAAATTTAAAACGCGTGTAAAACATAAACCAAACGATGAAATTGGTTATTTCTTCATGTATAATGATCAACTCGATACTCCCTAGCCCCCAACAGCCTTTTTTTTCATAACACTTTAACCAGAGTGACGGGAGAGCGGCATCTCAGAAAACGTGCTTATCTCGGCGAGAAAAAGCGATTTCGGCAATAAAATTTAAAACGCGTGTAAAACATAAACCAAACGATGAAATTGGTTATTTCTTCATGTATAATGATCAACTCGATACTCCCTAGCCCCCAACAGCCTTTTTTTTCATAACACTTTAACCAGAGTGACGGGAGAGCGGCATTTCAGAAAACGTGCTTATCTCGGCGAGAAAAAGCGATTTCGGCAATAAAATTTAAAACGCGTGTAAAACATAAACCAAACGATGAAATTGGTTATTTCTTCATGTATAATGATCAACTCGATACTCCCTAGCCCCCAACAGCCTTTTTTTTCATAACACTTTAACCAGAGTGACGGGAGAGCGGCATTTCAGAAAACGTGCTTATCTCGGCGAGAAAAAGCGATTTCGGCAATAAAATTTAAAACACGTGTAAAACATAAACCAAACGATGAAATTGGTTATTTCTTCATGTATAATGATCAACTCGATACTCCCTAGCCCCCAACAGCCTTTTTTTTCATAACACTTTAACCAGAGTGACGGGAGAGCGGCATTTCAGAAAACGTGCTTATCTCGGCGAGAAAAAGCGATTTCGGCAATAAAATTTAAAACGCGTGTAAAACATAAACCAAACGATGAAATTGGTTATTTCTTCATGTATAATGATCAACTCGATACTCCCTAGCCCCCAACAGCCTTTTTTTTCATAACACTTTAACCAGAGTGACGGGAGAGCGGCATTTCAGAAAACGTGCTTATCTCGGCGAGAAAAAGCGATTTCGGCAATAAAATTTAAAACGCGTGTAAAACATAAACCAAACGATGAAATTGGTTATTTCTTCATGTATAATGATCAACTCGATACTCCCTAGCCCCCAACAGCCTTTTTTTTCATAACACTTTAACCAGAGTGACGGGAGAGCGGCATTTCAGAAAACGTGCTTATCTCGGCGAGAAAAAGCGATTTCGGCAATAAAATTTAAAACGCGTGTAAAACATAAACCAAACGATGAAATTGGTTATTTCTTCATGTATAATGATCAACTCGATACTCCCTAGCCCCCAACAGCCTTTTTTTTCATAACACTTTAACCAGAGTGACGGGAGAGCGGCATTTCAGAAAACGTGCTTATCTCGGCGAGAAAAAGCGATTTCGGCAATAAAATTTAAAACGCGTGTAAAACATAAACCAAACGATGAAATTGGTTATTTCTTCATGTATAATGATCAACTCGATACTCCCTAGCCCCCAACAGCCTTTTTTTTCATAACACTTTAACCAGAGTGACGGGAGAGCGGCATTTCAGAAAACGTGCTTATCTCGGCGAGAAAAAGCGATTTCGGCAATAAAATTTAAAACGCGTGTAAAACATAAACCAAACGATGAAATTGGTTATTTCTTCATGTATAATGATCAACTCGATACTCCCTAGCCCCCAACAGCCTTTTTTTTCATAACACTTTAACCAGAGTGACGGGAGAGCGGCATTTCAGAAAACGTGCTTATCTCGGCGAGAAAAAGCGATTTCGGCAATAAAATTTAAAACGCGTGTAAAACATAAACCAAACGATGAAATTGGTTATTTCTTCATGTATAATGATCAACTCGATACTCCCTAGCCCCCAACAGCCTTTTTTTTCATAACACTTTAACCAGAGTGACGGGAGAGCGGCATTTCAGAAAACGTGCTTATCTCGGCGAGAAAAAGCGATTTCGGCAATAAAATTTAAAACGCGTGTAAAACATAAACCAAACGATGAAATTGGTTATTTCTTCATGTATAATGATCAACTCGATACTCCCTAGCCCCCAACAGCCTTTTTTTTCATAACACTTTAACCAGAGTGACGGGTGAGCGGCATTTCAGAAAACGTGCTTATCTCGGCGAGAAAAAGCGATTTCGGCAATAAAATTTAAAACGCGTGTAAAACATAAACCAAACGATGAAATTGGTTATTTCTTCATGTATAATGATCAACTCGATACTCCCTAGCCCCCAACAGCCTTTTTTTTCATAACACTTTAACCAGAGTGACGGGAGAGCGGCATTTCAGAAAACGTGCTTATCTCGGCGAGAAAAAGCGATTTCGGCAATAAAATTTAAAACGCGTGTAAAACATAAACCAAACGATGAAATTGGTTATTTCTTCATGTATAATGATCAACTCGATACTCCCTAGCCCCCAACAGCCTTTTTTTTCATAACACTTTAACCAGAGTGACGGGAGAGCGGCATTTCAGAAAACGTGCTTATCTCGGCGAGAAAAAGCGATTTCGGCAATAAAATTTAAAACGCGTGTAAAACATAAACCAAACGATGAAATTGGTTATTTCTTCATGTATAATGATCAACTCGAGTCGAGCTCCAGGGAGAGAGGCTGATTTTTCGCTTTTTGAGGCCGACCGACGAACCGGCGCGGGGCGGACTCAAAAGCCCGCAGAGCCGTAGGCACTTAGAAAAGTTTCACCTTTGGCTGTGAGCTCCAGGGGGAGAGGCTGGTTTTGCGTTATTTTAGGCCGGCTGGAGAACCGGCGCGGGTCGGACGCACAATCCCCGCAGAGCCGTGGGCACTTAGAAAATTTTTGCCAAGTTGGCTCTGAGCGCCTGGTACCTAATATGGAAGTATAGAGGCCGACTTTCGGGCAAGATCATGCCGCGTTAGGCTTCCAGGACCCCGGCTAAGCAATTTTACCGGGCCGCCCGGTTCTTTTTTTGAACCAGCCCGGTTCTTTTTACACTTCCAGCTGGAGCTCAGCAGCGGCTTTTTGCGCAAGATCACGCCGGGTTAGGCTTCCAGGACCTCGGCTAAGCAATTCTACCGGGCCGCCCGGTTCTTTTTTTGAACCAGCCCGGTTCTTTTTACACTTCCAGCTGGAGCTCACGAGCGGCTTTTTGGACAAGATCACGCCGTGTTAGGCTTCCAGAGCCCCGGCTAAGCAATTTTACCGGCCCGCCCGGTTCTTTTTTTTAACCAGCCCGGTTCTTTTTACACTTCCAGCTGGAGCTCAGCAGCGGGTTTTTGGACAAGATCACACCGTGTTAGGCTTCCAGAGCCCCGGCTAAGCAATTTTACAGGGTCGCCCGGTTCTTTTTTTTAACCAGCCCGGTTTTTTTTACACTTCCAGCTGGAGCTCAGCAGCGGCTTTTTGCACAGTATCACGCCGGGTTAGGCTTCCAGAGCCCCGGCTAAGCAATTTTACCGGGCCGCCCGGTTCTTTTTTTTAACCAGCCCGGTTCTTTTTACACTTCCAGCTGGAGCTCAGCAGCGGCTTTTTGGACAAGATCACGCCGTGTTAGGCTTCCAGAGCCCCGGCTAAGCAATTTTACCGGGTCGCCCGGTTCTTTTTTTTAACCAGCCCGGTTCTTTTTACACTTCCAGCTGGAGCTCAGCAGCGGCTTTTTGGACAAGATCACGCCGTATTAGGCTTCCAGAGCCCCGGCTAAGCAATTTTACCGGGTCGCCCGGTTCTTTTTTTAACCAGCCCGGTTCTTTTTACACTTCCAGCTGGAGCTCAGCATCGTGTAAAACATAAACCAAACGATGAAATTGGTTATTTCTTCATGTATAATGATCAACTCGATACTCCCTAGCCCCCAACAGCCTTTTTTTTCATAACACTTTAACCAGAGTGACGGGAGAGCGGCATTTCAGAAAACGTGCTTATCTCGGCGAGAAAAAGCGATTTCGGCAATAAAATTTAAAACGCGTGTAAAACATAAACCAAACGATGAAATTGGTTATTTCTTCATGTATAATGATCAACTCGATACTCCCTAGCCCCCAACAGCCTTTTTTTTCATAACACTTTAACCAGAGTGACGGGAGAGCGGCATTTCAGAAAACGTGCTTATCTCGGCGAGAAAAAGCGATTTCGGCAATAAAATTTAAAACGCGTGTAAAACATAAACCAAACGATGAAATTGGTTATTTCTTCATGTATAATGATCAACTCGATACTCCCTAGCCCCCAACAGCCTTTTTTTTCATAACACTTTAACCAGAGTGACGGGAGAGCGGCATTTCAGAAAACGTGCTTATCTCGGCGAGAAAAAGCGATTTCGGCAATAAAATTTAAAACGCGTGTAAAACATAAACCAAACGATGAAATTGGTTATTTCTTCATGTATAATGATCAACTCGATACTCCCTAGCCCCCAACAGCCTTTTTTTTCATAACACTTTAACCAGAGTGACGGGAGAGCGGCATTTCAGAAAACGTGCTTATCTCGGCGAGAAAAAGCGATTTCGGCAATAAAATTTAAAACGCGTGTAAAACATAAACCAAACGATGAAATTGGTTATTTCTTCATGTATAATGATCAACTCGATACTCCCTAGCCCCCAACAGCCTTTTTTTTCATAACACTTTAACCAGAGTGACGGGAGAGCGGCATTTCAGAAAACGTGCTTATCTCGGCGAGAAAAAGCGATTTCGGCAATAAAATTTAAAACGCGTGTAAAACATAAACCAAACGATGAAATTGGTTATTTCTTCATGTATAATGATCAACTCGATACTCCCTAGCCCCCAACAGCCTTTTTTTTCATAACACTTTAACCAGAGTGACGGGAGAGCGGCATTTCAGAAAACGTGCTTATCTCGGCGAGAAAAAGCGATTTCGGCAATAAAATTTAAAACGCGTGTAAAACATAAACCAAACGATGAAATTGGTTATTTCTATATGTATAATGATCAACTCGATACTCCCTAGCCCCCAACAGCCTTTTTTTTCATAACACTTTAACCAGAGTGACGGGAGAGCGGCATTTCAGAAAACGTGCTTATCTCGGCGAGAAAAAGCGATTTCGGCAATAAAATTTAAAACGCGTGTAAAACATAAACCAAACGATGAAATTGGTTATTTCTTCATGTATAATGATCAACTCGATACTCCCTAGCCCCCAACAGCCTTTTTTTTCATAACACTTTAACCAGAGTGACGGGAGAGCGGCATTTCAGAAAACGTGCTTATCTCGGCGAGAAAAAGCGATTTCGGCAATAAAATTTAAAACGCGTGTAAAACATAAACCAAACGATGAAATTGGTTATTTCTTCATGTATAATGATCAACTCGATACTCCCTAGCCCCCAACAGCCTTTTTTTTCATAACACTTTAACCAGAGTGACGGGAGAGCGGCATTTCAGAAAACGTGCTTATCTCGGCGAGAAAAAGCGATTTCGGCAATAAAATTTAAAACGCGTGTAAAACATAAACCAAACGATGAAATTGGTTATTTCTTCATGTATAATGATCAACTCGATACTCCCTAGCCCCCAACAGCCTTTTTTTTCATAACACTTTAACCAGAGTGACGGGAGAGCGGCATTTCAGAAAACGTGCTTATCTCGGCGAGAAAAAGCGATTTCGGCAATAAAATTTAAAACGCGTGTAAAACATAAACCAAACGATGAAATTGGTTATTTCTTCATGTATAATGATCAACTCGATACTCCCTAGCCCCCAACAGCCTTTTTTTTCATAACACTTTAACCAGAGTGACGGGAGAGCGGCATTTCAGAAAACGTGCTTATCTCGGCGAGAAAAAGCGATTTCGGCAATAAAATTTAAAACGCGTGTAAAACATAAACCAAACGATGAAATTGGTTATTTCTTCATGTATAATGATCAACTCGATACTCCCTAGCCCCCAACAGCCTTTTTTTTCATAACACTTTAACCAGAGTGACGGGAGAGCGGCATTTCAGAAAACGTGCTTATCTCGGCGAGAAAAAGCGATTTCGGCAATAAAATTTAAAACGCGTGTAAAACATAAACCAAACGATGAAATTGGTTATTTCTTCATGTATAATGATCAACTCGATACTCCCTAGCCCCCAACAGCCTTTTTTTTCATAACACTTTAACCAGAGTGACGGGAGAGCGGCATTTCAGAAAACGTGCTTATCTCGGCGAGAAAAAGCGATTTCGGCAATAAAATTTAAAACGCGTGTAAAACATAAACCAAACGATGAAATTGGTTATTTCTTCATGTATAATGATCAACTCGATACTCCCTAGCCCCCAACAGCCTTTTTTTTCATAACACTTTAACCAGAGTGACGGGAGAGCGGCATTTCAGAAAACGTGCTTATCTCGGCGAGAAAAAGCGATTTCGGCAATAAAATTTAAAACGCGTGTAAAACATAAACCAAACGATGAAATTGGTTATTTCTTCATGTATAATGATCAACTCGATACTCCCTAGCCCCCAACAGCCTTTTTTTTCATAACACTTTAACCAGAGTGACGGGAGAGCGGCATTTCAGAAAACGTGCTTATCTCGGCGAGAAAAAGCGATTTCGGCAATAAAATTTAAAACGCGTGTAAAACATAAACCAAACGATGAAATTGGTTATTTCTTCATGTATAATGATCAACTCGATACTCCCTAGCCCCCAACAGCCTTTTTTTTCATAACACTTTAACCAGAGTGACGGGAGAGCGGCATTTCAGAAAACGTGCTTATCTCGGCGAGAAAAAGCGATTTCGGCAATAAAATTTAAAACGCGTGTAAAACATAAACCAAACGATGAAATTGGTTATTTCTTCATGTATAATGATCAACTCGATACTCCCTAGCCCCCAACAGCCTTTTTTTTCATAACACTTTAACCAGAGTGACGGGAGAGCGGCATTTCAGAAAACGTGCTTATCTCGGCGAGAAAAAGCGATTTCGGCAATAAAATTTAAAACGCGTGTAAAACATAAACCAAACGATGAAATTGGTTATTTCTTCATGTATAATGATCAACTCGATACTCCCTAGCCCCCAACAGCCTTTTTTTTCATAACACTTTAACCAGAGTGACGGGAGAGCGGCATTTCAGAAAACGTGCTTATCTCGGCGAGAAAAAGCGATTTCGGCAATAAAATTTAAAACGCGTGTAAAACATAAACCAAACGATGAAATTGGTTATTTCTTCATGTATAATGATCAACTCGATACTCCCTAGCCCCCAACAGCCTTTTTTTTCATAACACTTTAACCAGAGTGACGGGAGAGCGGCATTTCAGAAAACGTGCTTATCTCGGCGAGAAAAAGCGATTTCGGCAATAAAATTTAAAACGCGTGTAAAACATAAACCAAACGATGAAATTGGTTATTTCTTCATGTATAATGATCAACTCGATACTCCCTAGCCCCCAACAGCCTTTTTTTTCATAACACTTTAACCAGAGTGACGGGAGAGCGGCATTTCAGAAAACGTGCTTATCTCGGCGAGAAAAAGCGATTTCGGCAATAAAATTTAAAACGCGTGTAAAACATAAACCAAACGATGAAATTGGTTATTTCTTCATGTATAATGATCAACTCGATACTCCCTAGCCCCCAACAGCCTTTTTTTTCATAACACTTTAACCAGAGTGACGGGAGAGCGGCATTTCAGAAAACGTGCTTATCTCGGCGAGAAAAAGCGATTTCGGCAATAAAATTTAAAACGCGTGTAAAACATAAACCAAACGATGAAATTGGTTATTTCTTCATGTATAATGATCAACTCGATACTCCCTAGCCCCCAACAGCCTTTTTTTTCATAACACTTTAACCAGAGTGACGGGAGAGCGGCATTTCAGAAAACGTGCTTATCTCGGCGAGAAAAAGCGATTTCGGCAATAAAATTTAAAACGCGTGTAAAACATAAACCAAACGATGAAATTGGTTATTTCTTCATGTATAATGATCAACTCGATACTCCCTAGCCCCCAACAGCCTTTTTTTTCATAACACTTTAACCAGAGTGACGGGAGAGCGGCATTTCAGAAAACGTGCTTATCTCGGCGAGAAAAAGCGATTTCGGCAATAAAATTTAAAACGCGTGTAAAACATAAACCAAACGATGAAATTGGTTATTTCTTCATGTATAATGATCAACTCGATACTCCCTAGCCCCCAACAGCCTTTTTTTTCATAACACTTTAACCAGAGTGACGGGAGAGCGGCATTTCAGAAAACGTGCTTATCTCGGCGAGAAAAAGCGATTTCGGCAATAAAATTTAAAACGCGTGTAAAACATAAACCAAACGATGAAATTGGTTATTTCTTCATGTATAATGATCAACTCGATACTCCCTAGCCCCCAACAGCCTTTTTTTTTTTTCATAACACTTTAACCAGAGTGACGGGAGAGCGGCATTTCAGAAAACGTGCTTATCTCGGCGAGAAAAAGCGATTTCGGCAATAAAATTTAAAACGCGTGTAAAACATAAACCAAACGATGAAATTGGTTATTTCTTCATGTATAATGATCAACTCGATACTCCCTAGCCCCCAACAGCCTTTTTTTTCATAACACTTTAACCAGAGTGACGGGAGAGCGGCATTTCAGAAAACGTGCTTATCTCGGCGAGAAAAAGCGATTTCGGCAATAAAATTTAAAACGCGTGTAAAACATAAACCAAACGATGAAATTGGTTATTTCTTCATGTATAATGATCAACTCGATACTCCCTAGCCCCCAACAGCCTTTTTTTTCATAACACTTTAACCAGAGTGACGGGAGAGCGGCATTTCAGAAAACGTGCTTATCTCGGCGAGAAAAAGCGATTTCGGCAATAAAATTTAAAACGCGTGTAAAACATAAACCAAACGATGAAATTGGTTATTTCTTCATGTATAATGATCAACTCGATACTCCCTAGCCCCCAACAGCCTTTTTTTTCATAACACTTTAACCAGAGTGACGGGAGAGCGGCATTTCAGAAAACGTGCTTATCTCGGCGAGAAAAAGCGATTTCGGCAATAAAATTTAAAACGCGTGTAAAACATAAACCAAACGATGAAATTGGTTATTTCTTCATGTATAATGATCAACTCGATACTCCCTAGCCCCAACAGCCTTTTTTTTTCATAACACTTTAACCAGAGTGACGGGAGAGCGGCATTTCAGAAAACGTGCTTATCTCGGCGAGAAAAAGCGATTTCGGCAATAAAATTTAAAACGCGTGTAAAACATAAACCAAACGATGAAATTGGTTATTTCTTCATGTATAATGATCAACTCGATACTCCCTAGCCCCCAACAGCCTTTTTTTTCATAACACTTTAACCAGAGTGACGGGAGAGCGGCATTTCAGAAAACGTGCTTATCTCGGCGAGAAAAAGCGATTTCGGCAATAAAATTTAAAACGCGTGTAAAACATAAACCAAACGATGAAATTGGTTATTTCTTCATGTATAATGATCAACTCGATACTCCCTAGCCCCAACAGCCTTTTTTTTCATAACACTTTAACCAGAGTGACGGGAGAGCGGCATTTCAGAAAACGTGCTTATCTCGGCGAGAAAAAGCGATTTCGGCAATAAAATTTAAAACGCGTGTAAAACATAAACCAAACGATGAAATTGGTTATTTCTTCATGTATAATGATCAACTCGATACTCCCTAGCCCCCAACAGCCTTTTTTTTCATAACACTTTAACCAGAGTGACGGGAGAGCGGCATTTCAGAAAACGTGCTTATCTCGGCGAGAAAAAGCGATTTCGGCAATAAAATTTAAAACGCGTGTAAAACATAAACCAAACGATGAAATTGGTTATTTCTTCATGTATAATGATCAACTCGATACTCCCTAGCCCCCAACAGCCTTTTTTTTCATAACACTTTAACCAGAGTGACGGGAGAGCGGCATTTCAGAAAACGTGCTTATCTCGGCGAGAAAAAGCGATTTCGGCAATAAAATTTAAAACGCGTGTAAAACATAAACCAAACGATGAAATTGGTTATTTCTTCATGTATAATGATCAACTCGATACTCCCTAGCCCCCAACAGCCTTTTTTTTCATAACACTTTAACCAGGGTGACGGGAGAGCGGCATTTCAGAAAACGTGCTTATCTCGGCGAGAAAAAGCGATTTCGGCAATAAAATTTAAAACGCGTGTAAAACATAAACCAAACGATGAAATTGGTTATTTCTTCATGTATAATGATCAACTCGATACTCCCTAGCCCCCAACAGCCTTTTTTTTCATAACACTTTAACCAGAGTGACGGGAGAGCGGCATTTCAGAAAACGTGCTTATCTCGGCGAGAAAAAGCGATTTCGGCAATAAAATTTAAAACGCGTGTAAAACATAAACCAAACGATGAAATTGGTTATTTCTTCATGTATAATGATCAACTCGATACTCCCTAGCCCCCAACAGCCTTTTTTTTCATAACACTTTAACCAGAGTGACGGGAGAGCGGCATTTCAGAAAACGTGCTTATCACGGCGAGAAAAAGCGATTTCGGCAATAAAATTTAAAACGCGTGTAAAACATAAACCAAACGATGAAATTGGTTATTTCTTCATGTATAATGATCAACTCGATACTCCCTAGCCCCCAACAGCCTTTTTTTTCATAACACTTTAACCAGAGTGACGGGAGAGCGGCATTTCAGAAAACGTGCTTATCTCGGCGAGAAAAAGCGATTTCGGCAATAAAATTTAAAACGCGTGTAAAACATAAACCAAACGATGAAATTGGTTATTTCTTCATGTATGATGATCAACTCGATACTCCCTAGCCCCCAACAGCCTTTTTTTTCATAACACTTTAACCAGAGTGACGGGAGAGCGGCATTTCAGAAAACGTGCTTATCTCGGCGAGAAAAAGCGATTTCGGCAATAAAATTTAAAACGCGTGTAAAACATAAACCAAACGATGAAATTGGTTATTTCTTCATGTATAATGATCAACTCGATACTCCCTAGCCCCCAACAGCCTTTTTTTTCATAACACTTTAACCAGAGTGACGGGAGAGCGGCATTTCAGAAAACGTGCTTATCTCGGCGAGAAAAAGCGATTTCGGCAATAGAATTTAAAACGCGTGTAAAACATAAACCAAACGATGAAATTGGTTATTTCTTCATGTATAATGATCAACTCGATACTCCCTAGCCCCCAACAGCCTTTTTTTTCATAACACTTTAACCAGAGTGACGGGAGAGCGGCATTTCAGAAAACGTGCTTATCTCGGCGAGAAAAAGCGATTTCGGCAATAAAATTTAAAACGCGTGTAAAACATAAACCAAACGATGAAATTGGTTATTTATTCATGTATAATGATCAACTCAATACTCCCTAGCCCCCAACAGCCTTTTTTTTCATAACACTTTAACCAGAGTGACGGAGAGAGCGGGCATTTCAGAAAACGTGCTTATCTCGGCGAGAAAAAGCGATTTCGGCAATAAAATTTAAAACGCGTGTAAAACATAAACCAAACGATGAAATTGGTTATTTCTTCATGTATAATGATCAACTCGATACTCCCTAGCCCCCAACAGCCTTTTTTTTCATAACACTTTAACCAGAGTGACGGGGAGAGCGGCATTTCAGAAAACGTGCTTATCTCGGCGAGAAAAAGCGATTTCGGCAATAAAATTTAAAACGCGTGTAAAACATAAACCAAACGATGAAATTGGTTATTTCTTCATGTATAATGATCAACTCGATACTCCCTAGCCCCCAACAGCCTTTTTTTTCATAACACTTAAACCAGGGTGACGGGAGAGCGGCATTTCAGAAAACGTGCTTATCTCGGCGAGAAAAAGCGATTTCGGCAATAAAATTTAAAACGCGTGTAAAACATAAACCAAACGATGAAATTGGTTATTTCTTCATGTATAATGATCAACTCGATACTCCCTAGCCCCCAACAGCCTTTTTTTTCATAACACTTTAACCAGAGTGACGGGAGAGCGGCATTTCAGAAAACGTGCTTATCTCGGCGAGAAAAAGCGATTTCGGCAATAAAATTTAAAACGCGTGTAAAACATAAACCAAACGATGAAATTGGTTATTTCTTCATGTATAATGATCAACTCGATACTCCCTAGCCCCCAACAGCCTTTTTTTTCATAACACTTTAACCAGAGTGACGGGAGAGCGGCATTTCAGAAAACGTGCTTATCTCGGCGAGAAAAAGCGATTTCGGCAATAAAATTTAAAACGCGTGTAAAACATAAACCAAACGATGAAATTGGTTATTTCTTCATGTATAATGATCAACTCGATACTCCCTAGCCCCCAACAGCCTTTTTTTTCATAACACTTTAACCAGAGTGACGGGAGAGCGGCATTTCAGAAAACGTGCTTATCTCGGCGAGAAAAAGCGATTTCGGCAATAAAATTTAAAACGCGTGTAAAACATAAACCAAACGATGAAATTGGTTATTTCTTCATGTATAATGATCAACTCGATACTCCCTAGCCCCCAACAGCCTTTTTTTTCATAACACTTTAACCAGAGTGACGGGAGAGCGGCATTTCAGAAAACGTGCTTATCTCGGCGAGAAAAAGCGATTTCGGCAATAAAATTTAAAACGCGTGTAAAACATAAACCAAACGATGAAATTGGTTATTTCTTCATGTATAATGATCAACTCGATACTCCCTAGCCCCCAACAGCCTTTTTTTTCATAACACTTTAACCAGAGTGACGGGAGAGCGGCATTTCAGAAAACGTGCTTATCTCGGCGAGAAAAAGCGATTTCGGCAATAAAATTTAAAACGCGTGTAAAACATAAACCAAACGATGAAATTGGTTATTTCTTCATGTATAATGATCAACTCGATACTCCCTAGCCCCCAACAGCCTTTTTTTTCATAACACTTTAACCAGAGTGACGGGAGAGCGGCATTTCAGAAAACGTGCTTATCTCGGCGAGAAAAAGCGATTTCGGCAATAAAATTTAAAACGCGTGTAAAACATAAACCAAACGATGAAATTGGTTATTTCTTCATGTATAATGATCAACTCGATACTCCCTAGCCCCCAACAGCCTTTTTTTTCATAACACTTTAACCAGAGTGACGGGAGAGCGGCATTTCAGAAAACGTGCTTATCTCGGCGAGAAAAAGCGATTTCGGCAATAAAATTTAAAACGCGTGTAAAACATAAACCAAACGATGAAATTGGTTATTTCTTCATGTATAATGATCAACTCGATACTCCCTAGCCCCCAACAGCCTTTTTTTTCATAACACTTTAACCAGAGTGACGGGAGAGCGGCATTTCAGAAAACGTGCTTATCTCGGCGAGAAAAAGCGATTTCGGCAATAAAATTTAAAACGCGTGTAAAACATAAACCAAACGATGAAATTGGTTATTTCTTCATGTATAATGATCAACTCGATACTCCCTAGCCCCCAACAGCCTTTTTTTTCATAACACTTTAACCAGAGTGACGGGAGAGCGGCATTTCAGAAAACGTGCTTATCTCGGCGAGAAAAAGCGATTTCGGCAATAAAATTTAAAACGCGTGTAAAACATAAACCAAACGATGAAATTGGTTATTTCTTCATGTATAATGATCAACTCGATACTCCCTAGCCCCCAACAGCCTTTTTTTTCATAACACTTTAACCAGAGTGACGGGAGAGCGGCATTTCAGAAAACGTGCTTATCTCGGCGAGAAAAAGCGATTTCGGCAATAAAATTTAAAACGCGTGTAAAACATAAACCAAACGATGAAATTGGTTATTTCTTCATGTATAATGATCAACTCGATACTCCCTAGCCCCCAACAGCCTTTTTTTTCATAACACTTTAACCAGAGTGACGGGAGAGCGGCATTTCAGAAAACGTGCTTATCTCGGCGAGAAAAAGCGATTTCGGCAATAAAATTTAAAACGCGTGTAAAACATAAACCAAACGATGAAATTGGTTATTTCTTCATGTATAATGATCAACTCGATACTCCCTAGCCCCCAGACAGCCTTTTTTTTCATAACACTTTAACCAGAGTGACGGGAGAGCGGCATTTCAGAAAACGTGCTTATCTCGGCGAGAAAAAGCGATTTCGGCAATAAAATTTAAAACGCGTGTAAAACATAAACCAAACGATGAAATTGGTTATTTCTTCATGTATAATGATCAACTCGATACTCCCTAGCCCCCAACAGCCTTTTTTTTCATAACACTTTAACCAGAGTGACGGGAGAGCGGCATTTCAGAAAACGTGCTTATCTCGGCGAGAAAAAGCGATTTCGGCAATAAAATTTAAAACGCGTGTAAAACATAAACCAAACGATGAAATTGGTTATTTCTTCATGTATAATGATCAACTCGATACTCCCTAGCCCCCAACAGCCTTTTTTTTCATAACACTTTAACCAGAGTGACGGGAGAGCGGCATTTCAGAAAACGTGCTTATCTCGGCGAGAAAAAGCGATTTCGGCAATAAAATTTAAAACGCGTGTAAAACATAAACCAAACGATGAAATTGGTTATTTCTTCATGTATAATGATCAACTCGATACTCCCTAGCCCCCAACAGCCTTTTTTTTCATAACACTTTAACCAGAGTGACGGGAGAGCGGCATTTCAGAAAACGTGCTTATCTCGGCGAGAAAAAGCGATTTCGGCAATAAAATTTAAAACGCGTGTAAAACATAAACCAAACGATGAAATTGGTTATTTCTTCATGTATAATGATCAACTCGATACTCCCTAGCCCCCAACAGCCTTTTTTTTCATAACACTTTAACCAGAGTGACGGGAGAGCGGCATTTCAGAAAACGTGCTTATCTCGGCGAGAAAAAGCGATTTCGGCAATAAAATTTAAAACGCGTGTAAAACATAAACCAAACGATGAAATTGGTTATTTCTTCATGTATAATGATCAACTCGATACTCCCTAGCCCCCAACAGCCTTTTTTTTCATAACACTTTAACCAGAGTGACGGGAGAGCGGCATTTCAGAAAACGTGCTTATCTCGGCGAGAAAAAGCGATTTCGGCAATAAAATTTAAAACGCGTGTAAAACATAAACCAAACGATGAAATTGGTTATTTCTTCATGTATAATGATCAACTCGATACTCCCTAGCCCCCAACAGCCTTTTTTTTCATAACACTTTAACCAGAGTGACGGGAGAGCGGCATTTCAGAAAACGTGCTTATCTCGGCGAGAAAAAGCGATTTCGGCAATAAAATTTAAAACGCGTGTAAAACATAAACCAAACGATGAAATTGGTTATTTCTTCATGTATAATGATCAACTCGATACTCCCTAGCCCCCAACAGCCTTTTTTTTCATAACACTTTAACCAGAGTGACGGGAGAGCGGCATTTCAGAAAACGTGCTTATCTCGGCGAGAAAAAGCGATTTCGGCAATAAAATTTAAAACGCGTGTAAAACATAAACCAAACGATGAAATTGGTTATTTCTTCATGTATAATGATCAACTCGATACTCCCTAGCCCCCAACAGCCTTTTTTTTCATAACACTTTAACCAGAGTGACGGGAGAGCGGCATTTCAGAAAACGTGCTTATCTCGGCGAGAAAAAGCGATTTCGGCAATAAAATTTAAAACGCGTGTAAAACATAAACCAAACGATGAAATTGGTTATTTCTTCATGTATAATGATCAACTCGATACTCCCTAGCCCCCAACAGCCTTTTTTTTCATAACACTTTAACCAGAGTGACGGGAGAGCGGCATTTCAGAAAACGTGCTTATCTCGGCGAGAAAAAGCGATTTCGGCAATAAAATTTAAAACGCGTGTAAAACATAAACCAAACGATGAAATTGGTTATTTCTTCATGTATAATGATCAACTCGATACTCCCTAGCCCCCAACAGCCTTTTTTTTCATAACACTTTAACCAGAGTGACGGGAGAGCGGCATTTCAGAAAACGTGCTTATCTCGGCGAGAAAAAGCGATTTCGGCAATAAAATTTAAAACGCGTGTAAAACATAAACCAAACGATGAAATTGGTTATTTCTTCATGTATAATGATCAACTCGATACTCCCTAGCCCCCAACAGCCTTTTTTTTCATAACACTTTAACCAGAGTGACGGGAGAGCGGCATTTCAGAAAACGTGCTTATCTCGGCGAGAAAAAGCGATTTCGGCAATAAAATTTAAAACGCGTGTAAAACATAAACCAAACGATGAAATTGGTTATTTCTTCATGTATAATGATCAACTTACTCCCTAGCCCCCAACAGCCTTTTTTTTCATAACACTTTAACCAGAGTGACGGGAGAGCGGCATTTCAGAAAACGTGCTTATCTCGGCGAGAAAAAGCGATTTCGGCAATAAAATTTAAAACGCGTGTAAAACATAAACCAAACGATGAAATTGGTTATTTCTTCATGTATAATGATCAACTCGATACTCCCTAGCCCCCAACAGCCTTTTTTTTCATAACACTTTAACCAGAGTGACGGGAGAGCGGCATTTCAGAAAACGTGCTTATCTCGGCGAGAAAAAGCGATTTCGGCAATAAAATTTAAAACGCGTGTAAAACATAAACCAAACGATGAAATTGGTTATTTCTTCATGTATAATGATCAACTCGATACTCCCTAGCCCCCAACAGCCTTTTTTTTCATAACACTTTAACCAGAGTGACGGGAGAGCGGCATTTCAGAAAACGTGCTTATCTCGGCGAGAAAAAGCGATTTCGGCAATAAAATTTAAAACGCGTGTAAAACATAAACCAAACGATGAAATTGGTTATTTCTTCATGTATAATGATCAACTCGATACTCCCTAGCCCCCAACAGCCTTTTTTTTCATAACACTTTAACCAGAGTGACGGGAGAGCGGCATTTCAGAAAACGTGCTTATCTCGGCGAGAAAAAGCGATTTCGGCAATAAAATTTAAAACGCGTGTAAAACATAAACCAAACGATGAAATTGGTTATTTCTTCATGTATAATGATCAACTCGATACTCCCTAGCCCCCAACAGCCTTTTTTTTCATAACACTTTAACCAGAGTGACGGGAGAGCGGCATTTCAGAAAACGTGCTTATCTCGGCGAGAAAAAGCGATTTCGGCAATAAAATTTAAAACGCGTGTAAAACATAAACCAAACGATGAAATTGGTTATTTCTTCATGTATAATGATCAACTCGATACTCCCTAGCCCCCAACAGCCTTTTTTTTCATAACACTTTAACCATAGTGACGGGAGAGCGGCATTTCAGAAAACGTGCTTATCTCGGCGAGAAAAAGCGATTTCGGCAATAAAATTTAAAACGCGTGTAAAACATAAACCAAACGATGAAATTGGTTATTTCTTCATGTATAATGATCAACTCGATACTCCCTAGCCCCCAACAGCCTTTTTTTTCATAACACTTTAACCAGAGTGACGGGAGAGCGGCATTTCAGAAAACGTGCTTATCTCGGCGAGAAAAAGCGATTTCGGCAATAAAATTTAAAACGCGTGTAAAACATAAACCAAACGATGAAATTGGTTATTTCTTCATGTATAATGATCAACTCGATACTCCCTAGCCCCCAACAGCCTTTTTTTTCATAACACTTTAACCAGAGTGACGGGAGAGCGGCATTTCAGAAAACGTGCTTATCTCGGCGAGAAAAAGCGATTTCGGCAATAAAATTTAAAACGCGTGTAAAACATAAACCAAACGATGAAATTGGTTATTTCTTCATGTATAATGATCAACTCGATACTCCCTAGCCCCCAACAGCCTTTTTTTTCATAACACTTTAACCAGAGTGACGGGAGAGCGGCATTTCAGAAAACGTGCTTATCTCGGCGAGAAAAAGCGATTTCGGCAATAAAATTTAAAACGCGTGTAAAACATAAACCAAACGATGAAATTGGTTATTTCTTCATGTATAATGATCAACTCGATACTCCCTAGCCCCCAACAGCCTTTTTTTTCATAACACTTTAACCAGAGTGACGGGAGAGCGGCATTTCAGAAAACGTGCTTATCTCGGCGAGAAAAAGCGATTTCGGCAATAAAATTTAAAACGCGTGTAAAACATAAACCAAACGATGAAATTGGTTATTTCTTCATGTATAATGATCAACTCGATACTCCCTAGCCCCCAACAGCCTTTTTTTTCATAACACTTTAACCAGAGTGACGGGAGAGCGGCATTTCAGAAAACGTGCTTATCTCGGCGAGAAAAAGCGATTTCGGCAATAAAATTTAAAACGCGTGTAAAACATAAACCAAACGATGAAATTGGTTATTTCTTCATGTATAATGATCAACTCGATACTCCCTAGCCCCCAACAGCCTTTTTTTTCATAACACTTTAACCAGAGTGACGGGAGAGCGGCATTTCAGAAAACGTGCTTATCTCGGCGAGAAAAAGGAAAAGTTTCGCCTTTGGCTGTGAGCTCCAGGGGAGAGGCTGGTTTTGCGTTATTTTAGGCCGGCTGGAGAACCGGCGCGGGTCGGACGCACAATCCCCGCAGAGCCGTGGGCACTTAGAATTTTTTTGCCAAGTTGGCTCTGAGCGCCTGGTACCTAATATGGAAGTATAGAGGCCGACTTTCGGGCAAGATCACGCCGCGTTAGGCTTCCAGGACCCCGGCTAAGCAATTTTACCGGGCCGCCCGGTTCTTTTTTTGAACCAGCCCGGTTCTTTTTACACTTCCAGCTGGAGCTCAGCAGCGGCTTTTTGCGCTAGATCACGCCGGGTTAGGCTTCCAGGACCTCGGCTAAGCAATTCTACCGGGCCGCCCGGTTCTTTTTTTGAACCAGCCCGGTTCTTTTTACACTTCCAGCTGGAGCTCACGAGCGGCTTTTTGGATAAGATCACGCCGTGTTAGGCTTCCAGAGCCCCGGCTAAGCAATTTTACCGGCCCGCCCGGTTCTTTTTTTTAACCAGCCCGGTTCTTTTTACACTTCCAGCTGGAGCTCAGCAGCGGGTTTTTGGACAAGATCACGCCGTGTTAGGCTTCCAGAGCCCCGGCTAAGCAATTTTACAGGGTCGCCCGGTTCTTTTTTTTAACCAGCCCGGTTTTTTTTACACTTCCAGCTGGAGCTCAGCAGCGGCTTTTTGCACAGTATCACGCCGGGTTAGGCTTCCAGAGCCCCGGCTAAGCAATTTTACCGGGCCGCCCGGTTCTTTTTTTTAACCAGCCCGGTTCTTTTTACACTTCCAGCTGGAGCTCAGCAGCGGCTTTTTGGACAAGATCACGCCGTGTTAGGCTTCCAGAGCCCCGGCTAAGCAATTTTACCGGGTCGCCCGGTTCTTTTTTTTAACCAGCCCGGTTCTTTTTACACTTCCAGCTGGAGCTCAGCAGCGGCTTTTTGGACAAGATCACGCCGTGATAGGCTTCCAGAGCCCCGGCTAAGCAATTTTACCGGGTCGCCCGGTTCTTTTTTTAACCAGCCCGGTTCTTTTTACACTTCCAGCTGGAGCTCAGCATCGTGTAAAACATAAACCAAACGATGAAATTGGTTATTTCTTCATGTATAATGATCAACTCGATACTCCCTAGCCCCCAACAGCCTTTTTTTTCATAACACTTTAACCAGAGTGACGGGAGAGCGGCATTTCAGAAAACGTGCTTATCTCGGCGAGAAAAAGCGATTTCGGCAATAAAATTTAAAACGCGTGTAAAACATAAACCAAACGATGAAATTGGTTATTTCTTCATGTATAATGATCAACTCGATACTCCCTAGCCCCCAACAGCCTTTTTTTTCATAACACTTTAACCAGAGTGACGGGAGAGCGGCATTTCAGAAAACGTGCTTATCTCGGCGAGAAAAAGCGATTTCGGCAATAAAATTTAAAACGCGTGTAAAACATAAACCAAACGATGAAATTGGTTATTTCTTCATGTATAATGATCAACTCGATACTCCCTAGCCCCCAACAGCCTTTTTTTTCATAACACTTTAACCAGAGTGACGGGAGAGCGGCATTTCAGAAAACGTGCTTATCTCGGCGAGAAAAAGCGATTTCGGCAATAAAATTTAAAACGCGTGTAAAACATAAACCAAACGATGAAATTGGTTATTTCTTCATGTATAATGATCAACTCGATACTCCCTAGCCCCCAACAGCCTTTTTTTTCATAACACTTTAACCAGAGTGACGGGAGAGCGGCATTTCAGAAAACGTGCTTATCTCGGCGAGAAAAAGCGATTTCGGCAATAAAATTTAAAACGCGTGTAAAACATAAACCAAACGATGAAATTGGTTATTTCTTCATGTATAATGATCAACTCGATACTCCCTAGCCCCCAACAGCCTTTTTTTTCATAACACTTTAACCAGAGTGACGGGAGAGCGGCATTTCAGAAAACGTGCTTATCTCGGCGAGAAAAAGCGATTTCGGCAATAAAATTTAAAACGCGTGTAAAACATAAGCCAAACGATGAAATTGGTTATTTCTTCATGTATAATGATCAACTCGAGTCGAGCTCCAGGGAGAGAGGCTGATTTTTCGCTTTTTGAGGCCGACCGACGAACCGGCGCGGGGCGGACTCAAAAGCCCGCAGAGCCGTAGGCACTTAGAAAAGTTTCGCCTTTGGCTGTGAGCTCCAGGGGAGAGGCTGGTTTTGCGTTATTTTAGGCCGGCTGGAGAACCGGCGCGGGTCGGACGCACAATCCCCGCAGAGCCGTGGGCACTTAGAATTTTTTTGCCAAGTTGGCTCTGAGCGCCTGGTACCTAATATGGAAGTATAGAGGCCGACTTTCGGGCAAGATCACGCCGCGTTAGGCTTCCAGGACCCCGGCTAAGCAATTTTACCGGGCCGCCCGGTTCTTTTTACACTTCCAGCTGGAGCTCAGCAGCGGCTTTTTGCGCAAGATCACGCCGGGTTAGGCTTCCAGGACCTCGGCTAAGCAATTCTACCGGGCCGCCCGGTTCTTTTTTTGAACCAGCCCGGTTCTTTTTACACTTCCAGCTGGAGCTCACGAGCGGCTTTTTGGACAAGATCACGCCGTGTTAGGCTTCCAGAGCCCCGGCTAAGCAATTTTACCGGCCCGCCCGGTTCTTTTTTTTAACCAGCCCGGTTCTTTTTACACTTCCAGCTGGAGCTCAGCAGCGGGTTTTTGGACAAGATCACGCCGTGTTAGGCTTCCAGAGCCCCGGCTAAGCAATTTTACAGGGTCGCCCGGTTCTTTTTTTTAACCAGCCCGGTTTTTTTTACACTTCCAGCTGGAGCTCAGCAGCGGCTTTTTGCACAGTATCACGCCGGGTTAGGCTTCCAGAGCCCCGGCTAAGCAATTTTACCGGGCCGCCCGGTTCTTTTTTTTAACCAGCCCGGTTCTTTTTACACTTCCAGCTGGAGCTCAGCAGCGGCTTTTTGGACAAGATCACGCCGTGTTAGGCTTCCAGAGCCCCGGCTAAGCAATTTTACCGGGTCGCCCGGTTCTTTTTTTTAACCAGCCCGGTTCTTTTTACACTTCCAGCTGGAGCTCAGCAGCGGCTTTTTGGACAAGATCACGCCGTGATAGGCTTCCAGAGCCCCGGCTAAGCAATTTTACCGGGTCGCCCGGTTCTTTTTTTAACCAGCCCGGTTCTTTTTACACTTCCAGCTGGAGCTCAGCATCGTGTAAAACATAAACCAAACGATGAAATTGGTTATTTCTTCATGTATAATGATCAACTCGATACTCCCTAGCCCCCAACAGCCTTTTTTTTCATAACACTTTAACCAGAGTGACGGGAGAGCGGCATTTCAGAAAACGTGCTTATCTCGGCGAGAAAAAGCGATTTCGGCAATAAAATTTAAAACGCGTGTAAAACATAAACCAAACGATGAAATTGGTTATTTCTTCATGTATAATGATCAACTCGATACTCCCTAGCCCCCAACAGCCTTTTTTTTCATAACACTTTAACCAGAGTGACGGGAGAGCGGCATTTCAGAAAACGTGCTTATCTCGGCGAGAAAAAGCGATTTCGGCAATAAAATTTAAAACGCGTGTAAAACATAAACCAAACGATGAAATTGGTTATTTCTTCATGTATAATGATCAACTCGATACTCCCTAGCCCCCAACAGCCTTTTTTTTCATAACACTTTAACCAGAGTGACGGGAGAGCGGCATTTCAGAAAACGTGCTTATCTCGGCGAGAAAAAGCGATTTCGGCAATAAAATTTAAAACGCGTGTAAAACATAAACCAAACGATGAAATTGGTTATTTCTTCATGTATAATGATCAATTCGATACTCCCTAGCCCCCAACAGCCTTTTTTTTCATAACACTTTAACCAGAGTGACGGGAGAGCGGCATTTCAGAAAACGTGCTTATCTCGGCGAGAAAAAGCGATTTCGGCAATAAAATTTAAAACGCGTGTAAAACATAAACCAAACGATGAAATTGGTTATTTCTTCATGTATAATGATCAACTCGATACTCCCTAGCCCCCAACAGCCTTTTTTTTCATAACACTTTAACCAGAGTGACGGGAGAGCGGCATTTCAGAAAACGTGCTTATCTCGGCGAGAAAAAGCGATTTCGGCAATAAAATTTAAAACGCGTGTAAAACATAAACCAAACGATGAAATTGGTTATTTCTTCATGTATAATGATCAACTCGATACTCCCTAGCCCCCAACAGCCTTTTTTTTCATAACACTTTAACCAGAGTGACGGGAGAGCGGCATTTCAGAAAACGTGCTTATCTCGGCGAGAAAAAGCGATTTCGGCAATAAAATTTAAAACGCGTGTAAAACATAAACCAAACGATGAAATTGGTTATTTCTTCCTACCTAATATGGAAGTATAGAGGCCGACTTTCGGGCAAGATCACGCCGCGTTAGGCTTCCAGGACCCCGGCTAAGCAATTTTACCGGGCCGCCCGGTTCTTTTTACACTTCCAGCTGGAGCTCAGCAGCGGCTTTTTGCGCAAGATCACGCCGGGTTAGGCTTCCAGGACCTCGGCTAAGCAATTCTACCGGGCCGCCCGGTTCTTTTTTTGAACCAGCCCGGTTCTTTTTACACTTCCAGCTGGAGCTCACGAGCGGCTTTTTGGACAAGATCACGCCGTGTTAGGCTTCCAGAGCCCCGGCTAAGCAATTTTACCGGCCCGCCCGGTTCTTTTTTTTAACCAGCCCGGTTCTTTTTACACTTCCAGCTGGAGCTCAGCAGCGGGTTTTTGGACAAGATCACGCCGTGTTAGGCTTCCAGAGCCCCGGCTAAGCAATTTTACAGGGTCGCCCGGTTCTTTTTTTTAACCAGCCCGGTTTTTTTTACACTTCCAGCTGGAGCTCAGCAGCGGCTTTTTGCACAGTATCACGCCGGGTTAGGCTTCCAGAGCCCCGGCTAAGCAATTTTACCGGGCCGCCCGGTTCTTTTTTTTAACCAGCCCGGTTCTTTTTACACTTCCAGCTGGAGCTCAGCAGCGGCTTTTTGGACAAGATCACGCCGTGTTAGGCTTCCAGAGCCCCGGCTAAGCAATTTTACCGGGTCGCCCGGTTCTTTTTTTTAACCAGCCCGGTTCTTTTTACACTTCCAGCTGGAGCTCAGCAGCGGCTTTTTGGACAAGATCACGCCGTGATAGGCTTCCAGAGCCCCGGCTAAGCAATTTTACCGGGTCGCCCGGTTCTTTTTTTAACCAGCCCGGTTCTTTTTACACTTCCAGCTGGAGCTCAGCATCGTGTAAAACATAAACCAAACGATGAAATTGGTTATTTCTTCATGTATAATGATCAACTCGATACTCCCTAGCCCCCAACAGCCTTTTTTTTCATAACACTTTAACCAGAGTGACGGGAGAGCGGCATTTCAGAAAACGTGCTTATCTCGGCGAGAAAAAGCGATTTCGGCAATAAAATTTAAAACGCGTGTAAAACATAAACCAAACGATGAAATTGGTTATTTCTTCATGTATAATGATCAACTCGATACTCCGTAGCCCCCAACAGCCTTTTTTTTCATAACACTTTAACCAGAGTGACGGGAGAGCGGCATTTCAGAAAACGTGCTTATCTCGGCGAGAAAAAGCGATTTCGGCAATAAAATTTAAAACGCGTGTAAAACATAAACCAAACGATGAAATTGGTTATTTCTTCATGTATAATGATCAACTCGATACTCCCTAGCCCCCAACAGCCTTTTTTTTCATAACACTTTAACCAGAGTGACGGGAGAGCGGCATTTCAGAAAACGTGCTTATCTCGGCGAGAAAAAGCGATTTCGGCAATAAAATTTAAAACGCGTGTAAAACATAAACCAAACGATGAAATTGGTTATTTCTTCATGTATAATGATCAATTCGATACTCCCTAGCCCCCAACAGCCTTTTTTTTCATAACACTTTAACCAGAGTGACGGGAGAGCGGCATTTCAGAAAACGTGCTTATCTCGGCGAGAAAAAGCGATTTCGGCAATAAAATTTAAAACGCGTGTAAAACATAAACCAAACGATGAAATTGGTTATTTCTTCATGTATAATGATCAACTCGATACTCCCTAGCCCCCAACAGCCTTTTTTTTCATAACACTTTAACCAGAGTGACGGGAGAGCGGCATTTCAGAAAACGTGCTTATCTCGGCGAGAAAAAGCGATTTCGGCAATAAAATTTAAAACGCGTGTAAAACATAAACCAAACGATGAAATTGGTTATTTCTTCATGTATAATGATCAACTCGATACTCCCTAGCCCCCAACAGCCTTTTTTTTCATAACACTTTAACCAGAGTGACGGGAGAGCGGCATTTCAGAAAACGTGCTTATCTCGGCGAGAAAAAGCGATTTCGGCAATAAAATTTAAAACGCGTGTAAAACATAAACCAAACGATGAAATTGGTTATTTCTTCATGTATAATGATCAACTCGATACTCCCTAGCCCCCAACAGCCTTTTTTTTCATAACACTTTAACCAGAGTGACGGGAGAGCGGCATTTCAGAAAACGTGCTTATCTCGGCGAGAAAAAGCGATTTCGGCAATAAAATTTAAAACGCGTGTAAAACATAAACCAAACGATGAAATTGGTTATTTCTTCATGTATAATGATCAACTCGATACTCCCTAGCCCCCAACAGCCTTTTTTTTCATAACACTTTAACCAGAGTGACGGGAGAGCGGCATTTCAGAAAACGTGCTTATCTCGGCGAGAAAAAGCGATTTCGGCAATAAAATTTAAAACGCGTGTAAAACATAAACCAAACGATGAAATTGGTTATTTCTTCATGTATAATGATCAACTCGATACTCCCTAGCCCCCAACAGCCTTTTTTTTCATAACACTTTAACCAGAGTGACGGGAGAGCGGCATTTCAGAAAACGTGCTTATCTCGGCGAGAAAAAGCGATTTCGGCAATAAAATTTAAAACGCGTGTAAAACATAAACCAAACGATGAAATTGGTTATTTCTTCATGTATAATGATCAACTCGATACTCCCTAGCCCCCAACCGCCTTTTTTTTCATAACACTTTAACCAGAGTGACGGGAGAGCGGCATTTCAGAAAACGTGCTTATCTCGGCGAGAAAAAGCGATTTCGGCAATAAAATTTAAAACGCGTGTAAAACATAAACCAAACGATGAAATTGGTTATTTCTTCATGTATAATGATCAACTCGAGTCGAGCTCCAGGGAGAGAGGCTGATTTTTCGCTTTTTGAGGCCGACCGACGAACCGGCGCGGGGCGGACTCAAAAGCCCGCAGAGCCGTAGGCACTTAGAAAAGTTTCGCCTTTGGCTGTGAGCTCCAGGGGAGAGGCTGGTTTTGCGTTATTTTAGGCCGGCTGGAGAACCGGCGCGGGTCGGACGCACAATCCCCGCAGAGCCATGGGCACTTAGAAAATTTTTGCCAAGTTGGCTCTGAGCGCCTGGTACCTAATATGGAAGTATAGAGGCCGACTTTCGGGCAAGATCACGCCGCGTTAGGCTTCCAGGACCCCGGCTAAGCAATTTTACCGGGCCGCCCGGTTCTTTTTTTGAACCAGCCCGGTTCTTTTTACACTTCCAGCTGGAGCTCAGCAGCGGCTTTTTGCGCAAGATCACGCCGGGTTAGGCTTCCAGGACCTCGGCTAAGCAATTCTACCGGGCCGCCCGGTTCTTTTTTTGAACCAGCCCGGTTCTTTTTACACTTCCAGCTGGAGCTCACGAGCGGCTTTTTGGACAAGATCACGCCGTGTTAGGCTTCCAGAGCCCCGGCTAAGCAATTTTACCGGCCCGCCCGGTTCTTTTTTTTAACCAGCCCGGTTCTTTTTACACTTCCAGCTGGAGCTCAGCAGCGGGTTTTTGGACAAGATCACGCCGTGTTAGGCTTCCAGAGCCCCGGCTAAGCAATTTTACAGGGTCGCCCGGTTCTTTTTTTTAACCAGCCCGGTTTTTTTTACACTTCCAGCTGGAGCTCAGCAGCGGCTTTTTGCACAGTATCACGCCGGGTTAGGCTTCCAGAGCCCCGGCTAAGCAATTTTACCGGGCCGCCCGGTTCTTTTTTTTAACCAGCCCGGTTCTTTTTACACTTCCAGCTGGAGCTCAGCAGCGGCTTTTTGGACAAGATCACGCCGTGTTAGGCTTCCAGAGCCCCGGCTAAGCAATTTTACCGGGTCGCCCGGTTCTTTTTTTTAACCAGCCCGGTTCTTTTTACACTTCCAGCTGGAGCTCAGCAGCGGCTTTTTGGACAAGATCACGCCGTGATAGGCTTCCAGAGCCCCGGCTAAGCAATTTTACCGGGTCGCCCGGTTCTTTTTTTAACCAGCCCGGTTCTTTTTACACTTCCAGCTGGAGCTCAGCATCGTGTAAAACATAAACCAAACGATGAAATTGGTTATTTCTTCATGTATAATGATCAACTCGATACTCCCTAGCCCCCAACAGCCTTTTTTTTCATAACACTTTAACCAGAGTGACGGGAGAGAGGCATTTCAGAAAACGTGCTTATCTCGGCGAGAAAAAGCGATTTCGGCAATAAAATTTAAAACGCGTGTAAAACATAAACCAAACGATGAAATTGGTTATTTCTTCATGTATAATGATCAACTCGATACTCCCTAGCCCCCAACAGCCTTTTTTTTTATAACACTTTAACCAGAGTGACGGGAGAGCGGCATTTCAGAAAACGTGCTTATCTCGGCGAGAAAAAGCGATTTCGGCAATAAAATTTAAAACGCGTGTAAAACATAAACCAAACGATGAAATTGGTTATTTCTTCATGTATAATGATCAACTCGATACTCCCTAGCCCCCAACAGCCTTTTTTTTCATAACACTTTAACCAGAGTGACGGGAGAGCGGCATTTTAGAAAACGTGCTTATCTCGGCGAGAAAAAGCGATTTCGGCAATAAAATTTAAAACGCGTGTAAAACATAAACCAAACGATGAAATTGGTTATTTCTTCATGTATAATGATCACCTCGATACTCCCTAGCCCCCAACAGCCTTTTTTTTCATAACACTTTAACCAGAGTGACGGGAGAGCGGCATTTCAGAAAACGTGCTTATCTCGGCGAGAAAAAGCGATTTCGGCAATAAAATTTAAAACGCGTGTAAAACATAAACCAAACGATGAAATTGGTTATTTCTTCATGTATAATGATCAACTCGATACTCCCTAGCCCCCAACAGCCTTTTTTTTCATAACACTTTAACCAGAGTGACGGGAGAGCGGCATTTCAGAAAACGTGCTTATCTCGGCGAGAAAAAGCGATTTCGGCAATAAAATTTAAAACGCGTGTAAAACATAAACCAAACGATGAAATTGGTTATTTCTTCATGTATAATGATCAACTCGATACTCCCTAGCCCCCAACAGCCTTTTTTTTCATAACACTTTAACCAGAGTGACGGGAGAGCGGCATTTCAGAAAACGTGCTTATCTCGGCGAGAAAAAGCAATTTCGGCAATAAAATTTAAAACGCGTGTAAAACATAAACCAAACGATGAAATTGGTTATTTCTTCATGTATAATGATCAACTCGAGTCGAGCTCCAGGGAGAGAGGCTGATTTTTCGCTTTTTGAGGCCGACCGACGAACCGGCGCGGGGCGGACTCAAAAGCCCGCAGAGCCGTAGGCACTTAGAAAAGTTTCGCCTTTGGCTGTGAGCTCCTGGGGGAGAGGCTGGTTTTGCGTTATTTTAGGCCGGCTGGAGAACCGGCGCGGGTCGGACGCACAATCCCCGCAGAGCCGTGGGCACTTAGAAAATGTTTGCCAAGTTGGCTCTGAGCGCCTGGTACCTAATATGGAAGAATAGAGGCCGACTTTCGGGCAAGATCACGCCGCGTTAGGCTTCCAGGACCCCGGCTAAGCAATTTTACCGGGCCGCCCGGTTCTTTTTTTGAACCAGCCCGGTTCTTTTTACACTTCCAGCTGGAGCTCAGCAGCGGCTTTTTGCGCAAGATCACGCCGGGTTAGGCTTCCAGGACCTCGGCTAAGCAATTCTACCGGGCCGCCCGGTTCTTTTTTTGAACCAGCCCGGTTCTTTTTACACTTCCAGCTGGAGCTCACGAGCGGCTTTTTGGACAAGATCACGCCGTGTTAGGCTTCCAGAGCCCCGGCTAAGCAATTTTACCGGCCCGCCCGGTTCTTTTTTTTAACCAGCCCGGTTCTTTTTACACTTCCAGCTGGAGCTCAGCAGCGGGTTTTTGGACAAGATCACGCCGTGTTAGGCTTCCAGAGCCCCGGCTAAGCAATTTTACAGGGTCGCCCGGTTCTTTTTTTTAACCAGCCCGGTTTTTTTTACACTTCCAGCTGGAGCTCAGCAGCGGCTTTTTGCACAGTATCACGCCGGGTTAGGCTTCCAGAGCCCCGGCTAAGCAATTTAACCGGGCCGCCCGGTTCTTTTTTTTAACCAGCCCGGTTCTTTTTACACTTCCAGCTGGAGCTCAGCAGCGGCTTTTTGGACAAGATCACGCCGTGTTAGGCTTCCAGAGCCCCGGCTAAGCAATTTTACCGGGTCGCCCGGTTCTTTTTTTTAACCAGCCCGGTTCTTTTTACACTTCCAGCTGGAGCTCAGCAGCGGCTTTTTGGACAAGATCACGCCGTGTTAGGCTTCCAGAGCCCCGGCTAAGCAATTTTACCGGGTCGCCCGGTTCTTTTTTTAACCAGCCCGGTTCTTTTTACACTTCCAGCTGGAGCTCAGCATCGTGTAAAACATAAACCAAACGATGAAATTGGTTATTTCTTCATGTATAATGATCAACTCGATACTCCCTAGCCCCCAACAGCCTTTTTTTTCATAACACTTTAACCAGAGTGACGGGAGAGCGGCATTTCAGAAAACGTGCTTATCTCGGCGAGAAAAAGCGATTTCGGCAATAAAATTTAAAACGCGTGTAAAACATAAACCAAACGATGAAATTGGTTATTTCTTCATGTATAATGATCAACTCGATACTCCCTAGCCCCCAACAGCCTTTTTTTTCATAACACTTTAACCAGAGTGACGGGAGAGCGGCATTTCAGAAAACGTGCTTATCTCGGCGAGAAAAAGCAATTTCGGCAATAAAATTTAAAACGCGTGTAAAACATAAACCAAACGATGAAATTGGTTATTTCTTCATGTATAATGATCACCTCGATACTCCCTAGCCCCCAACAGCCTTTTTTTTCATAACACTTTAACCAGAGTGACGGGAGAGCGGCATTTCAGAAAACGTGCTTATCTCGGCGAGAAAAAGCGATTTCGGCAATAAAATTTAAAACGCGTGTAAAACATAAACCAAACGATGAAATTGGTTATTTCTTCATGTATAATGATCAACTCGATACTCCCTAGCCCCCAACAGCCTTTTTTTTCATAACACTTTAACCAGAGTGACGGGAGAGCGGCATTTCAGAAAACGTGCTTATCTCGGCGAGAAAAAGCGATTTTGGCAATAAAATTTAAAACGCGTGTAAAACATAAACCAAACGATGAAATTGGTTATTTCTTCATGTATAATGATCAACTCGATACTCCCTAGCCCCCAACAGCCTTTTTTTTCATAACACTTTAACCAGAGTGACGGGAGAGCGGCATTTCAGAAAACGTGCTTATCTCGGCGAGAAAAAGCGATTTCGGCAATAAAAATTAAAACGCGTGTAAAACATAAACCAAACGATGAAATTGGTTATTTCTTCATGTATAATGATCAACTCGATACTCCCTAGCCCCCAACAGCCTTTTTTTTCATAACACTTTAACCAGAGTGACGGGAGAGCGGCATTTCAGAAAACGTGCTTATCTCGGCGAGAAAAAGCGATTTCGGCAATAAAATTTAAAACGCGTGTAAAACATAAACCAAACGATGAAATTGGTTATTTCTTCATGTATAATGATCAACTCGATACTCCCTAGCCCCCAACAGCCTTTTTTTTTCATAACACTTTAACCAGAGTGACGGGAGAGCGGCATTTCAGAAAACGTGCTTATCTCGGCGAGAAAAAGCGATTTCGGCAATAAAATTTAAAACGCGTGTAAAACATAAACCAAACGATGAAATTGGTTATTTCTTCATGTATAATGATCAACTCGATACTCCCTAGCCCCCAACAGCCTTTTTTTTCATAACACTTTAACCAGAGTGACGGGAGAGCGGCATTTCAGAAAACGTGTTTATCTCGGCGAGAAAAAGCGATTTCGGCAATAAAATTTAAAACGCGTGTAAAACATAAACCAAACGATGAAATTGGTTATTTCTTCATGTATAATGATCAACTCGATACTCCCTAGCCCCCAACAGCCTTTTTTTTCATAACACTTTAACCAGAGTGACGGGAGAGCGGCATTTCAGAAAACGTGCTTATCTCGGCGAGAAAAAGCGATTTCGGCAATAAAATTTAAAACGCGTGTAAAACATAAACCAAACGATGAAATTGGTTATTTCTTCATGTATAATGATCAACTCGATACTCCCTAGCCCCCAACAGCCTTTTTTTTCATAACACTTTAACCAGAGTGACGGGAGAGCGGCATTTCAGAAAACGTGCTTATCTCGGCGAGAAAAAGCGATTTCGGCAATAAAATTTAAAACGCGTGTAAAACATAAACCAAACGATGAAATTGGTTATTTCTTCATGTATAATGATCAACTCGATACTTCCTAGCCCCCAACAGCCTTTTTTTTCATAAAACTTTAACCAGAGTGACGGGAGAGCGGCATTTCAGAAAACGTGCTTATCTCGGCGAGAAAAAGCGATTTCGGCAATAAAAATTAAAACGCGTGTAAAACATAAACCAAACGATGAAATTGGTTATTTCTTCATGTATAATGATCAACTCGATACTCCCTAGCCCCCAACAGCCTTTTTTTTCATAACACTTTAACCAGAGTGACGGGAGAGCGGCATTTCAGAAAACGTGCTTATCTCGGCGAGAAAAAGCGATTTCGGCAATAAAATTTAAAACGCGTGTAAAACATAAACCAAACGATGAAATTGGTTATTTCTTCATGTATAATGATCAACTCGATACTCCCTAGCCCCCAACAGCCTTTTTTTTCATAACACTTTAACCAGAGTGACGGGAGAGCGGCATTTCAGAAAACGTGCTTATCTCGGCGAGAAAAAGCGATTTCGGCAATAAAATTTAAAACGCGTGTAAAACATAAACCAAACGATGAAATTGGTTATTTCTTCATGTATAATGATCAACTCGATACTCCCTAGCCCCCAACAGCCTTTTTTTTCATAACACTTTAACCAGAGTGACAGGAGAGCGGCATTTCAGAAAACGTGCTTATCTCGGCGAGAAAAAGCGATTTCGGCAATAAAATTTAAAACGCGTGTAAAACATAAACCAAACGATGAAATTGGTTATTTCTTCATGTATAATGATCAACTCGATACTCCCTAGCCCCCAACAGCCTTTTTTTTCATAACACTTTAACCAGAGTGACGGGAGAGCGGCATTTCAGAAAACGTGCTTATCTCGGCGAGAAAAAGCGATTTCGGCAATAAAATTTAAAACGCGTGTAAAACATAAACCAAACGATGAAATTGGTTATTTCTTCATGTATAATGATCAACTCGATACTCCCTAGCCCCCAACAGCCTTTTTTTTCATAACACTTTAACCAGAGTGACGGGAGAGCGGCATTTCAGAAAACGTGCTTATCTCGGCGAGAAAAAGCGATTTCGGCAATAAAATTTAAAACGCGTGTAAAACATAAACCAAACGATGAAATTGGTTATTTCTTCATGTATAATGATCAACTCGATACTCCCTAGCCCCCAACAGCCTTTTTTTTCATAACACTTTAACCAGAGTGACGGGAGAGCGGCATTTCAGAAAACGTGCTTATCTCGGCGAGAAAAAGCGATTTCGGCAATAAAATTTAAAACGCGTGTAAAACATAAACCAAACGATGAAATTGGTTATTTCTTCATGTATAATGATCAACTCGATACTCCCTAGCCCCCAACAGCCTTTTTTTTCATAACACTTTAACCAGAGTGACGGGAGAGCGGCATTTCAGAAAACGTGCTTATCTCGGCGAGAAAAAGCGATTTCGGCAATAAAATTTAAAACGCGTGTAAAACATAAACCAAACGATGAAATTGGTTATTTCTTCATGTATAATGATCAACTCGATACTCCCTAGCCCCCAACAGCCTTTTTTTCATAACACTTTAACCAGAGTGACGGGAGAGCGGCATTTCAGAAAACGTGCTTATCTCGGCGAGAAAAAGCGATTTCGGCAATAAAATTTAAAACGCGTGTAAAACATAAACCAAACGTTGAAATTGGTTATTTCTTCATGTATAATGATCAACTCGATACTCCCTAGCCCCCAACAGCCTTTTTTTTCATAACACTTTAACCAGAGTGACGGGAGAGCGGCATTTCAGAAAACGTGCTTATCTCGGCGAGAAAAAGCGATTTCGGCAATAAAATTTAAAACGCGTGTAAAACATAAACCAAACGATGAAATTGGTTATTTCTTCATGTATAATGATCAACTCGATACTCCCTAGCCCCCAACAGCCTTTTTTTTCATAACACTTTAACCAGAGTGACGGGAGAGCGGCATTTCAGAAAACGTGCTTATCTCGGCGAGAAAAAGCGATTTCGGCAATAAAATTTAAAACGCGTGTAAAACATAAACCAAACGATGAAATTGGTTATTTCTTCATGTATAATGATCAACTCGATACTCCCTAGCCCCCAACAGCCTTTTTTTTCATAACACTTTAACCAGAGTGACGGGAGAGCGGCATTTCAGAAAACGTGCTTATCTCGGCGAGAAAAAGCGATTTCGGCAATAAAATTTAAAACGCGTGTAAAACATAAACCAAACGATGAAATTGGTTATTTCTTCATGTATAATGATCAACTCGATACTCCCTAGCCCCCAACAGCCTTTTTTTTCATAACACTTTAACCAGAGTGACGGGGAGAGCGGCATTTCAGAAAACGTGCTTATCTCGGCGAGAAAAAGCGATTTCGGCAATAAAATTTAAAACGCGTGTAAAACATAAACCAAACGATGAAATTGGTTATTTCTTCATGTATAATGATCAACTCGATACTCCCTAGCCCCCAACAGCCTTTTTTTTCATAACACTTTAACCAGAGTGACGGGAGAGCGGCATTTCAGAAAACGTGCTTATCTCGGCGAGAAAAAGCGATTTCGGCAATAAAATTTAAAACGCGTGTAAAACATAAACCAAACGATGAAATTGGTTATTTCTTCATGTATAATGATCAACTCGATACTCCCTAGCCCCCAACAGCCTTTTTTTTCATAACACTTTAACCAGAGTGACGGGAGAGCGGCATTTCAGAAAACGTGCTTATCTCGGCGAGAAAAAGCGATTTCGGCAATAAAATTTAAAACGCGTGTAAAACATAAACCAAACGATGAAATTGGTTATTTCTTCATGTATAATGATCAACTCGATACTCCCTAGCCCCCAACAGCCTTTTTTTTCATAACACTTTAACCAGAGTGACGGGAGAGCGGCATTTCAGAAAACGTGCTTATCTCGGCGAGAAAAAGCGATTTCGGCAATAAAATTTAAAACGCGTGTAAAACATAAACCAAACGATGAAATTGGTTATTTCTTCATGTATAATGATCAACTCGATACTCCCTAGCCCCCAACAGCCTTTTTTTTCATAACACTTTAACCAGAGTGACGGGAGAGCGGCATTTCAGAAAACGTGCTTATCTCGGCGAGAAAAAGCGATTTCGGCAATACAATTTAAAACGCGTGTAAAACATAAACCAAACGATGAAATTGGTTAGTTTCTTCATGTATAATGATCAATCGATACTCCCTAGCCCCCAACAGCCTTTTTTTTCATAACACTTTAACCAGAGTGACGGGAGAGCGGCATTTCAGAAAACGTGCTTATCTCGGCGAGAAAAAGCGATTTCGGCAATAAAATTTAAAACGCGTGTAAAACATAAACCAAACGATGAAATTGGTTATTTCTTCATGTATAATGATCAACTCGATACTCCCTAGCCCCCAACAGCCTTTTTTTTCATAACACTTTAACCAGAGTGACGGGAGAGCGGCATTTCAGAAAACGTGCTTATCTCGGCGAGAAAAAGCGATTTCGGCAATAAAATTTAAAACGCGTGTAAAACATAAACCAAACGATGAAATTGGTTATTTCTTCATGTATAATGATCAACTCGATACTCCCTAGCCCCCAACAGCCTTTTTTTTCATAACACTTTAACCAGAGTGACGGGAGAGCGGCATTTCAGAAAACGTGCTTATCTCGGCGAGAAAAAGCGATTTCGGCAATAAAATTTAAAACGCGTGTAAAACATAAACCAAACGATGAAATTGGTTATTTCTTCATGTATAATGATCAACTCGATACTCCCTAGCCCCCAACAGCCTTTTTTTTCGATAACACTTTAACCAGAGTGACGGGAGAGCGGCATTTCAGAAAACGTGCTTATCTCGGCGAGAAAAAGCGATTTCGGCAATAAAATTTAAAACGCGTGTAAAACATAAACCAAACGATGAAATTGGTTATTTCTTCATGTATAATGATCAACTCGATACTCCCTAGCCCCCAACAGCCTTTTTTTTCATAACACTTTAACCAGAGTGACGGGAGAGCGGCATTTCAGAAAACGTGCTTATCTCGGCGAGAAAAAGCGATTTCGGCAATAAAATTTAAAACGCGTGTAAAACATAAACCAAACGATGAAATTGGTTATTTCTTCATGTATAATGATCAACTCGATACTCCCTAGCCCCCAACAGCCTTTTTTTTCATAACACTTTAACCAGAGTGACGGGAGAGCGGCATTTCAGAAAACGTGCTTATCTCGGCGAGAAAAAGCGATTTCGGCAATAAAATTTAAAACGCGTGTAAAACATAAACCAAACGATGAAATTGGTTATTTCTTCATGTATAATGATCAACTCGATACTCCCTAGCCCCCAACAGCCTTTTTTTTCATAACACTTTAACCAGAGTGACGGGAGAGCGGCATTTCAGAAAACGTGCTTATCTCGGCGAGAAAAAGCGATTTCGGCAATAAAATTTAAAACGCGTGTAAAACATAAACCAAACGATGAAATTGGTTATTTCTTCATGTATAATGATCAACTCGATACTCCCTAGCCCCCAACAGCCTTTTTTTTCATAACACTTTAACCAGAGTGACGGGAGAGCGGCATTTCAGAAAACGTGCTTATCTCGGCGAGAAAAAGCGATTTCGGCAATAAAATTTAAAACGCGTGTAAAACATAAACCAAACGATGAAATTGGTTATTTCTTCATGTATAATGATCAACTCGATACTCCCTAGCCCCCAACAGCCTTTTTTTTCATAACACTTTAACCAGAGTGACGGGAGAGCGGCATTTCAGAAAACGTGCTTATCTCGGCGAGAAAAAGCGATTTCGGCAATAAAATTTAAAACGCGTGTAAAACATAAACCAAACGATGAAATTGGTTATTTCTTCATGTATAATGATCAACTCGATACTCCCTAGCCCCCAACAGCCTTTTTTTTCATAACACTTTAACCAGAGTGACGGGAGAGCGGCATTTCAGAAAACGTGCTTATCTCGGCGAGAAAAAGCGATTTCGGCAATAAAATTTAAAACGCGTGTAAAACATAAACCAAACGATGAAATTGGTTATTTCTTCATGTATAATGATCAACTCGATACTCCCTAGCCCCCAACAGCCTTTTTTTTCATAACACTTTAACCAGAGTGACGGGAGAGCGGCATTTCAGAAAACGTGCTTATCTCGGCGAGAAAAAGCGATTTCGGCAATAAAATTTAAAACGCGTGTAAAACATAAACCAAACGATGAAATTGGTTATTTCTTCATGTATAATGATCAACTCGATACTCCCTAGCCCCCAACAGCCTTTTTTTTCATAACACTTTAACCAGAGTGACGGGAGAGCGGCATTTCAGAAAACGTGCTTATCTCGGCGAGAAAAAGCGATTTCGGCAATAAAATTTAAAACGCGTGTAAAACATAAACCAAACGATGAAATTGGTTATTTCTTCATGTATAATGATCAACTCGATACTCCCTAGCCCCCAACAGCCTTTTTTTTCATAACACTTTAACCAGAGTGACGGGAGAGCGGCATTTCAGAAAACGTGCTTATCTCGGCGAGAAAAAGCGATTTCGGCAATAAAATTTAAAACGCGTGTAAAACATAAACCAAACGATGAAATTGGTTATTTCTTCATGTATAATGATCAACTCGATACTCCCTAGCCCCCAACAGCCTTTTTTTTCATAACACTTTAACCAGAGTGACGGGAGAGCGGCATTTCAGAAAACGTGCTTATCTCGGCGAGAAAAAGCGATTTCGGCAATAAAATTTAAAACGCGTGTAAAACATAAACCAAACGATGAAATTGGTTATTTCTTCATGTATAATGATCAACTCGATACTCCCTAGCCCCCAACAGCCTTTTTTTTCATAACACTTTAACCAGAGTGACGGGAGAGCGGCATTTCAGAAAACGTGCTTATCTCGGCGAGAAAAAGCGATTTCGGCAATAAAATTTAAAACGCGTGTAAAACATAAACCAAACGATGAAATTGGTTATTTCTTCATGTATAATGATCAACTCGATACTCCCTAGCCCCCAACAGCCTTTTTTTTCATAACACTTTAACCAGAGTGACGGGAGAGCGGCATTTCAGAAAACGTGCTTATCTCGGCGAGAAAAAGCGATTTCGGCAATAAAATTTAAAACGCGTGTAAAACATAAACCAAACGATGAAATTGGTTATTTCTTCATGTATAATGATCAACTCGATACTCCCTAGCCCCCAACAGCCTTTTTTTTCATAACACTTTAACCAGAGTGACGGGAGAGCGGCATTTCAGAAAACGTGCTTATCTCGGCGAGAAAAAGCGATTTCGGCAATAAAATTTAAAACGCGTGTAAAACATAAACCAAACGATGAAATTGGTTATTTCTTCATGTATAATGATCAACTCGATACTCCCTAGCCCCCAACAGCCTTTTTTTTCATAACACTTTAACCAGAGTGACGGGAGAGCGGCATTTCAGAAAACGTGCTTATCTCGGCGAGAAAAAGCGATTTCGGCAATAAAATTTAAAACGCGTGTAAAACATAAACCAAACGATGAAATTGGTTATTTCTTCATGTATAATGATCAACTCGATACTCCCTAGCCCCCAACAGCCTTTTTTTTCATAACACTTTAACCAGAGTGACGGGAGAGCGGCATTTCAGAAAACGTGCTTATCTCGGCGAGAAAAAGCGATTTCGGCAATAAAATTTAAAACGCGTGTAAAACATAAACCAAACGATGAAATTGGTTATTTCTTCATGTATAATGATCAACTCGATACTCCCTAGCCCCCAACAGCCTTTTTTTTCATAACACTTTAACCAGAGTGACGGGAGAGCGGCATTTCAGAAAACGTGCTTATCTCGGCGAGAAAAAGCGATTTCGGCAATAAAATTTAAAACGCGTGTAAAACATAAACCAAACGATGAAATTGGTTATTTCTTCATGTATAATGATCAACTCGATACTCCCTAGCCCCCAACAGCCTTTTTTTTCATAACACTTTAACCAGAGTGACGGGAGAGCGGCATTTCAGAAAACGTGCTTATCTCGGCGAGAAAAAGCGATTTCGGCAATAAAATTTAAAACGCGTGTAAAACATAAACCAAACGATGAAATTGGTTATTTCTTCATGTATAATGATCAACTCGATACTCCCTAGCCCCCAACAGCCTTTTTTTTCATAACACTTTAACCAGAGTGACGGGAGAGCGGCATTTCAGAAAACGTGCTTATCTCGGCGAGAAAAAGCGATTTCGGCAATAAAATTTAAAACGCGTGTAAAACATAAACCAAACGATGAAATTGGTTATTTCTTCATGTATAATGATCAACTCGATACTCCCTAGCCCCCAACAGCCTTTTTTTTCATAACACTTTAACCAGAGTGACGGGAGAGCGGCATTTCAGAAAACGTGCTTATCTCGGCGAGAAAAAGCGATTTCGGCAATAAAATTTAAAACGCGTGTAAAACATAAACCAAACGATGAAATTGGTTATTTCTTCATGTATAATGATCAACTCGATACTCCCTAGCCCCCAACAGCCTTTTTTTTCATAACACTTTAACCAGAGTGACGGGAGAGCGGCATTTCAGAAAACGTGCTTATCTCGGCGAGAAAAAGCGATTTCGGCAATAAAATTTAAAACGCGTGTAAAACATAAACCAAACGATGAAATTGGTTATTTCTTCATGTATAATGATCAACTCGATACTCCCTAGCCCCCAACAGCCTTTTTTTTCATAACACTTTAACCAGAGTGACGGGAGAGCGGCATTTCAGAAAACGTGCTTATCTCGGCGAGAAAAAGCGATTTCGGCAATAAAATTTAAAACGCGTGTAAAACATAAACCAAACGATGAAATTGGTTATTTCTTCATGTATAATGATCAACTCGATACTCCCTAGCCCCCAACAGCCTTTTTTTTCATAACACTTTAACCAGAGTGACGGGAGAGCGGCATTTCAGAAAACGTGCTTATCTCGGCGAGAAAAAGCGATTTCGGCAATAAAATTTAAAACGCGTGTAAAACATAAACCAAACGATGAAATTGGTTATTTCTTCATGTATAATGATCAACTCGATACTCCCTAGCCCCCAACAGCCTTTTTTTTCATAACACTTTAACCAGAGTGACGGGAGAGCGGCATTTCAGAAAACGTGCTTATCTCGGCGAGAAAAAGCGATTTCGGCAATAAAATTTAAAACGCGTGTAAAACATAAACCAAACGATGAAATTGGTTATTTCTTCATGTATAATGATCAACTCGATACTCCCTAGCCCCCAACAGCCTTTTTTTTCATAACACTTTAACCAGAGTGACGGGAGAGCGGCATTTCAGAAAACGTGCTTATCTCGGCGAGAAAAAGCGATTTCGGCAATAAAATTTAAAACGCGTGTAAAACATAAACCAAACGATGAAATTGGTTATTTCTTCATGTATAATGATCAACTCGATACTCCCTAGCCCCCAACAGCCTTTTTTTTCATAACACTTTAACCAGAGTGACGGGAGAGCGGCATTTCAGAAAACGTGCTTATCTCGGCGAGAAAAAGCGATTTCGGCAATAAAATTTAAAACGCGTGTAAAACATAAACCAAACGATGAAATTGGTTATTTCTTCATGTATAATGATCAACTCGATACTCCCTAGCCCCCAACAGCCTTTTTTTTCATAACACTTTAACCAGAGTGACGGGAGAGCGGCATTTCAGAAAACGTGCTTATCTCGGCGAGAAAAAGCGATTTCGGCAATAAAATTTAAAACGCGTGTAAAACATAAACCAAACGATGAAATTGGTTATTTCTTCATGTATAATGATCAACTCGATACTCCCTAGCCCCCAACAGCCTTTTTTTTCATAACACTTTAACCAGAGTGACGGGAGAGCGGCATTTCAGAAAACGTGCTTATCTCGGCGAGAAAAAGCGATTTCGGCAATAAAATTTAAAACGCGTGTAAAACATAAACCAAACGATGAAATTGGTTATTTCTTCATGTATAATGATCAACTCGATACTCCCTAGCCCCCAACAGCCTTTTTTTTCATAACACTTTAACCAGAGTGACGGGAGAGCGGCATTTCAGAAAACGTGCTTATCTCGGCGAGAAAAAGCGATTTCGGCAATAAAATTTAAAACGCGTGTAAAACATAAACCAAACGATGAAATTGGTTATTTCTTCATGTATAATGATCAACTCGATACTCCCTAGCCCCCAACAGCCTTTTTTTTCATAACACTTTAACCAGAGTGACGGGAGAGCGGCATTTCAGAAAACGTGCTTATCTCGGCGAGAAAAAGCGATTTCGGCAATAAAATTTAAAACGCGTGTAAAACATAAACCAAACGATGAAATTGGTTATTTCTTCATGTATAATGATCAACTCGATACTCCCTAGCCCCCAACAGCCTTTTTTTTCATAACACTTTAACCAGAGTGACGGGAGAGCGGCATTTCAGAAAACGTGCTTATCTCGGCGAGAAAAAGCGATTTCGGCAATAAAATTTAAAACGCGTGTAAAACATAAACCAAACGATGAAATTGGTTATTTCTTCATGTATAATGATCAACTCGATACTCCCTAGCCCCCAACAGCCTTTTTTTTCATAACACTTTAACCAGAGTGACGGGAGAGCGGCATTTCAGAAAACGTGCTTATCTCGGCGAGAAAAAGCGATTTCGGCAATAAAATTTAAAACGCGTGTAAAACATAAACCAAACGATGAAATTGGTTATTTCTTCATGTATAATGATCAACTCGATACTCCCTAGCCCCCAACAGCCTTTTTTTTCATAACACTTTAACCAGAGTGACGGGAGAGCGGCATTTCAGAAAACGTGCTTATCTCGGCGAGAAAAAGCGATTTCGGCAATAAAATTTAAAACGCGTGTAAAACATAAACCAAACGATGAAATTGGTTATTTCTTCATGTATAATGATCAACTCGATACTCCCTAGCCCCCAACAGCCTTTTTTTTCATAACACTTTAACCAGAGTGACGGGAGAGCGGCATTTCAGAAAACGTGCTTATCTCGGCGAGAAAAAGCGATTTCGGCAATAAAATTTAAAACGCGTGTAAAACATAAACCAAACGATGAAATTGGTTATTTCTTCATGTATAATGATCAACTCGATACTCCCTAGCCCCCAACAGCCTTTTTTTTCATAACACTTTAACCAGAGTGACGGGAGAGCGGCATTTCAGAAAACGTGCTTATCTCGGCGAGAAAAAGCGATTTCGGCAATAAAATTTAAAACGCGTGTAAAACATAAACCAAACGATGAAATTGGTTATTTCTTCATGTATAATGATCAACTCGATACTCCCTAGCCCCCAACAGCCTTTTTTTTCATAACACTTTAACCAGAGTGACGGGAGAGCGGCATTTCAGAAAACGTGCTTATCTCGGCGAGAAAAAGCGATTTCGGCAATAAAATTTAAAACGCGTGTAAAACATAAACCAAACGATGAAATTGGTTATTTCTTCATGTATAATGATCAACTCGATACTCCCTAGCCCCCAACAGCCTTTTTTTTCATAACACTTTAACCAGAGTGACGGGAGAGCGGCATTTCAGAAAACGTGCTTATCTCGGCGAGAAAAAGCGATTTCGGCAATAAAATTTAAAACGCGTGTAAAACATAAACCAAACGATGAAATTGGTTATTTCTTCATGTATAATGATCAACTCGATACTCCCTAGCCCCCAACAGCCTTTTTTTTCATAACACTTTAACCAGAGTGACGGGAGAGCGGCATTTCAGAAAACGTGCTTATCTCGGCGAGAAAAAGCGATTTCGGCAATAAAATTTAAAACGCGTGTAAAACATAAACCAAACGATGAAATTGGTTATTTCTTCATGTATAATGATCAACTCGATACTCCCTAGCCCCCAACAGCCTTTTTTTTCATAACACTTTAACCAGAGTGACGGGAGAGCGGCATTTCAGAAAACGTGCTTATCTCGGCGAGAAAAAGCGATTTCGGCAATAAAATTTAAAACGCGTGTAAAACATAAACCAAACGATGAAATTGGTTATTTCTTCATGTATAATGATCAACTCGATACTCCCTAGCCCCCAACAGCCTTTTTTTTCATAACACTTTAACCAGAGTGACGGGAGAGCGGCATTTCAGAAAACGTGCTTATCTCGGCGAGAAAAAGCGATTTCGGCAATAAAATTTAAAACGCGTGTAAAACATAAACCAAACGATGAAATTGGTTATTTCTTCATGTATAATGATCAACTCGATACTCCCTAGCCCCCAACAGCCTTTTTTTTCATAACACTTTAACCAGAGTGACGGGAGAGCGGCATTTCAGAAAACGTGCTTATCTCGGCGAGAAAAAGCGATTTCGGCAATAAAATTTAAAACGCGTGTAAAACATAAACCAAACGATGAAATTGGTTATTTCTTCATGTATAATGATCAACTCGATACTCCCTAGCCCCCAACAGCCTTTTTTTTCATAACACTTTAACCAGAGTGACGGGAGAGCGGCATTTCAGAAAACGTGCTTATCTCGGCGAGAAAAAGCGATTTCGGCAATAAAATTTAAAACGCGTGTAAAACATAAACCAAACGATGAAATTGGTTATTTCTTCATGTATAATGATCAACTCGATACTCCCTAGCCCCCAACAGCCTTTTTTTTCATAACACTTTAACCAGAGTGACGGGAGAGCGGCATTTCAGAAAACGTGCTTATCTCGGCGAGAAAAAGCGATTTCGGCAATAAAATTTAAAACGCGTGTAAAACATAAACCAAACGATGAAATTGGTTATTTCTTCATGTATAATGATCAACTCGATACTCCCTAGCCCCCAACAGCCTTTTTTTTCATAACACTTTAACCAGAGTGACGGGAGAGCGGCATTTCAGAAAACGTGCTTATCTCGGCGAGAAAAAGCGATTTCGGCAATAAAATTTAAAACGCGTGTAAAACATAAACCAAACGATGAAATTGGTTATTTCTTCATGTATAATGATCAACTCGATACTCCCTAGCCCCCAACAGCCTTTTTTTTCATAACACTTTAACCAGAGTGACGGGAGAGCGGCATTTCAGAAAACGTGCTTATCTCGGCGAGAAAAAGCGATTTCGGCAATAAAATTTAAAACGCGTGTAAAACATAAACCAAACGATGAAATTGGTTATTTCTTCATGTATAATGATCAACTCGATACTCCCTAGCCCCCAACAGCCTTTTTTTTCATAACACTTTAACCAGAGTGACGGGAGAGCGGCATTTCAGAAAACGTGCTTATCTCGGCGAGAAAAAGCGATTTCGGCAATAAAATTTAAAACGCGTGTAAAACATAAACCAAACGATGAAATTGGTTATTTCTTCATGTATAATGATCAACTCGATACTCCCTAGCCCCCAACAGCCTTTTTTTTCATAACACTTTAACCAGAGTGACGGGAGAGCGGCATTTCAGAAAACGTGCTTATCTCGGCGAGAAAAAGCGATTTCGGCAATAAAATTTAAAACGCGTGTAAAACATAAACCAAACGATGAAATTGGTTATTTCTTCATGTATAATGATCAACTCGATACTCCCTAGCCCCCAACAGCCTTTTTTTTCATAACACTTTAACCAGAGTGACGGGAGAGCGGCATTTCAGAAAACGTGCTTATCTCGGCGAGAAAAAGCGATTTCGGCAATAAAATTTAAAACGCGTGTAAAACATAAACCAAACGATGAAATTGGTTATTTCTTCATGTATAATGATCAACTCGATACTCCCTAGCCCCCAACAGCCTTTTTTTTCATAACACTTTAACCAGAGTGACGGGAGAGCGGCATTTCAGAAAACGTGCTTATCTCGGCGAGAAAAAGCGATTTCGGCAATAAAATTTAAAACGCGTGTAAAACATAAACCAAACGATGAAATTGGTTATTTCTTCATGTATAATGATCAACTCGATACTCCCTAGCCCCCAACAGCCTTTTTTTTCATAACACTTTAACCAGAGTGACGGGAGAGCGGCATTTCAGAAAACGTGCTTATCTCGGCGAGAAAAAGCGATTTCGGCAATAAAATTTAAAACGCGTGTAAAACATAAACCAAACGATGAAATTGGTTATTTCTTCATGTATAATGATCAACTCGATACTCCCTAGCCCCCAACAGCCTTTTTTTTCATAACACTTTAACCAGAGTGACGGGAGAGCGGCATTTCAGAAAACGTGCTTATCTCGGCGAGAAAAAGCGATTTCGGCAATAAAATTTAAAACGCGTGTAAAACATAAACCAAACGATGAAATTGGTTATTTCTTCATGTATAATGTTCAACTCGATACCCCAGGCCCCCAACAGCCTTTTTTTTCATAACACTTTAACCAGAGTGACGGGAGAGCGGCATTTCAGAAAACGTGCTTATCTCGGCGAGAAAAAGCGATTTCGGCAATAAAATTTAAAACGCGTGTAAAACATAAACCAAACGATGAAATTGGTTATTTCTTCATGTATAATGATCAACTCGATACTCCCTAGCCCCCAACAGCCTTTTTTTTCATAACACTTTAACCAGAGTGACGGGAGAGCGGCATTTCAGAAAACGTGCTTATCTCGGCGAGAAAAAGCGATTTCGGCAATAAAATTTAAAACGCGTGTAAAACATAAACCAAACGATGAAATTGGTTATTTCTTCATGTATAATGATCAACTCGATACTCCCTAGCCTACAACAGCCTTTTTTTTCATAACACTTTAACCAGAGTGACGGGAGAGCGGCATTTCAGAAAACGTGCTTATCTCGGCGAGAAAAAGCGATTTCGGCAATAAAATTTAAAACGCGTGTAAAACATAAACCAAACGATGAAATTGGTTATTTCTTCATGTATAATGATCAACTCGATACTCCCTAGCCCCCAACAGCCTTTTTTTTCATAACACTTTAACCAGAGTGACGGGAGAGCGGCATTTCAGAAAACGTGCTTATCTCGGCGAGAAAAAGCGATTTCGGCAATAAAATTTAAAACGCGTGTAAAACATAAACCAAACGATGAAATTGGTTATTTCTTCATGTATAATGATCAACTCGATACTCCCTAGCCCCCAACAGCCTTTTTTTTCATAACACTTTAACCAGAGTGACGGGAGAGCGGCATTTCAGAAAACGTGCTTATCTCGGCGAGAAAAAGCGATTTCGGCAATAAAATTTAAAACGCGTGTAAAACATAAACCAAACGATGAAATTGGTTATTTCTTCATGTATAATGATCAACTCGATACTCCCTAGCCTACAACAGCCTTTTTTTTCATAACACTTTAACCAGAGTGACGGGAGAGCGGCATTTCAGAAAACGTGCTTATCTCGGCGAGAAAAAGCGATTTCGGCAATAAAATTTAAAACGCGTGTAAAACATAAACCAAACGATGAAATTGGTTATTTCTTCATGTATAATGATCAACTCGATACTCCCTAGCCCCCAACAGCCTTTTTTTTCATAACACTTTAACCAGAGTGACGGGAGAGCGGCATTTCAGAAAACGTGCTTATCTCGGCGAGAAAAAGCGATTTCGGCAATAAAATTTAAAACGCGTGTAAAACATAAACCAAACGATGAAATTGGTTATTTCTTCATGTATAATGATCAACTCGATACTCCCTAGCCCCCAACAGCCTTTTTTTTCATAACACTTTAACCAGAGTGACGGGAGAGCGGCATTTCAGAAAACGTGCTTATCTCGGCGAGAAAAAGCGATTTCGGCAATACAATTTAAAACGCGTGTAAAACATAAACCAAACGATGAAATTGGTTATTTCTTCATGTATAATGATCAACTCGATACTCCCTAGCCCCCAACAGCCTTTTTTTTCATAACACTTTAACCAGAGTGACGGGAGAGCGGCATTTCAGAAAACGTGCTTATCTCGGCGAGAAAAAGCGATTTCGGCAATAAAATTTAAAACGCGTGTAAAACATAAACCAAACGATGAAATTGGTTATTTCTTCATGTATAATGATCAACTCGATACTCCCTAGCCCCCAACAGCCTTTTTTTTCATAACACTTTAACCAGAGTGACGGGAGAGCGGCATTTCAGAAAACGTGCTTATCTCGGCGAGAAAAAGCGATTTCGGCAATAAAATTTAAAACGCGTGTAAAACATAAACCAAACGATGAAATTGGTTATTTCTTCATGTATAATGATCAACTCGATACTCCCTAGCCCCCAACAGCCTTTTTTTTCATAACACTTTAACCAGAGTGACGGGAGAGCGGCATTTCAGAAAACGTGCTTATCTCGGCGAGAAAAAGCGATTTCGGCAATAAAATTTAAAACGCGTGTAAAACATAAACCAAACGATGAAATTGGTTATTTCTTCATGTATAATGATCAACTCGATACTCCCTAGCCCCCAACAGCCTTTTTTTTTCATAACACTTTAACCAGAGTGACGGGAGAGCGGCATTTCAGAAAACGTGCTTATCTCGGCGAGAAAAAGCGATTTCGGCAATAAAATTTAAAACGCGTGTAAAACATAAACCAAACGATGAAATTGGTTATTTCTTCATGTATAATGATCAACTCGATACTCCCTAGCCCCCAACAGCCTTTTTTTTCATAACACTTTAACCAGAGTGACGGGAGAGCGGCATTTCAGAAAACGTGCTTATCTCGGCGAGAAAAAGCGATTTCGGCAATAAAATTTAAAACGCGTGTAAAACATAAACCAAACGATGAAATTGGTTATTTCTTCATGTATAATGATCAACTCGAGTCGAGCTCCAGGGAGAGAGGCTGATTTTTCGCTTTTTGAGGCCGACCGACGAACCGGCGCGGGGCGGACTCAAAAGCCCGCAGAGCCGTAGGCACTTAGAAAAGTTTCGCCTTTGGCTGTGAGCTCCAGGGGAGAGGCTGGTTTTGCGTTATTTTAGGCCGGCTGGAGAACCGGCGCGGGTCGGACGCACAATCCCCGCAGAGCCGTGGGCACTTAGAAAATTTTGCCAAGTTGGCTCTGAGCGCCTGGTACCTAATATGGAAGTATAGAGGCCGACTTTCGGGCAAGATCACGCCGCGTTAGGCTTCCAGGACCCCGGCTAAGCAATTTTACCGGGCCGCCCGGTTCTTTTTTTGAACCAGCCCGGTTCTTTTTACACTTCCAGCTGGAGCTCAGCAGCGGCTTTTTGCGCAAGATCATGCCGGGTTAGGCTTCCAGGACCTCGGCTAAGCAATTCTACCGGGCCGCCCGGTTCTTTTTTTGAACCAGCCCGGTTCTTTTTACACTTCCAGCTGGAGCTCACGAGCGGCTTTTTGGACAAGATCACGCCGTGTTAGGCTTCCAGAGCCCCGGCTAAGCAATTTTACCGGCCCGCCCGGTTCTTTTTTTTAACCAGCCCGGTTCTTTTTACACTTCCAGCTGGAGCTCAGCAGCGGGTTTTTGGACAAGATCACGCCGTGTTAGGCTTCCAGAGCCCCGGCTAAGCAATTTTACAGGGTCGCCCGGTTCTTTTTTTTAACCAGCCCGGTTTTTTTTACACTTCCAGCTGGAGCTCAGCAGCGGCTTTTTGCACAGTATCACGCCGGGTTAGGCTTCCAGAGCCCCGGCTAAGCAATTTTACCGGGCCGCCCGGTTCTTTTTTTTAACCAGCCCGGTTCTTTTTACACTTCCAGCTGGAGCTCAGCAGCGGCTTTTTGGACAAGATCACGCCGTGTTAGGCTTCCAGAGCCCCGGCTAAGCAATTTTACCGGGTCGCCCGGTTCTTTTTTTAACCAGCCCGGTTCTTTTTACACTTCCAGCTGGAGCTCAGCATCGTGTAAAACATAAACCAAACGATGAAATTGGTTATTTCTTCATGTATAATGATCAACTCGATACTCCCTAGCCCCCAACAGCCTTTTTTTTTCATAACACTTTAACCAGAGTGACGGGAGAGCGGCATTTCAGAAAACGTGCTTATCTCGGCGAGAAAAAGCGATTTCGGCAATAAAATTTAAAACGCGTGTAAAACATAAACCAAACGATGAAATTGGTTATTTCTTCATGTATAATGATCAACTCGATACTCCCTAGCCCCCAACAGCCTTTTTTTCATAACACTTTAACCAGAGTGACGGGAGAGCGGCATTTCAGAAAACGTGCTTATCTCGGCGAGAAAAAGCGATTTCGGCAATAAAATTTAAAACGCGTGTAAAACATAAACCAAACGATGAAATTGGTTATTTCTTCATGTATAATGATCAACTCGATACTCCCTAGCCCCCAACAGCCTTTTTTTTCATAACACTTTAACCAGAGTGACGGGAGAGCGGCATTTCAGAAAACGTGCTTATCTCGGCGAGAAAAAGCGATTTCGGCAATAAAATTTAAAACGCGTGTAAAACATAAACCAAACGATGAAATTGGTTATTTCTTCATGTATAATGATCAACTCGATACTCCCTAGCCCCCAACAGCCTTTTTTTTCATAACACTTTAACCAGAGTGACGGGAGAGCGGCATTTCAGAAAACGTGCTTATCTCGGCGAGAAAAAGCGATTTCGGCAATAAAATTTAAAACGCGTGTAAAACATAAACCAAACGATGAAATTGGTTATTTCTTCATGTATAATGATCAACTCGATACTCCCTAGCCCCCAACAGCCTTTTTTTTCATAACACTTTAACCAGAGTGACGGGAGAGCGGCATTTCAGAAAACGTGCTTATCTCGGCGAGAAAAAGCGATTTCGGCAATAAAATTTAAAACGCGTGTAAAACATAAACCAAACGATGAAATTGGTTATTTCTTCATGTATAATGATCAACTCGATACTCCCTAGCCCCCAACAGCCTTTTTTTTCATAACACTTTAACCAGAGTGACGGGAGAGCGGCATTTCAGAAAACGTGCTTATCTCGGCGAGAAAAAGCGATTTCGGCAATAAAATTTAAAACGCGTGTAAAACATAAACCAAACGATGAAATTGGTTATTTCTTCATGTATAATGATCAACTCGATACTCCCTAGCCCCCAACAGCCTTTTTTTTCATAACACTTTAACCAGAGTGACGGGAGAGCGGCATTTCAGAAAACGTGCTTATCTCGGCGAGAAAAAGCGATTTCGGCAATAAAATTTAAAACGCGTGTAAAACATAAACCAAACGATGAAATTGGTTATTTCTTCATGTATAATGATCAACTCGATACTCCCTAGCCCCCAACAGCCTTTTTTTTCATAACACTTTAACCAGAGTGACGGGAGAGCGGCATTTCAGAAAACGTGCTTATCTCGGCGAGAAAAAGCGATTTCGGCAATAAAATTTAAAACGCGTGTAAAACATAAACCAAACGATGAAATTGGTTATTTCTTCATGTATAATGATCAACTCGATACTCCCTAGCCCCCAACAGCCTTTTTTTTCATAACACTTTAACCAGAGTGACGGGAGAGCGGCATTTCAGAAAACGTGCTTATCTCGGCGAGAAAAAGCGATTTCGGCAATAAAATTTAAAACGCGTGTAAAACATAAACCAAACGATGAAATTGGTTATTTCTTCATGTATAATGATCAACTCGATACTCCCTAGCCCCCAACAGCCTTTTTTTTCATAACACTTTAACCAGAGTGACGGGAGAGCGGCATTTCAGAAAACGTGCTTATCTCGGCGAGAAAAAGCGATTTCGGCAATAAAATTTAAAACGCGTGTAAAACATAAACCAAACGATGAAATTGGTTATTTCTTCATGTATAATGATCAACTCGATACTCCCTAGCCCCCAACAGCCTTTTTTTTCATAACACTTTAACCAGAGTGACGGGAGAGCGGCATTTCAGAAAACGTGCTTATCTCGGCGAGAAAAAGCGATTTCGGCAATAAAATTTAAAACGCGTGTAAAACATAAACCAAACGATGAAATTGGTTATTTCTTCATGTATAATGATCAACTCGATACTCCCTAGCCCCCAACAGCCTTTTTTTTCATAACACTTTAACCAGAGTGACGGGAGAGCGGCATTTCAGAAAACGTGCTTATCTCGGCGAGAAAAAGCGATTTCGGCAATAAAATTTAAAACGCGTGTAAAACATAAACCAAACGATGAAATTGGTTATTTCTTCATGTATAATGATCAACTCGATACTCCCTAGCCCCCAACAGCCTTTTTTTTCATAACACTTTAACCAGAGTGACGGGAGAGCGGCATTTCAGAAAACGTGCTTATCTCGGCGAGAAAAAGCGATTTCGGCAATAAAATTTAAAACGCGTGTAAAACATAAACCAAACGATGAAATTGGTTATTTCTTCATGTATAATGATCAACTCGATACTCCCTAGCCCCCAACAGCCTTTTTTTTCATAACACTTTAACCAGAGTGACGGGAGAGCGGCATTTCAGAAAACGTGCTTATCTCGGCGAGAAAAAGCGATTTCGGCAATAAAATTTAAAACGCGTGTAAAACATAAACCAAACGATGAAATTGGTTATTTCTTCATGTATAATGATCAACTCGATACTCCCTAGCCCCCAACAGCCTTTTTTTTCATAACACTTTAACCAGAGTGACGGGAGAGCGGCATTTCAGAAAACGTGCTTATCTCGGCGAGAAAAAGCGATTTCGGCAATAAAATTTAAAACGCGTGTAAAACATAAACCAAACGATGAAATTGGTTATTTCTTCATGTATAATGATCAACTCGATACTCCCTAGCCCCCAACAGCCTTTTTTTTCATAACACTTTAACCAGAGTGACGGGAGAGCGGCATTTCAGAAAACGTGCTTATCTCGGCGAGAAAAAGCGATTTCGGCAATAAAATTTAAAACGCGTGTAAAACATAAACCAAACGATGAAATTGGTTATTTCTTCATGTATAATGATCAACTCGATACTCCCTAGCCCCCAACAGCCTTTTTTTTCATAACACTTTAACCAGAGTGACGGGAGAGCGGCATTTCAGAAAACGTGCTTATCTCGGCGAGAAAAAGCGATTTCGGCAATAAAATTTAAAACGCGTGTAAAACATAAACCAAACGATGAAATTGGTTATTTCTTCATGTATAATGATCAACTCGATACTCCCTAGCCCCCAACAGCCTTTTTTTTCATAACACTTTAACCAGAGTGACGGGAGAGCGGCATTTCAGAAAACGTGCTTATCTCGGCGAGAAAAAGCGATTTCGGCAATAAAATTTAAAACGCGTGTAAAACATAAACCAAACGATGAAATTGGTTATTTCTTCATGTATAATGATCAACTCGATACTCCCTAGCCCCCAACAGCCTTTTTTTTCATAACACTTTAACCAGAGTGACGGGAGAGCGGCATTTCAGAAAACGTGCTTATCTCGGCGAGAAAAAGCGATTTCGGCAATAAAATTTAAAACGCGTGTAAAACATAAACCAAACGATGAAATTGGTTATTTCTTCATGTATAATGATCAACTCGATACTCCCTAGCCCCCAACAGCCTTTTTTTTCATAACACTTTAACCAGAGTGACGGGAGAGCGGCATTTCAGAAAACGTGCTTATCTCGGCGAGAAAAAGCGATTTCGGCAATAAAATTTAAAACGCGTGTAAAACATAAACCAAACGATGAAATTGGTTATTTCTTCATGTATAATGATCAACTCGATACTCCCTAGCCCCCAACAGCCTTTTTTTTCATAACACTTTAACCAGAGTGACGGGAGAGCGGCATTTCAGAAAACGTGCTTATCTCGGCGAGAAAAAGCGATTTCGGCAATAAAATTTAAAACGCGTGTAAAACATAAACCAAACGATGAAATTGGTTATTTCTTCATGTATAATGATCAACTCGATACTCCCTAGCCCCCAACAGCCTTTTTTTTCATAACACTTTAACCAGAGTGACGGGAGAGCGGCATTTCAGAAAACGTGCTTATCTCGGCGAGAAAAAGCGATTTCGGCAATAAAATTTAAAACGCGTGTAAAACATAAACCAAACGATGAAATTGGTTATTTCTTCATGTATAATGATCAACTCGATACTCCCTAGCCCCCAACAGCCTTTTTTTTCATAACACTTTAACCAGAGTGACGGGAGAGCGGCATTTCAGAAAACGTGCTTATCTCGGCGAGAAAAAGCGATTTCGGCAATAAAATTTAAAACGCGTGTAAAACATAAACCAAACGATGAAATTGGTTATTTCTTCATGTATAATGATCAACTCGATACTCCCTAGCCCCCAACAGCCTTTTTTTTCATAACACTTTAACCAGAGTGACGGGAGAGCGGCATTTCAGAAAACGTGCTTATCTCGGCGAGAAAAAGCGATTTCGGCAATAAAATTTAAAACGCGTGTAAAACATAAACCAAACGATGAAATTGGTTATTTCTTCATGTATAATGATCAACTCGATACTCCCTAGCCCCCAACAGCCTTTTTTTTCATAACACTTTAACCAGAGTGACGGGAGAGCGGCATTTCAGAAAACGTGCTTATCTCGGCGAGAAAAAGCGATTTCGGCAATAAAATTTAAAACGCGTGTAAAACATAAACCAAACGATGAAATTGGTTATTTCTTCATGTATAATGATCAACTCGATACTCCCTAGCCCCCAACAGCCTTTTTTTTCATAACACTTTAACCAGAGTGACGGGAGAGCGGCATTTCAGAAAACGTGCTTATCTCGGCGAGAAAAAGCGATTTCGGCAATAAAATTTAAAACGCGTGTAAAACATAAACCAAACGATGAAATTGGTTATTTCTTCATGTATAATGATCAACTCGATACTCCCTAGCCCCCAACAGCCTTTTTTTTCATAACACTTTAACCAGAGTGACGGGAGAGCGGCATTTCAGAAAACGTGCTTATCTCGGCGAGAAAAAGCGATTTCGGCAATAAAATTTAAAACGCGTGTAAAACATAAACCAAACGATGAAATTGGTTATTTCTTCATGTATAATGATCAACTCGATACTCCCTAGCCCCCAACAGCCTTTTTTTTCATAACACTTTAACCAGAGTGACGGGAGAGCGGCATTTCAGAAAACGTGCTTATCTCGGCGAGAAAAAGCGATTTCGGCAATAAAATTTAAAACGCGTGTAAAACATAAACCAAACGATGAAATTGGTTATTTCTTCATGTATAATGATCAACTCGATACTCCCTAGCCCCCAACAGCCTTTTTTTTCATAACACTTTAACCAGAGTGACGGGAGAGCGGCATTTCAGAAAACGTGCTTATCTCGGCGAGAAAAAGCGATTTCGGCAATAAAATTTAAAACGCGTGTAAAACATAAACCAAACGATGAAATTGGTTATTTCTTCATGTATAATGATCAACTCGATACTCCCTAGCCCCCAACAGCCTTTTTTTTCATAACACTTTAACCAGAGTGACGGGAGAGCGGCATTTCAGAAAACGTGCTTATCTCGGCGAGAAAAAGCGATTTCGGCAATAAAATTTAAACGCGTGTAAAACATAA